>NC_087159.1:27200000-27215000 GCF_035594125.1 Scylla paramamosain | reverse complement strand
TCTCTCTCTCTCTCTTTCTCACTAACAGGATATCAAAACAAGAAATCAGTGCAGTTTATTCCAATTCATGTTTTATTTCCTTTATTTAATAACAACCTTCGTACGTACAGATAGTCATTATCTCCAAACACACACACACACACACACAAACACACACACACACACACGCACACACACACACACACACACACACACACACACACACACACACACACACACACACCACACACACACACACACACACGAATCAAAACATTTAGAATAATTAACACAGAACGTAACCAGATCCTCTCGAGCAGGGCGCCTCCGGGAAGGTTGTGTTCTTTGATGGTGTTCCGGGACCGCCGCTCCCTCCCCTCCCCTCCCTGTCCCTCCCCCTCCCTCCCTTCCCTCCCTCCTCCCCCCTCCTGCCCTCCTTTCCCTTTTCCCTCCCTCCTGCCTCCACGCCGCCAAGGGAATGAAATGACGGCTGCCTCAACAAACTAATTTTCCTGTATTTTCTTACCCGTTCTCTTTCTCTCTCAGCTCTTCTCTTTCTCTCTCTCTCTCCCTCGCTCTTGTTCTCCTCCTCCTCCTCTCCTCCTCCTCCTCCTCCTCCTCCTCCTCCTCCTCCTCCTCCTCCTCCTCCTCCTCCTCTCCTCTCCTCTTCGCCAGGTCAGGAAGGGAACCGCGGGAGGCTTTGTACTGTCGTCTAATTCGGTCTGTGGCTCACGCTCCCCGTACACTCAGTTACGTTACACTGATATTATGCTGAGAAGACATTGAACAGTGATTCAACATAACTACCTTAACAACTAGTATCAAAGTCATGCACTGCTGCCGTGTAGAAACATAGAGTGCGCAGTGTGCCGGCGCGGTACACTGCTGGAACAACACACAGGGGGCGCCTCCCGCGCGGCCTGGGCGGCGCGACGAGCAGCGCCGCGCGGTGGGCTGGCTTTTGAGTGTGGGCACCGTGGGGGTCATTGGTGGGTGTCCTCTTGAGCCCATCATCTGCGCTGTGCCGCACCTACCGCCAGCACCAGCGGCGGCAGCAGCGTGGGCCACACTGTGGGACCTCGCCCGCGCGCCCCGCCCGTCTGCATGGCCGCAGGATGCTCTCCTGAGGGGAATGGGATTAGTTACATGATAACAGACAATAACGACGACCACAGCAGCAACAACAACAACAACAACAGCCGCAAGAGGAGCACCACCACCATCGTGAGCCGCGGCGCGGCGCGGCGGCGCCTCACCTTGCAGGACGGTGAGGGAGAGCGAGGCGGGGCCCGCCGCCGTGGGTCAGCAGGTGTAGTTGCCGGAGTGGTCGGGGGCGGCCCGGGCAATGGTGAGGGAGGAGCGGGTCCCCTCGGGGCCTTCCTGCGTCAGGATGGCCACCGGGCCTTCGTAATCCAGCATGACGCCGTTGTTGGTACCAGTACACCAGGCCTGCAAGAGGGACGGAGGGACGGGGGCGGGGGAGGCGTGAAGTGGTCAGTATTCATGGCATTCATAACACTCGCCTGTGTCCATCCGCCAGTGTGTTAGCGCGCCGCGTGCATCAAAGAGCCCACACTCTGATTATTCACGTGCCTATTTAAAAATGTTGGAAACAGAAACCAGACATTTGCCTCAACTCCAAAACTCCCCCCGGAAGTTTAAGTCTTGAATTGTGGGAAATGCAAATAACACGACGGGCGAGACGCGACTCACCTGGCGCGGCGGGCGGCGTGACGATACAGGTGAGGTTGAGGGTGCTGCCGGCACGCACGTACTCCGGCCCCAGCAGACTGGCCCGCGACTCTGAGGGAGGAGAGAGAGAGAGAAAAGTGCCATGAGGGCGGTGAGGCAAGAGCGAGGGAACGGAGGAATGAAAAACTGATAAAACCACAGGAGGAATAAGGGAGAGAAGGAGGAAATAGAAAGGAAACAGCAAGGAAACCACAGAGAGGTAGATATGAACGTAAGGGAGAGTGTGAGAGAGAGGCGGCGCGGCGGAGACTCACCCACGACGACGAGGTGGTAGGCGAGGGACATCTTGGGCTCCGTGTTCACCTGGCACTCATACACTCCCGAGTCCCGCACCTGCGCGAACCTGATCTGCAGCGTCCAGTTCTCTGACTTGTCGGGGTGCACCACCTGGCGGGAGGCGGCGGTGAGGGAGGGGCAAAGGAGGAACAGTAATAGAGATAATAGCAATGGTTCATACGAGGCTATTTGTGGCCTATTAGTACACTCTCTGATCTATACGTAATAAGAGACACAGGACAGCAAAGGCAGAGGAGGAGGAGGAGGAGGAGGAGGAAGAGGAGGAACTGAAAAAGGCCTAGATTTGAGAGGAGGATGAATAGCTAGTGACTGTAGAGAGGAATGAAGAGGAGGAGGAGGAAGAGGAGAAGGAGGAGGAGAAATAGAAAGTAAGACAAACAGTATCAAACCTTAAAGTCCTTAGTAGACTGTTTGTATAACTATCCAACACCAATTTCTAGTGGAAGAGATATGATAGCAAAGTAGAAGGCTCCTCACCACCCACCTCTAGCTGAGACTGGCATGAAAAGAAGGGCAACCATGTGATAATAGTAATAATAATAATAAAAGAAACGTGGAGGAGGAGGAAAAGAAGGAGGAGGAGGAGGAGGAGGAGGAAGAAGAGGAGGAGGAATACATTTGCGAGGAGAAGGAAACTTAGAGATGATGATTGTAGCAGGCAAGCACGAAGAGGAGGAAGAGGAGATAAAGGAGGAGGAAGAAGAGAAAGAAGAAGAAGAAAATATTTGCAGAAACTTATAATTATTCGTGAAACTGTTTGCTTAAGAGACATCACCACTAGTACACACTCTCTCTCACACACACACACACACACACACACACACACACACACACACACACACACACTCTCTCTCACCTGGAAGCGCTGGTCTGACGCGAACACCACCACACCGGAGCTCATCACGTGAAGGTCTCGCTTACGAATCCAGGAAACTTGTTGCTGCAGACGAGGAGACGAGCGTTAAGGCGAGGCAGACTAGGAGGTGAAGGAGGAGGAATGAAGGGAGAGAGGACGAGTGTTTGGGTGAAGGAAACGAGGAGGACAATGAGGGAGGAGGATGTTAAGGAGCAGGAGACGAGGAGAACGAAAGAGGAGGATGCGGGGAGAGAAAGGAGACGGGAGAGAAGAAATGTAAGATAATAGGTAGAGAGAAGAAAATGTTTTAGTGCTAGGAAGAAAAGACGTGAGGAAGAGTAAAACTAAACAGAATACAAGAACAGAGGCAACCTGGAAATAAAAGAAGATCGCAGAATAAACAGGAAAACAGAAAGAGAGGCTAACAACACAAAATATCTCAAGAAGAAGAAAGGGTACACAAAGAAACAGGAAGTACTTACAAGTCCAGGAAAAAAAAGTACAAGGACAAGTGCTAGAAAAATCAATGAGGGGGAGAGAGAGAGAGAGAGAAACACTTACCAACCCATAAGAAGACAAGAACACTTCCTCTTCTTGTCCTCACCCAACATACAGAAAAACCTTTAACCTTCCCTGTAACTAAAAGAAGGAAACGTGTCTCGAGCTTCACCTTACCTGGCTTCACTTGTACCTGGCCTACCTTTCCTGCCCACCTGTCTCCATCTTTACCTACCTGGCCGCAACACAGACCCCCAAGGAAGAGATACAGAAGAAGGTCTCTCTCTGTATTGCTAAGAGTTACCAAAAGTGTTTTATCTGTTACCTAGACGGAGAGAATATTTTTGTTCTTGTTTTTATTTTCTTATTCTTCGTCTGTTTTTTTCTTCTTTTCTTTTGTTCTGGTTGCGATTTTTTATTTTGTTTTGGTGGGTAAGTTTTTTTTTTAGTTCTTGTTGTCCTCCTCCTCTTTCTCCTACTCCTCTTGCTTGTTATTATTCGCAAGTCTAACCTAACCTAACCTAAACTTGACCTGACCTATTTCAACATGAGGGAATTATATAGGAAGAAATTACTGACTGTCTAATGGCGAAACAAAACAAGTTCACGTGTGGATGAATATACAAGAACTGATACCCTCTCCCTCTCCCTCTCTCTCTCTCTCTCTCTCTCTCTCTCTCTCTCTCTCTCTCTCTCTCTCTCTCTCTCTCTCTCTCTCTCTCTCTCTCTCTCTCTCTTTCTCTTTCCCCCCTCGCCTCAATAAAAGTTTTGTCAATAATTTACTGGTGTGTTAGTTATGCACGAGCTGAAATTGCAGGTTTCATCACCACCTGTCTTGCTGTTTGTTTGACCGTCTGTATGTCTGTTTGTCTGTCTGTGTGTTTGTCTGTCTGTTTGTAAAAATTTATGGTGCTTTTTTCTCAGATTAGATAGGTATGTTATTATATTTCTCTTTGCTTTTGTTTTGATTTGATTTCTTTTCATTTGTGTTGCGTTGTTTGTTGGTGTTGGCGGTGGCAGTGGTGGTGATGGTGTTAGTGTTAGTGTTAGTGTTGTTGCTGTTGTTACCGTTATCATTATCATTATCGTTCATCATCATCATCCCCATCATCCTCACCACCACCACCACCACCATCACCACCATCACCACCACCACCACCACCACCATCATGACGACCGTGTAAAATTAATGACGTGTTATGATCATCATCGGGTGCAGCAGCATATATTAATGCCAAATAGAGCTCGTAATTATGCACTGGAATTTCACGCACACACACACACACACACACACACACACACACACACACACACACACACACACACACACACACACACACACACACACACACATCACTGCCATCACAATTACACAACAAAGCTTCCTGTGAGCCCGCTTTCTACTGGCAATCCTCAACGCCCTTAAGTTTGGCTGCAGGAGGAAAGAGGCAACGCAGGACTCAGGACCCTCGCTCCGGAACTCCCAAGGGCCACTCAGCGCCTGGACAAAGACTACAAGCTTCCCTCAAAGAAAAAAGAAGGGAGCAACGGGGGCCCTGAGAAAAGTGCCGCCCCCTTAGTGACTTTTGGTGTGTGGGTTGACGCTGAGAGGGAGGCAGAGAGAGAGAGAGAGAGAGAGAGAGAGAGAGAGAGAGAGAGAGAGAGAGAGAGAGAGAGAGAGAGAGAGTGTGTGTGTGTGTGTGTGTGTGTGTGTGTGTGTGTGTGTGTGTGTGTAGAATATATGAGACAGAGGCTGGAATGAGAAGTAGATTAGAAGATGTGAGTGTACAGAGACTGGAATGACTAAGAGGCAGGAATGAAGAGCAGTCTGGAATGAGGAACAGAGACTGGAATTGAGAAACAGCCTGGAACGAGTGACAGCCTGGAATAAAGGGCAAATACTGGAATGCGACAGAGAGTGGAATGAGGAACAGAAACTGGAATGAGGGAAAGAGACTGGAATGATGAACAGAAACTGGAATGAAGGACAAAGATTGAAATGAAGGACAGAAACTGGAATAAATAACAGAGATTGGAATGAATGAGTGAGATATTTAATAAAGGAGCAGAAAATGGAATGAGTGATACAGGACTTAGCAATAGAGACTGAAGCTAACGAAGAGAGACTGGAATAAGAGACAAACACTGGAAGACTGGACAGGATAAGGACACCAGGACAAGAGGACACCAGGACACCAGAAGACACAGCATCGCGCCACTGACTAAGGCCACACGCTCCGTCTTCCCAGCCAGAAGAATGGAAGGAGGGAAAGAAGGGATCAGATCTTAGTCTCCGGAGAATGAGGTGGGGAATGGCGGGGACTGTTGTGGGATTACTGAAGGGTTCTCGTCTTAGGAGCTGTAGTTTGCTGCCCTCCTCCTTCTGTGTCCCCTCTCCTCTCCACCAGCAGTAAGGAGAATGACACTGAAGGGAGGCAAGAACATTAAATCCTCGTCTGGACAAAGTTAGGCTACAAGGAGGCGAGGCGCGGCAGTGAAAGCGAGTACGTGTCCGAGATACAATGATACACGATGATGCGTAGTGACACTTGCTACGTTTTCTTTTCCACGCCACTTGTCCAACAGCGGCGGCCAGTCCCTCCTTCCTTCCTTCCCTCAGGAGACTAATGGTGCCTCCCAGCGCGCCCTTGTAGATAGTGGGAGCGTGTCCATTACCTCACCAGGGGTACTATTCTCAGTCTAAGACTCTCGGCTTATCCAATGTCCTTCTCTCTATCGCCTCTTCTCTTCGCCCGCTCTCCTTTCCACTCCATCACCTGTCAAGCGCCTCCCCCCCTCCCTCCTTTCTCTCACGCCCCTCTCCCCTCACCTCACACCTCTCTCCCCACCTACGCCCTCGGTCTCAAACTCCCGTTTCCTCTCACTTTTGCACCTCCTTCCCCTCTCTTCTTTTGCTTCTCCACCCTTCCCACATCCTCCATATCATACCTTCCTCTCCCCTCATCATTTTTTCTTCCCTCGCCTCCCCTCTTTTTTAACTTCTTTAGCTGCTAACACTCCCCAACTCCCAGCTCCATTCCCTCCTGACTTTCTGCTTTTCTCTCATTTCAAAACCTCACTCTTTCCTCGTCTCACGCCTCTGCCAATCTTCATACCCAACTTTAACTTGGGCTTAAAATTAATCCTTTTGTTTTCATAATATACGTATGTACTGTTGGAATTTTTATTATAGAAATTTATTGTATTCCCATTCTCTGTTTGAGGTCACCAGAGTTAAACCTTTCAAACCTTTCAACTTCAAGTAACCTTCCTCCCTTCTTCTCCCCTCACCCCCCCCTCCCCGGAGACTTACCACCTGGTCGTCCAGCTGAGCCACGCGGCAGGGCAGGTAGGCAGTCTGTCCCACCGAGGCAGTGATGTTCCTGCTGCCCGGGGAGAGGAAGTACGGCCCCACGGACACTGCGGGGGACGGCGCCTGAGTGGCCTCGCCTGCAGGAGACACAAAAAACATGGAGATAGAGGGAGGGGTGATAAACATGGAGGTAGAGGGAAGGATGACAACCAAGCAATACACTAACTTATTTTATCGACTGTGATACGATTTAGCAGCGTGATTGGGTGTGAATATAGACGATGTAAAGTGTAAATATAGACGATTTAAGATTTAAATATAGACGACATAAAGTTGATAAATGCGTGTTCTTGTATGGTTAGGTTTTCATTGACTGTGATATGACGTAGCAAAGTGATTATGTGGAAATATAGAGTTGTTATAGATGGTGTAAGGAGAAACGTGTGTTCTTGTAATGTTTCTTGTAGCTTCTGGGGTATAGAACGAACAGAAAAGTCGAGAATAAGTGTAGAAGAGTGTAGATAAGGTTATATGAAGTGTGTCATGGGTGTAATTTGAAGGAGGAGGAGGAAGAAGGATGTGGAAAAGATTTAGTGTTAGTTTGAAAACGTGAAAAAGTGTAGAAAGAATGAAACATTTTTTTAATTGAAAGGAGAGACTTGATAAGGAGACACAAACATTACATTACATTTATCGATAGCAATATACTCAGTAACATGATAAATTGTGAACATAGACGGTGTAAGGTAGATCAGTGCGAGTTCTTATATCAAGTTATTTTACTGAACGCAGTGTGATTAACAACATGAAGGTCACTAAAAAATGACATTGTGCGAAAAAAAAAAAAAATAATAATATGACGTGCAGCTTCCGTAAAATTCAACTGGAAAACAATGAATCATGTAATCAAGGGAGAGACGCAGCAGGTACACGTGTATTAGGTGTTTCATTAAAGAGACGTGGCTCATTAATTAAAAAGGAAACATCGCTAATACATGGAAAAAGACATCACTTGGTGTAAGAATAGACCAGATGCCTCTTGTCGTTTGGTGTTTAGTACTGCCTCCTCTATCCTCGCCAGTAGTTATTGCGATTTCTAGGAACATAAGATCATAACAAAATAAAGGAAACTGCAAGAATCCTTCAGGCTTACATGCGACAGTCCCTTTACGAAGCATACCTACACACGTATATACATCCACCTGTCAGCCTCGTCCCTGCACTTGTCTGGTCTTTTGAGGTTCGTAATGACTCAGCACTAACAACCCGATTAGTGAGTTTATTCCATTCATCCAACACTATACTGGAGAAACATTCCTACTTATCTATTTTTTTCTTTTTATCTAACTTTATCAAGCTTGGGCTCATTAATTCTTGTCCTATGTTGATTATTGAGCCTGAGGATTTTGCTTACGTCACGTCCCTTTTGTTATGTCCCTATCTAATCCTTGACCCTTCTGGCAGCGAAGACCCAATTCTCAATTTATCAACGTCTATTTTGATTCTTTGGGCGTATGTTCTTATTTCACCTGCTTCAGAATTAATTTCGCATATTATTAGACAAAAATTCGGGGAAAAAAATCTATCTGTCTATAAACCAAGTCGGCAATCTCACACGGGGCGGCCCAGACAAAGGCATACTTGTACACACACACACACACACACACACACACACACACACACACACACACACACACACACACACACACACACACACACACACACACACACACACACGCACACACACACGCACATACACACACACACACATACACAACATTCGCACTGAACCCCGCTGGCTACTGGTAGAAACGGAAAAAAAGATGGATGGGAAAAAATAAATATATACTCATACATA
This sequence comes from Scylla paramamosain, assembly GCF_035594125.1. Classification (NCBI taxonomy): domain Eukaryota; kingdom Metazoa; phylum Arthropoda; class Malacostraca; order Decapoda; family Portunidae; genus Scylla; species Scylla paramamosain. The sequence goes on along the minus strand of NC_087159.1, from coordinate 27,206,447 downwards.
GCCTACCAGATTCAGAGAGAGAGAGAGAGAGAGAGAGAGAGAGAGAGAGAGAGAGAGAGAGAGAGAGTCAGTCAGCTCCATCCGCCATCCGTTCGTCCATCCACACGGTCGCTGTTTATCTATATTTATTCCCTCCCGCCCTTCCATCCACCAGTCCATTCAGCGTCAAAATGGTGTTTGGACAAGTGTGGAAGGGAAGGCGCGGCACGACGCTCAACGTCTCCGTGTTAAACGACAAAACTTTCCCGCGACGTGAATAAGTTTGTTTCCTTTTCCTTGGTGATGGTGTTTGTGTGGAGGAGGGGCAGAGGAGGGAAGGAGGAGGAGGAGGAGGAGGAGGAGGAGGGGGAGAAGGGGTAAAAAGATGGACGACAGAGATAAGAAAGACCAGACAAGGAGGTGAAAGGAGAGGACAAAAGGGGAGAGGAGTTGAAAGATACGAAGGTTGAGAAAAGAAAGGAAACAAAGAAAGATTAGAGGATAAAGACAAAGAAAACGTGGGTGGGGGGGGATGGAAAAATGGAGAGGGTAAGAAGATTAAGGAAAGGAGGTAAGTACGTAGAGAAAGTGTAGAATAACGAGAGGAAGTGAAAGAAGGATAAGAACAGTGAGAAAAGAAGAAAGAATAAAGCAGTATGAATTGGGAAAAAAAGGAGAAAGGGGGGAAAACGAATAGACAGACAAGGAAAAGGAGTGAAAAAGAAGGGGTGGGGGGATGAGGAGGAGAAAGAAGGAAAGGAGGTGAATGGAGGAGAGGTAGAAGGGGTGAAAGGATAAAAAGTAGAAGGAGAACAAGGACAGAAGAGAAAGGGAAGATGAAAAGGAAGAGAAGGAAAAGTAACAGAAAGCGAGAGAAACAGAGGAGAGGAGGATGAGACGAAGGGAGATAAAGGAGAAAGACAATGAGAACACAAGACAGAGTGAGAAAACTGAAAGAAAGAAGAAAAAAGAGGGAGGCAGAAGAGGAGAGAATGAAGAGAGATAATGAAGAGGAACGAAGGAAGGGAGGAAGGAGACAAGAATTAGTGAGGATGAAAAGAAAATATTAGATAAATTTGACACTAAATTCTTTGAGGCGTGGCTTGCTTCCTCTCTCACACACACACACACACACACACACACACACACACACACACACACGCGCACATCTGGCCTTGACACACGAAAATGAAACCTCCAAAAGTTGCTAAACTCTTCCATGTCAACCTTGCAAAGAGAAAGGAGTTTAAAGACATCTCAATTCTCTCTCTCTCTCTCTCTCTCTCTCTCTCTCTCTCTCTCTCTCTCTCTCTCTCTCTCTCTCTCTCTCTCTCTCTCTCTCTCTCTCTCTCTCTCTCTCTCTCTCTCTCAATCTCAATCTCAGTATCTCAATTTCTTCCTCAATCATATTTTTTGTGACACATTTCACATTTTCCATTTCTTCTGCCGGGGAAGGAGAGATGGAGGGTTACAAGAAAACTGTCTTTTTTCCTCACTTTTTTTCTATCCATGGACACGACTCAGGCAGTGCAGGAAGGGAGGCGCGTCATTTCATCCCCAGCAAAGTCATGTGTGTGAGAGAGAGAGAGACCGGAGGAGGAGGAGGAGGAGGAGGAGGTGCTGGTTCTGGTGGTGGTGGTGGTGGCGTGGAGAAAGTTTTAATAGGCGAAAAGGGCAAGAGAGAGAGAGAGAGAGAGAGAGAGAGAGAGAGAGAGAGAGAGAGAGAGAGAGAGAGAGAGAGAGAGAGAGAGAACAAGAGTGGCAGGTGCTGTGTGCAGGTGTGTGTGTGTGTGTGTGTGTGTGTTATAAGTGGAAATAGGTTTTAATTTAGTGTGTGTGTGTGTGTGTGTGTGTGTGTGTGTGTGTGTGTGTGTGTGTGTGTGTGTGTGTGTGTGTGTGTGTGTTATAAGTGGAAATAGGTTTTAATTTAGTGTGTGCGTGTGTGTGTGTGTGTGTGTGTGTGTGTGTGTGTGTGTGCGTGTGTGTGTGTGTGTGTGTGTGTGTGTGTGTGTGTGTGTGTGTGTGTGTGTGTGTTATAAGTGGAAATAGGTTTTAATTTAGTGTGTGCGTGTGTGTGTGTGTGTGTGTGTGTGTGTGTGTGTGTGTGTGTGTGTGTGTGCGTGCGTGTGTGTGTGTGTGTGTGTGTGTGTGTGTGTGTGTGTGTGTGTGTGTGTGTGTGTGTGTGTGTGTGTGTGTGTTTGAATCTTCTTATTGGTGTGTTTGTGTATCTGTTTGTCTCTCAGATTATGAAATGGAAAAAAAACATACATAAAAAAAAAGAAAGAAAGAAAACTAAAAAATAAAAGTGTCTGATCCACGTTACAAAAATTAGAAAAACAACAACAACAACAACAACAACACCAACACCAGCAAAAACAACAACAGCTTCACAAACAAAAAATCAACAATAAAAAATCACTGGAAAACTTAACAAAAATACAAACAAAAAAAAGATTGAAAAAAAAAGAAAAACACATCAACACTAAAAGAAGAACAGACATCACAAAACACCCCAAACACACACACACACACACACACACACACACACTAACCATAACTACGGTACAAGTAAACTCCACTGCCTGAGGAAACCAAAAGACACAGGATAGGGAAACAATAGCAATGCGAAGGATGCTTGTTTCTCCCTTTCCCAGCGTCACCTTTGCAATGCGACGCTCAGACCCTCGCCTCAGCACGCCTCAGCACGTCTCAGCACGTCAGACGCTCCTCCTCGCAAAAGGTCTCGTGGAATTAGTGGGCTGTGTGCGAGGAGCCGGGAAATTGATACCTCGCTGACAGGGAACTCTAGAAGCTCGGATTGGCGGAATTAGGATGATTTTTTGTATACGTCGCTCAGCATTTTGGGAAGCGATGCAAAGAGGAACAGGTCACAGGAAGGAAAGCGAAGGGTTAGAATTTTGTTGGTCTGTGTCTTTGCTGTCTTGGTGTGCTTTTATTTTTATTTTTCCTTTTTTTTTTTACTTTTTTACTTTTTTGTGAGAATTAATTTTTATTTATTTATTTATTTATTTATTTATCTGTTTATTTTTATGTAAGAGGGTCACTGGCCAAGGGAAACGAAAAAGAGGGGGAAAAAAAATGTCTGGAATATGTATGGAGGAACGATATGGGGTCTCTTAGTGAATCATTATGGGTTTGTGAAATGAGGATAGGAGGGTTTGCAGTGTTTAAAAATTACGTCTTCTTATTGGAATTTATTTTTATTTTTTTTTTTTTTTTCATCGGTTTGTGAAATGATCGTTGGAGTTTTCAAGTGCTCGAAAATTATCGTCTTTTTAATAGTTTTTTTTTTTTTTTTTTTTTGTGGGAGGTTTTGCGAAATAATGACATGAATATTTGAAAATAATTCCTTCTTAGCAGATTTATTATGAGACTGTGAAAATAATGACAAGGGGGATTTGGAGATTCTTGAAAATTTATGTGTCCTAGTAAATTTGTATAGGTCTGTAAAAAAAATATGATGTGGATTTTGAAACTTTAATTATTCTTTTTTTTTTTATTTGTAAAGAAAAAAATGCCGGCAATTTTGGTATGTTTGAAAATTATTGTTTCTTAGTATAATTTTATTGAATGTTTGTGAAATTGTGAACGGGTATTTGAATTGTCTGAAACGTATCATATTTTTGTACATTATTATTAAAGTGAGTGAAATAACGACGGAGGTTTTGGAATAAGAACATAAGAACATAAGAAATAGGGGAAGCTGCAAGATGCCATCAGGCCTACATGTGGCAGTCCCCGTATGAAATATACCTACCTATTTCCACCTTTCATTCCCATCCATAAATCCGTCTAATCTTCTCTTAAAGCTCCCTAACGTCTTAGCACTAACAACTTGATTACCGAGTCTCTTCCATTCATCTACCATTCTATCTGAGAACCAATTTCCTCCTATGTTATTATTATTGCTGGTTTTGTGAAGTTGAGGCGGTGGGACTTGTTCTTCACTCCTCCACGCTTGTGTTTTACCGGACGAATGAAAAAAATAAATAAATAAAAAAACTGAGGGGCAAAACTTAGATTAAAAGATTTACCACCACTTAATACTTTCCTTTTTTTTTTATTTCTAACGCTTTTAAAATTATGATGGAATTTTAGAATGTTAAGGGAAACACTTTCATTTTCGTTTACGTCCACTTTTAGAACGAAGATTTACCAACACTAAACACTTTCATTAACTTTTATGACGCTTTCAAAAACTTATGATGAAATTTATGGAAACTGATTAAGGGAAACATTTTTTTTTTTTCAGTCACGTCTTTAAGAACAATAAGTAATGATACAAAAAGAAGAAGATTCACCAACATCTAATACTCTTTAATACCTTTCCTTCCGTTCAACTGATGCGAGAATACATTGGAATAAACCCGGAAACATTATTAGTCTCCCAACGCGGAACGGAGAGGAATGGAGGGAGAGAAAAACGCAATTACGGACAAAGATGATAATGCGATAAAGTCTCGTATTTTGAAACGCTTTGTTCTCTCATCGCGGGCATTTTCAAAAGCCACACAGATTACTACTCGTGTTCGTTTGGGTGTTTTTTTTCTTTTTCTTACTAACAGAGTATTCTTGTTTTTCTTTCTTTACTGAGAGTGTATATTCAGTGTTTTCTTTTTCTTACTAACAGCGTATTCTTGTTTTTCTTTCTTTACTGAAAGGTGTATATTCAATGTTTTCTTTCTCTCACTAACTGTGTATATTTTGTTTTCTCTTCTTACAAACACTGTATACTCCACGTTTTCTTTCTTATTAAACAGTGTATACCCATTGCTTTCTTTTCTTTCTCGTCACCTTTCAGTGGAATCATAAAAACAAACTTAAACATCCCTAAGAGAGAGAGAGAGAGAGAGAGAGAGAGAGAGAGAGAGAGAGAGAGGAACTTCCACAGCATCGTGTTAGATACAAGGAACACGACTGAAGATGATTGACGTCTTGTTCAGCTAGCACTGGAATCATGAAAACAACTTTGAACACTCGTGCCCCACAAGAAAGGAGTACAAAAATAAATGAATATAAACAATGACAGAATATATAGAAAAAAAATCTACAACAACCTGTTAAATATAAGAGACAGGAAGGCGACAATATAAACGACTTCTTCAACTGTCACAGGAGTCATGAATACATAAATGAATGAATACGTAAATAAACAAGTCAAAGAAACAAGAAAAATCCACTACAGTCCATTAAATTATAAAGAACAAGGTGGCGAAAACTTTAGAAGCACGAACCGGACAAAAGCGTTCAGACTCCCACCAACAAACTCGTTCCTTCCCTTCCCTATGAATAAAATAATCAAATAAAAGAAAAAAAAAAAAAGGAAGAAAAAAAAATCATCTCTGTTAAATTATGAAAAACAAAGACGAAAATTTTAAGAACACAAACCGAACAAAGCCTTCAAGAACTCCCGGCCCGACAACAAATTCGTCCTCCCTTCCCCCCACCGCGGTCATAATACGACTCGGGATAAATAAACAACGAAATATTCAAAGCTATGAGACGCGACACGACTGGGAGACAAAGGGGGAGCAATAAGGCATCCGTGAAGCTAAATTAGATCACTTTTTTTGTGGAATATTTTCCTTTTGTAATTATGTTGTTGAGGATGCGGCATAGTGAATGGGCTTTTTTTTTTTTCCTCTCTCTCTCTCTCCCTCCTCTCTCTCTCTCTCTCTCCTCTCTCCCTCTCTCTCTCTCTCTCTCTCTCTCTCTCTCTCTCTCTCTCTCTCTCTCTCTCTCTCTCTCTATCTATCTATCTATCTTTCCCTCCCTCGTCTTTTCCCTTACTTTTTTTTTTTTTTTGTTTCCTTGATCAGGTTTCGTAACATAATGCAAAGGGAAAGCAGTACGATGGATAAGATTGAATATAAACTGAAGATTATATACGAACTTCTTAACGTAGAGAATAGGGAGAAAATGATACAGTTGATAAAGACTTAATATAAACAACTGATAAAAAAAAATAACATAAAAACAAGGAGGTTAAGTCAACTTCTTAAAACTCTAACACACACACACAAAAAAAAAAAAGGTAAAGAACTATGAATGATAAGATTAAATAGAAACAGAAGACTAAATCAGCTCTTTACTATATAAAAAAAAAAAAAAAATGTACGACTGGTGAGATTAAATATGACTAAAAAACAACAACTTAACACAGAAAAAAATCAATAAAAACATACACAAGACAAGGCTGAATGTAAATAAAAACAGATTGTACCAACACCAAACACTCTCTTTTCTCTAGTCGTGAACGTCGTGAATGATAAATAAGATAAATAATGCAATAACACGTCTAAATTGGAAGAGAGAGGATACAGACAAGGAAGACAGAATAAGCAAGTGCAAAAAATTAGTAACTGGAGAGGAATACAAGCACGTTTTCTTTCTCGTATTAGAAAACAGGAGAATACGCTAAAAATAAAAAAATAAAAAAGTCTCCCA
>NC_087159.1:27187500-27192500 GCF_035594125.1 Scylla paramamosain | reverse complement strand
ACGGGAAGACAGAAACCAAACAGACAGGAACGTGAAGAGAAACAGATAAAGAGAGAGACAAAGGCAGGAAGATAAATGGACTAAGAGACAAAGAGAAGAAAAAAAAACAATAAAAAATGAACACTTGAAAAAAGAAAGCCGGAAAGAAAACAGAGGATAGTGATAAAAGAAAAAGAAAATAAGATAAAAGACAAAATCACCACAGATAAACAAACCGAAAGAGAGAAAAAGAGAGAGAAACAAACGACTCACAAACAAACCACTCAAAAATAATATCACTTGCTCGCACCCTCCTCCTCCTCCTCCTCCTCCTCCTCCTCCTTCTTCAGCAGTACAGGCAAACACAAAACACTCCCTTCGCCAAAAGTGCCCAGCGTTACCACCCTTCCTGCCAGAACTCAAGCAAGGGGCAAGGGGACAGCCACGCACATACGAGTGCACCCCCCCCCCCTCCATCACGCCTGTGTGTGTTTGTTGACTCCAGACGATGATAAAAGTTACTGCCCCGTGTATTAGTTGCAGTAGTAATGGTTTAAGGCGGGCAGGGTTGGATGAGTCTCTCTCTCTCTCTCTCTCTCTCTCTCTCTCTCTCTCTCTCTCTCTCTCTCTCTCTCTCTCTCTCTCTCTCTGTACAGGCCCCGGACACTTCACATTCGCTCGCTTAGATTTTAATGTTGGGATTGGAGAGGAAGATTCTGCCGTGGATTAAACGATCAAATATACAATGAATGTTAAAGCTGAAGGGATGAGGAGTCTGCAAATCCCTGGAAACCGACGAGTAGGCGTGTGAATATACTCTCAGGCCCCCGTCCGCTTTTTTTTTTTTTTTTTTTTTTCGTTTTTCGTTTTTTATTACTTTTTTTATTTTTTGTTCATTTCGTTTTCTCTCTCTCTCTCTCTCTCTCTCTCTCTCTCTCTCTCTCTCTCTCTCTCTCTCTCTCTCTCTCTCTCTCTCTCTCTCTCTCTCTCTCTTCCTGTTTCCTTTTCAACGAGGGAATCGAGGTCAGGAATTGGTGTGTGTGTTTTTTTTTTTTTTTCGTGTTTTTTGTTTATATTTCTAAATCATCTCTCTCTGACGTCAGATTTTCCTCTTGCTTTTCATCAATTAATTTGTCATTTTTTCTGTAACTTCATATTATTCTACTTGAATTTTATTAGGAAGAAAAAATGTATAGAACCGAAAAGATTGAGGGACGATATGTAGATAAGTAAGTAATATCTACATAAGTTACCCCTGCTTACGTTTTCTTCGACAGTGAGACATCTGGTGGCACCCGCTTGAATTGCTGGAGACAACAAGGAGGAAGAGAAGAGGGTATTATATTACTGGGGAAGGGGAGGATAGTGTAGTGTTTGCTGGGGAAGGAGGAGATTATGTGTACTTGCTGGAAAAAGAAGAAAAAAGTGCGTGTGTTTACTGAAGAAGGAAAAGGAAGCACGTCTGTTTACTAGGGACGACAACAACAATGCAATAACGACGTTTGTTAACCATGTGCTTGAACATAAGTGCTTCTGGGAGACACTGAACACGGCTACAGACGCAGAAGGAGAATAGAAAACGGACCACGGAAGCCCTGCCAAGCTGACCAGAGGCACGGAAGGGTGAGGAAAGGAAAGAATTAGCGAGCAATCAACTGTAGCCTGATCCTTCATCCTCGCTCATTGAAAAGTAAGTAACGGCTTGATTACTTAATTATCTGGTGCTGTGGTGGTAAAAAAAAAAAAAAAACTCAAGCTAGGCGATGATCAGTGCCCGTGAATCGCCGCCTATACGTGCAGGCCAGAGCAGGCTATGCACGTGGCAGGCTGGGAAGGTTATTAATTTCTGGTGAGCGTAAAAAAAGACTTCTGAAACACACAGGAGGCTTTAGTTGAAATGACACGAGTATTTAAGGATTTTTATTATTTTTATTTTTCTTATTACGGTTCCAGTGACTTATCAACAACATTACTCTGTTATTAACGGGGAAAAGTCTTCATAATCCGGCTAATCATCTCTGTGGCCTTTGAATATAGTTATGGTGAGGTGATACAGGTATTTAAGTGTTTTTTTCTGCGATTCTAGTGACCGATTAACATTTCTGCATTATTAACAGGATAAATAGTCTTTGAAAGTAGTTGCAGTGAAGTAGCGGCTTTTTAAGAGTGTTTTTTTATGATTTTAGTGACAGATTAACAACATTTCTACATTATAAACAGGAGAAACAGTCTTTAAAATCAAGCTAATCACCTCTGCGCCCTTAGTAAATAGTCGTGGTGAAAGAGTAAAAGCGTTTCGGAGCAGCTTGGCGGGGTTCAGGTGGTGAGTCGGAGAGAGGCCGGTATTGCATTGCCGCGGACACTGCTCTCACGGCCACTGTCACGTCCTGTCACTAATGTTGCACGAAGGCCCGGTGGCAGTCCTGTGTGTTCTCCGGACGGCCGGTGACAGCAACAGACAGGAGGTCGGGGTGTGGGGGACAAGGAGAAGGGGGGTAAGGGAACTGACGCATTCTGTTAGTCGAAATATGCGGAGTCAGGCAGTCGAGAGTCATTTGGCTGGTAGATCCTGTGCTTCTTTCCTCTCTGTTCTTTTCTCTTCATGTGTGTGTGTGTGTGTGTGTGTGTGTGTGTGTGTGTGTTTTGTTCTTTCTAAATCTCACCTCGGAAAGTTGTCAGTCAGTTGTTTCGTTTTTACCATATTCTCTCTCTCTCTCTCTCTCTCTCTCTCTCTCTCTCTCTCTCTCTCTCTCTCTCTCTCTCTCTCTCTCTCTCTCTCTCTCTCTCTCTCTCTCTCTCTCTCTCTCTCTCTCTCCTTTTCCCTTGAGATGTGAGTGGACGCTTTATTCTTTCCTCTCAAATCTCGTCTCGTTGTCACTCAGTCATCCTCATGTTTCTGCCATATCCTTCCTTTCTCCTCTTTCTTTTCTCTTCCTCTCCCTCTCCTAATCCCAAGCCAACACGCTCCCCTCGCCTTATGGAGTGGTAAGTTGTCAGCCGAGCCTCCTTTCCTTGCTGGCATTTGCTGTATGTTGCCTTCCTTTCTTCTCTCTCTCTCTTTTTATTTCATCTTTTCCCCCTTTCTTAATCCCGCGGCAACACGTGAGTATCGCCTGGAGCCTGGAGCGTGTTCCCTGCAGCAGCTCCATTGCAAGAGACGGACATCTCTTCGTTTTGTTGCCTTTGTCTTCCAGCGCGTAAACAAGTCAGTAGCCTCTCAAGCCTTGCTCCTCCCTGCTCCCCAGAGGCTCCAAACGATTTTGCCACTCAGCAGGACGCCTCGCTCACCCACACACACACTCACGCGCCCACACAGCAGCCGTCTGTCTTAGCCCATATTCTGAAATACTTCTGAGTCTCTTCTCTATTACATTCTAAAGGCTCTAATTGAGGGTGCTCTGGTTTTTAAGGGTGTTTTTACGGTTCAAGTGACAGATTAACAAGATTTCTATATTATAACATGGAGAAACAGTACTGAGATCCCGGCTGATCATCTCTGTGGCATTTTGGAAATAGCCATAGTGAGAGAGCAGAGCGTTTGTGAGTACAGCCCGCATAATATATACCCATCCCTCCACACACACACACACAGCAGGCGTCTTGTCTCGTCTTCCATTACCGGGCCAACGTACAGTACCTTCTTCAACCTTTCTTCAACCCTTCCTCAACCCTTCACCGTCCCTGCTATCCCTTCTTTATCCCAGCCTCCCTTCCCTCACCCTTCGCATTACATCCTTCATCCCACTGCGGCCTCTCTCTCTCTCTCTCTCTCTCTCTCTCTCTCTCTCTCTCTCTCTCTCTCTCTCTCTCTCTCTCTCTCTCTCTCGTCCACTAACTCGCCACCTCCGCGTCCCTGTCTCCCTCGTTACCTCTCAGTGCGGTCCTCTTCCCTCCTCTTCCCTCCTCTTCCCATATTCCCAAGAGTCGCTCCCCTATGACTCCGCGCCATTTAACCTCCTCCCTTTCCTCTGCCGTGCCTCGAGAGACGATCCCCGCTGTCTCTGTTTCTCTCCCGCACCCACGTCAGCGTCTCTCTCTCTCTCTCTCTCTCTCTCTCTCTCTCTCTCTCTCTCTCTCTCTCTCTCTCTCTCTCTCTCTCGTTCCAGCCGCAGTCTTCCAGGGCGCGGGAAACAAGATGCTCAGTCTTCCAACACGGTTCGCTTTGCCCATCTTGAAAATGTGTTGCCCCTCGCGAAAACCTTGAACTTCAGCTCCTCCTCCTCCTCCTCCTCCTCCTCCTCCTCCTCCTCCTCCTCCTCCTCCTCCTCCTCCTCTACACATCGGAAGCAACAATGTTCAGGCGAGATTTGTAATGAATAACATGCCACTGTCAAGCGCTGAAAAAGAAAAAGATCTTGGTGTCGTTGTGACGGCAAATAAATAAAGACGCCAAATGAATTAGTAGGGTTCATTGGAAGAACCTTTGAATTTAAATCAGAAAAGGTTATACTTGCCTTATATGACTCAATGGTGCGCCCTCATCTAGAATACTGTGTACAGTTCTGGTCACCATATTACAAAAAAGACATTGAAAAACTAGAAAAGATACAGCGCAGAGTCACAAAGATGATTCCAAGATTGCGCAATAAGCCGTATGAGGAACGACTGGAAGAACTAAACCTAATTAGTTTAACAAAGCGCAGGATAAGAGGAGACCTAATTGAAGTGTTCAAAATTTCCAAAGGATATAGTAACATTGATGCACATAAATATTTTACCATTGATCATTCTAACCTAACAAGAAATAATGGATTCAAGATTATACCCAAACGTTTTAAATTCCACGGAGCCAAACTTTTTTTCTTTAATCGTATAGTAAATATATGGAATAAACTTCCTGCAGAAATTGTGAACAGCGATAGTATTGAATCATTCAAAAAATAAAATAGAGAAATATTTAAAAGCAACTCCCCAACAAGCTCTCTTCTTGTCCGAATAATTACTAAATTAATAAACTCTTATTTTACAGACACCCGTTCTATTATAAATTGCATTAACTTTCAGATAGGCGTATAGAGTTT
>NC_087159.1:27167500-27182500 GCF_035594125.1 Scylla paramamosain | reverse complement strand
TCCCTTTGTTTCCCTTTTGTTTCCCTCTTCAATTGCTGGTGTTTTTTTTTTCCCCCACACCCTGCATTATTTTCCCCGAGGCCAATCACACCCTTCGCAATCAGGAGAGCTGCCCTGACTTGATAGCGTGAGGCGAGGGAAAGGGACTGCATCGCTTATGTGTGAATATTAAATGCATTCTTATCCTCCTCTTCCTCCCCCGCCTCTTGATACTCCTGATTCTCGTCCGCCTCCTCCTCCTTCTCCTCCTCCTCCTTCTGCTTCTCCTCCTTCTGCTTCTCCTTATGCTGTACTGCGACTTGAAAGGTGGTTAAGGGTGGATGAGTGGCAGTGTTTGTTTTGGTGTGTTGTTTATTTTTTTTGTTTGTTTGTTTTTGTGGTGTTTTTTTTTTTTTTTTTTTTTTGGGCGGGGTGTTTGTGTGGTTTGGTTTGTGGTAGTAAGGGTCGTGTAGTTTTGTTGTTGTTGTTTGTTGTTGTTGTTTTTGTTGTTGTTGTTGTTGTTGTTGTTGTTGTTGTTGTTGTTGTCGTCGTTGTGGTGGTGTTGGTGACAATTATACATAAACAGAGAAAGATGTCAATTCAAGCATAAACAAATAAACAATCAAACACACACACACACACACACACACACACACACACACACACACACACACACACACACACACACACACACACACAGAGAGAGAGAGAGAGAGAGAGAGAGAGAGAGAGAGAGAGAGAGACTACTAAAGTGACTCCTGTAATTATCCCTTAAAGAAAACGAGACGAGATGATGGAAAGGACGATAAGGAGGACAGAATGTGGGTGATGAAAAGGTGATGATTGGGTGATGAAAGGAACCTTGCCAGTAACCTACAAAAGGGTAAAAAAGTAGGATGAAGAGGAGAGAATGAGGGTAGTTAGAGCAGCAATGAGTAACGTAAGGGTTAGGAAAGGGTGTAGTAAAGGAGAGAAGCAGAGTGGTTATTGAAGTGAGTTAGATGCGTCGTTAGATTGCGCCTGTTGGAGTTAAGGGAGGAAAGAAAGCGCTACTTCTCTCACTGTGGAATAAGAAATAAAATGATGATAAAAGAAATAGTCTAATGAATCCGTCCTTTTTCGTGAAGTTAATTAATGTGGCTGTGATTTCTTTCTTTTGCGTCTCTCTCTCTCTCTCTCTCTCTCTCTCTCTCTCTCTCTCTCTCTCTCTCTCTCTCTCTCTCTCTCTCTCTCTCTCTCTCTCTCTCTCTCTCTCTCTCTCTCTCGAAATCATCATACAAACATCCTTCCATCCATCCATCCATCCATACATACATACAGACAGACAGACAGACAGGCAAACACCTATTATTATGATTACCAAGCCACAATTAACTATCACATGGCCACCTGTCTCTCCTTGGCCACAAATAGACCTCATTAACCTCTATCAGGAAACAAAGATTATTAAACAGGTGTAGGAGAAGAGCTGTTAATATTTTCCATCAACAAGCGAACAAGGTCAATAGAGCTTATTGTAACTGTACCACCTTTTTGAAACATCCTCTATAGACATCGTGTAGGTTGATTAATTTCCTCCAGGTAAAGGGAAGGTATGGCAGGAATCAGAAATTAATTGTTTATATGCCATGGCTTCTCTATCTACCTGTCCCCACACACACACACACACACAGACACACACACACACACACACACGGGTCTTGCTGTGGGTGTATGTGGTGAGCTGTGTTGTGTTAAGGCTCCTGGGGATGCAGAAGGGGACTAAGTGTGTGTGTATGTGTGTGTGTGCGTGTAATATAACATAACACAGCTCGCCACATACATCCACAGCAAGATCCGATAACGCAGACTGGTTGACCCCTGCCCCCTTCATAATGCTAAAATTGTCCTATGCTAATTTGGATTATAAACTTGAAAGAAGGCTCGCAACTTTTGGAGATGTGCGTGGGTAGGTACGGGGAAGGAAGCAGTCTGGCACAGGTAATGAGAGTAATTACTAGCAAGGTCGTGTCTTTTTACCTGTGTTCCCTCGCCTCATTAGTGCTATTACGTAACCTGTCTCCCTGACTTACCCTTTTTTTCTTTTTTTTTTTTGTCCTTGTGTGTGTTAGTGGGAGTGTGTGTGTGTGGGGGGTGTTAGTGTTTGTGGGAAAGCAGTGTTTGTTTGTGTTTGTTTGTGTGTCTATGTCTGTGTCTGCCTCTCTCGTCTGTTTTTTTTTTTTTCTCTCTCTCTCTCTCTCTCTCTCTCTCTCTCTCTCTCTCTCTCTCTCTCTCTCTCTCTCTCTCTCTCTCTCTCTCTCTCTCTCTCTCTCTCTCTCTCTCTCTCTCTCTCTCTCTCTCATCCGGGTACTCAAGTGGATGTCAATAAAAAGGATCCGGTGCATAATCAACGAAACTAATGAAGTGGTGCAGAGAAAGAAATGTAAAAAAAATAAACTCCCTTTCTTTCTTCTGTATTTCACGTTAAAAATGATGAAATAAATAGACGGATAAATAAAAAGAAATACTGAAATTACAAGTACAAAAAAAAAGTAAATAAATAAATAAAACGCACATTAATTTTCCATTCAATTAATTACGTGAACTACACTATTTTTAACTTACTCGTGTCATCAAGGAAAGAAAGAAGGAAGGAAAAGATGAGAGAAGGAAGAAATGAAGGATTTTTTTATATTGTTTTTTTTCCTTCTCTTTTACGTCACTTGAAAGAAGGAAAGAAGCAATAAAGGAAGTTACTGCAATCTTTTTTCCTTCTCTCTCTCTCTCTCTCTCTCTCTCTCTCTCTCTCTCTCTCTCTCTCTCTCTCTCTCTCTCTCTCTCTCTCTCTCTCTCTCTCTCTCTCTCTCTCTCTCTCTCTCTCTCTCTCTCTCTCTCTCTCTCGTCAAAAAGGATGACAAAGAAAGGAATAACGAATAATGAACAGGAAAAGGAAGGAAATAGTGACATAGAGAACAATTGCACTTTTTCCTCTCCCTTTCCTTCCTTCTCTTCCTTTTTTCCCTTTTTTACTTCTCTTTCTGACTTTTTTCCTGGCCTTTATTTTTATTCCCTTCCCAACTTTCTTCCTTCTCTTCCTGCATTCTTTCTTCTCTTCCTGATTTTTCCCTTTCTTCTCTCTCTTCCTTAGTTTTCTTCCTTCACTTCTTAACTCTTTTCCTTCTCTTCCTGACCTTTTTTTTCCCTTCCTTCTCACCCTCATTTTTTTTTACCTCCCCCTCCAGATTTTTTTTCCTTCTCTTCCTGACCTTTCCCCTCCTCTCTCTTCCACCTTAATTTTTTTTTACTTCTTTTCTTCCACCTTCGCTTGTATCCATCCCCCCCACACACAATCCCTGATACCTGACTGAGTTCTGATGTGGATTGAAGAAGAAGGGAAAAATTGTGTTCATAGTGACTGTTGTAAGATACGGTAATGTGCTTTTCTTTCACCTGTCCTCGTGCCTGTTACCTGTCACACCTGTCCTGTCTAATCGTCTACCTTACCTGTATTTCTTTCCCCTCAGTGTCACTCTCATTGATACTTATTATGTTTCTTTTGTTATGATTGTTGTGGTTGTTGTTGTTGTTGTTGTTGTGGTGGGGTTGGTCGTAGTAGTGGTGGTGGTGGTGTGCTGTTGTTTTTGTTGATGGTAATGATGATGATGATGATGATGATGTTATTTTTCTTATTATTGTCTTGTTCTTGCTCTTGTTGTTGTTGTTGTTGTTGTTGTTGTTCTTCTTCTTCTTCTTCTTCTTCTTCTTCAGCATCATCATCATTCTTCCTCTTCTTCGTTTTTCCTTCTTTACTCTGTTTCCTCTTCTAAATGTTTCTCCTTCTTTGTTTTATTTTTTTCTTCATGTTTCTTCTTCCTTTCTCCTTCTTTCGTTTAATTTAATTCTCATGCGTGTCTCAGCAGTAACGTTGTCAGTCAGCCAGTCAGTCAGTCAGCCAGTCAGTCAGTCAGTTAGTCAGTCAGTCAGCTTCCTCTCCCCTCTCATCTCCCCCCCAAAGGAAAAAGAATAAATAAAAAAAAAAATCACCCCTACCCAAACTCATCACTATTCATTTTCCATTTCAATCTCTTCCCATTTTTTCCATAATCATCGTCGACAAAAAAAAAAAAAAAAAAATGGGAAATAAAAGAGAGAAAAAATGCTACAGAGGTGGGGGGGAAGGGGAGGGAAAAGCTATCGTGATTAATAGAAAGCCAGCCGCCGTGACAAGTAGTAATACCCTCCCTTAACACACACACACACACACACACACACACACACACACACACACACACACTGGCACCTTTTCGTCTGTATTAATGTTCCTTTTAATGTAACTTTCAGCTCAATGCCATTTCCCCCACTCCCCCTCCCCCTCCTCCATCACACTCCCTCCCCACCCACCACCACCACCACCACCCGCTGCGGTGTAGAGCCTGCTAACCCCATTAACAGGGCCAGTGGGGGAGGTGGTGGGAGGGGGAGTGTAAAGAGCAGGCTGGTAAAGTAGAAGTGACAGTCATTTTTCCGCTCTGTCAGTCAGTCAGTCACTCACTCACTCATTCATGTGGTCAACTATTTTGTCAGTGAGTCAGTCAGTCAGTCATTCCCTCACTCTTTCACTGTCTGGCTAACTCGCTCGCTCACTGACTCACTGACTCACTCACTCACTCAAGTTCCTCACCCACTCACTCATTCACTCACCTATTCATTCATCCAGTCATTCGCTCAGTTAGTCTATTAGTCAGTCAGTCAGTCAGTTCCTCGCTCCTTCAATGACTCACTCACTCATTCACTCACTGGAAATGATAATGAATACAACATAATCTACTGAAGCCAATGAATGAATAATGCCAAGATCAAGAGCAGTGAACGCCACAATAGATACATGAATTCATTAGTGAGTGAGTGAGTGAATAAAGAGGAGAGTCCTTGATGGAATTAATTAAGTAAAAGAAATTATCATAATTCTATAATGATTTTTGTAATGATTTTGCTTTCTTTCTTTTTCACTTTTTTTCCTTATCTGCCGGCGAAATGTGTGCCGGCATAATGATAATGGTGGTAATAGTAATAATAGTAATAATAATAATAATAATAATAATAATAATAATAATAATAATAATAATAATAGCTCATTCCTATCAACTATCGCTTCTCGTTATCCGGAATATAATTATGCTAAATTATGACGTTATTTTTGGATATTCGCCTCGTGAGTAACTAGCCAGTCTGTCAGCCAGGCAGTCAGGCAGTCAGTCAGTCAGTCAGTCAGTCAGGCAGGCAGTCGCAGTCAGTCAGTCAGTTTAGTCATTTTTATCAGTCACTTTATAACCCACTTCAGTCAGTCAGTTAAGCATCAGCCAGCCAGCCAGCCATTTAGTCATTCAGTCAGTCAGTCAAGCACTCAGTCAGTAAGTTAAGTCAATTTGCCACTCAGTCAAACCAGCCAGCACGTCAGTTAGTCAATCAGTCAACGGTCTAGGCAGTCTGTCAGTCAACCAGTCAGTTAAATAGTCACTCCAGTAAACCAATAGACCAACATTTACCCAATCAGTCAATCAGCCAGTCAGTCATTCAGTCATTAAGTCAGTCAGGTCACACGCCACCTTCTATAAACTTTCATCAGGAGATACTGAAGGAGATACAACGACGGCCACCCTCTCTCTCTCTCTCTCTCTCTCTCTCTCTCTCTCTCTCTCTCTCTCTCTCTCTCTCTCTCTCTCTCTCTCTCTCTCTCTCTCTCTCTCTCTCTCTCTCTCTCTCTCTCTCTCTCTCTCTCTCTCTCTCTCTCTCTCTCTCTCTCTCTCTCTCTCTCTCTCTCTCTCTCTCTCTCTCTCTCTCAGCTGAAGTTACAGAGGGGGAAAAAAGGAAAAAACACACATACGTTATTAGAGAAGTGTTTTCCCCACCAGCGAGTTGTTGCCTTTTGCTTCTGTTTCTAATAAATAAGTAAAATGGAAATAGATAAAAATTGAAAACTGATACGATTATTTTCAACTTTTTAGGGAGCGATGTGAACATTCTGAATACGAATCTGAGTTTTTTTTATTATTTATTTATTTATTTATTCTTGCAGCGTGTGGAGTTTTGTTTATTTATTTATTTTTTTTGTTTATTTATTGTTTTACTTGAATCGAGGTGACAATGCGTAGTAATGGTGACTAATAATAAAATCAGAGTATATCAGTGGTGGTAAGGACAAGGACAACAACAACAACAACAACAACAACAACGATGATAACAACAACAACAACAACAACAACAACAGCAACAACAACGATGATAACAACAACAGCAACAACAACGATGATAACAACAACAACAACAACAACAACAACAACAGCAACAACAACAACAACAATGGTGATAACAACAACAACAACAGCAACAACAACAACAGTATTCATTAACAATACCAGAACTATTTCTACCTTCACAACCAAAACAAGACTAAGAACAGCAACAACAGCAACAACAACAACAACAACAACAACAACAACAACAACAACAACATTATTACAGCTTTATTATTTCTCTTTTTACTCTTTTTTTGGTATGTGTGTGTGTGTGTGTGTGTGTGTGTGTGTGTGTGTGTGTGTGTGTGTGTGTGTGTGTGTGTGTGTGTGTGTGTGTGTGTGTGTCTCGCAATCCACGGTCCTGAACTGCCGTGTTTTAACTGAACATTTTATTTATTTATTCATTCATTCAACTTTTTATTATTATTATTATTATTATTTATTACCTTTTTCACTTTAGGTTTTTGCATTTCAACTCCTACACACACACACACACACACACACACACACACACACACACACACACACACACACACACACACACACACACACACACAAACTAATAACACTAATAAATGAAAAAAAAAAAAGACAAAACACAACATACCAGTGGGGAAATATTTTCATGACTCGCAATAAAAGGAAAACAAACAAGCGAGGCGGAATCAAGCCAACTTTTTCCCTTTATCGCTCAAATTCCTCGCCATTTTCGTAGATTTGGATAATAAATACATAATGGCACAGTGAGAGAGAGAGAGAGAGAGAGAGAGAGAGAGAGAGAGAGAGAGAGAGAGAGAGAGAGAGAGAGAGAGAGAGAGAGAGAGAGAGGGTGTGTGTGTAGCTGCAAAAAATTCTGGATACATAATTTTGTCTTGCAATTTCTACACTCTTTCCTTTTTCGTAGTTTACACACACACACACACACACACACACACACACACACACACACACACACACACACACACACACACACACACACACACACACACACACACACACGGAAATGTCAAGGTTCTTTATGCATCGTTCACCTTCATTCATCCAACCATCCTGCCAGCAACCATCCACTAACCATCCCAGCATCTCTCTCTCTCTCTCTCTCTCTCTCTCTCTCTCTCTCTCTCTCTCTCTCTCTCTCTCTCTCTCTCTCTCTCTCTCTCTTCTTCTTCTTCTTCTTCTTCTTCTTCTTCTTCTTCTTCTTCTTCTTCTTCTTCTTCTTCTTCTTCTTCTTCTTCTTCTTCTTCTTCTTCTTCTTCTTCTTCTTCTTCTTCTTCTTCTTCTTCTTCTTCTTCTTCTTCTTCTTCTTCTTCTTCTTCTTCTTCTTCTTCTTCTTCTTCTTCTTCTTCTTCTTCTTCTTCTTCTTCTTCTTCTTCTTCTTCTTCTTCTTCTTCTTCTTCTTCTTCTTCTTCTTCTTCTTCTTCTTCTTCTTCTTCTTCTTCTTCTTCTTCTTCTTCTTCTTCTTCTTCTTCTTCTTCTTCTTCTTCTTCTTCTTCTTCTTCTTCTTCTTATTATTATTATTATTATTATTATTATTATTATTATTATTATTATTATTATTATTATTATTATTATTATTCAGTGCTTTTTCTTTTCCTTCCTTCCTTCCTTCCTTCCTTCCTTCCTTCCTTCCTTCCTTCCTTCCTTCCTTCCTTCCTTCCTTCCTTCCTTCCTTTCCTTTCCTTTCCTTTCCTTTCTTCCCAGAACTACTTTTTCCCATCCTTGCTTTCCCCCTCTCCCTTTCACATCCCTCCCTCCCTTTGTCCCACCTCCCCTCCTCTTCTTTCCTCGCACAATGTTACTCTCTCACCTTTCCCTCCCTCCCCCCTCTGTCTCTCCCCTCCCTCCCTCACATACACACGCAAGTCTGTAAAGATTTCTCCTCTTCACCTCCATGAATGTTTGGTTGTGGGGCCTCCATGAATAAGCAGGGACACCACACACTAGTAAATTTCTTCTCCTCCTCCTCCTCCTCCTCCTCCTCCTCCTCCTCCTCCTCCTCCTCCTCCTCCTCCTCCTCCTCCTCCTCCTCCTCCTCCTTTTTTCTACTCTTTCTGCACTCTCGCTTTCCTGTTCTTCCCCCTTCTTACATTTTTTTCTTAATTTAGCCTTCCTCTTCTTCCTCTCCTCTTCCACCTCCTCCTCATCTTCTTTCTCCTCTTTCTACACTTCGTTATTATTCTTTTTTCCCTGTGCACTCTCGTTCGTTCTGCTCTTCTTCCTCTTCCTATTTTTTTTTTCGTAACTTAATCTTCCTCCTCCTCCTCCTCCTCTTCCTGGTCTTCTTCCTCCTCCTCCTCCTCCTCTTAATGTTCATCCCTTCATAATCTGCGGTTTTTCCTCTTTGCCGCCTTCGTGTGTGTGTGTGTGTGT
The DNA here is from genome assembly GCF_035594125.1 of Scylla paramamosain. Taxonomy (NCBI): domain Eukaryota; kingdom Metazoa; phylum Arthropoda; class Malacostraca; order Decapoda; family Portunidae; genus Scylla; species Scylla paramamosain. The sequence goes on along the minus strand of NC_087159.1, from coordinate 27,173,876 downwards.
GTGTGTGTGTGTGTGTGTGTGTGTGTGTGTGTGTGTGTGTGTGTGTGTGTTCTGATAACCTCCTCGATGCAAACCAATATACTTTACGTCATATGTTCTCCTCCTCCTCCTCCTCCTCCTCTCCTTGCATCGTCTTCGATCCTCTTCAACATCGTGTGTGTGTGTGTGTGTGTGTGTGTGTGTGTGTGTGTGTGTGTGTGTGTGGGTGTGAGTGTGTGTTCGTCCCCTTTGCCTCGGGAAAGGAGGAAGAGAGAGAGAGAGAGAGAGAGAGAGAGAGAGAGAGAGAGAGAGAGAGAGAGAGAGAGAGAGAGAGAGAGAGAGAGAGAGAGACGCGGGGCTTTGCATAATAATCCTTGTTAAGACGAGAGAGAGAGAGAGAGAGAGAGAGAGAGAGAGAGAGAGAGAGAGAGAGAGAGAGAGAGAGAGAGAGAGAGAGAGAGAGTGGCTTATGTTTTGCCAGATTTTTCGTCTATTATTTTCATGTATTTTGTAATATTCCTGCATTTATTCTATTTTACTTTTTTTTATTTATGTATTTATTCATTCATTCATATATTTATTTATTTTTTTCCATTATTTTTTCTAGATCTATTTTGAAAGTCACAAATTTTAGTGTTAAATTTGCCTTTTTTTTCTGTTTTTGCCTATCTGTCTGTCTGTCAATCTGTCTTTCTGTCTGTCTGTCTGGCTGTCTGTCTGTCCCTCCATCTCTTTCTCTGTATTTCCTAGTGAGTCTTTGTCTGTGTGTCTTTGCTTCTGTTTGTATATCCCTCTATTCACCTGTTTGCTTGTTTATGTATCTTTCCTTCTGTCTGTATACCTGTCTATTCATCCTTTTATCTGTCTATTTTCTTATCAGTTGTTTGTCTTTCTTTCATTGTCTCAGCACGAATATCTGTCTCTGTCCATCTCCCTATCTATTTTCTTGTCTGTCTGTTTATCTTTGTTTATTTCTGTCTATCTGTCTTTCTGTCTGTTTGTCTGTCTGTGTATTTCCTTATCAACCTGTCTGTATGTCTGTTTCCTTATCCATTTCTTTATTCCCTTCCCATTCTGTTTATCTTTCTGTGTGTCTATCTACTTGTACCTCTCTGTGTATTTTGTCTATGTCTCTCTCTGTGTCTACCTGTTTATTTATCTATGTATATGTTTGTGAGTATGTATGTGTGTGTTCCTGTTTCTTTGAGGTGGTACGTGTGTGGTGTTTGTCTCTGTGTGTGTGTGTGTGTGTGTGTGTGTGTGTGTGTGTGTGTGTGTGTGTGTGTGTGTGTGTGTGTGTGTGTGTGTGTGTGTGTGTGTGTGTGTTTCTTTGTCCCTTTCTTCTCCTTTATCTACATTGCATAAGTCTTTTGTTAGTCCTCTGCCCTTGTGTCTCTTTGCAACCACTCTCTCTCTCTCTCTCTCTCTCTCTCTCTCTCTCTCTCTCTCTCTCTCTCTCTCTCTCTCTCTCTCTCTCTCTCTCTCTCTCTCTCTCTCTCTCTCTCTCTCTCTCTCTCTCTCTCTCTCTCTCTCTCTCTCTCTCTCTCTCTCTCTCTCTCTCCCCACAGAGCAAACTCGGAAAAAAGGACCTTTTCCAATATAGATTCAAATTGAGATTCAAATCCACTTCCCATTTTCTCTCTCTGTCCTCATCCCCCATATCTTCGAGAGAGAGAGAGAGAGAGAGAGAGAGAGAGAGAGAGAGAGAGAGAGAGAGAGAGAGAGAATTTTCGTTTTTTTTTCGGTCATCTTCATCTTTACTCTATTTACAATGTTTCACTTGAGATAACACAGTGCACTTCATCACAAACAGCCTCTTAAGAACACACATACATAGTTAAATAGATTGATAGACTGACTGACAGATAGACAGGTTAATTAACTTCAAATCGAATGCAGAGTTGTAAGTTACGATTGCAGATGCCTTTAAATAATACCGTTTACTACTACTACTACTACTACTACTAATGATAATAATAATAATAATCCTTCCTTTGTTTTCATTTGTGCACCTCTGATCAGCTCCAGAATCAAGAAGAAATCATCTTAAAACACAATTCCTTTCTTCCCTCTCTGCTCAAGAAACTAACACCTTTACTACCATTATCAATCCTTCCTTTGTGTTCCTTTGTGCACGTCTGATCAGGCATAGAATTAACAAACAAATGCTGTCTAGTCTCCCTCATCCTAAGAAACTGACACCACACACACACACACACACACACACACACACACACACACACACACACACACACACACACACACACACACACACACACACACACACACACACACACACACACACACACACACACACACACACACACACACACACACACACACACACAGCCTGTCACTCCTGCCTGCTCTTGACAAGCTGGCTGCCTCGAGGTGGATGTAGTAGAGAGAGAGAGAGAGAGAGAGAGAGAGAGAGAGAGAGAGAGAGAGAGAGAGAGAGAGAGACTTGTATTACCTTCCCATATACGTGACCTTGCCCTTCCCGCACGTCCCCTCAACTTTGACATGCTGATTCGAGGGTTGCACGAGGAGAGGAGCTGATAGGGAAGGCTGCTTGATACACCTGCCCTCCGTCACCTCGCCCACCGGAGTGTGTTTGTCGAGTGAGAGAGAGGTGGGGATGGAAGTGGTGAGGATAGCTGGTATTAATACAAAGAGGATGAGTTTTTTTTATTTTTTTATACTTGTTGGAATCGAGGGAAGAGGACTGAGGAAAAAGGCAAGAGTTGTAGGGTGCCTTTTTTTTTTTTTTGAGAGAGAGAGATAGAAAAGAGATTGGAAAAGGGAGAAGAGTTGGGAGGAGTAGTAGGGTTGAGAGAAAGGATGCGGAAAGATAGAGGAAACAAAAGGGTTAAGACCACAGAAGAAGAAGAAGGAGGAAGCAGCTTAGAGTACGGTAAATGGAGATAAAGAAGAGACTGAGAGATAGAGAAGGAAGAAAAGGATTAAGCTTAAAAAGAAGAAGGAGAAGGCTTGGAGTATTTTCAGAAAAGAGAAAGAGAAAGGTTGGGAGATGTAGATTATTTAGAGAGAGAGAGAGAGAGAGAGAGAGAGAGAGAGAGAGAGAGAGAGAGAGAGAGAGAGAGAGAGAGAGAGAGGATGAGGAATAGGAGAGGAAAATATTTTGAGTAGAGAAAAGAGGATTGAGAGTAGGAGGACGAGGAGGAGGAGGAGGAGGAGGAGGAAGAAAAAAGTATTTTGAAAAAAGATAGAAATAGAAAAGAAACTTGAAAAAATGTGGATAGGCAGAATTTTTGACAGAAGAGAAGGTAGAGAGGAAGAGGAGGAGGAGGAGGAGGAGGAGGAAGAAAGGGAAGAAAAGTTGTGGAATGGAGGAGGGGAGCGAAAGTGAGAATGTACCCAGTTTCTTGTATGTTTGTGTCTGTTTGTTGGTTTGTTGTTGTTGTTGTTGTTGTTGTTGTTGTTGTTGTTGTTGTAATTGTGTTGCTATAGTTTTTGTTTTCGGCTCTCTGAGTGTGTATGTCTGTATGTATGTGTGTCTGGTTGTCTGCCTGTCTGAGTGTGGGTGTTTGGGGGTGATTCCGGCTGTTTTATCTGTCTGTTTGTCTCTGTTTGTGTGTCTGTGTTTGATTGTATCCTGTCTGTATGTGTGTGTGAGTGTTTGTGTGTTTGTGTGTTTGTGTTTGTGTTTGTGGCCGTTTTTTTTTCTGCCACTCAGTCTGTGTGTGAAAATCTCTCTCTCTCTCTCTCTCTCTCTCTCTCTCTCTCTCTCTCTCTCTCTCTCTCTCTCTCTCTCTCTCTCTCTCTCTCTCTCTCTCTCTCTCTCTCTCTCTCTCTCTCTCTCTCACCTCCCAGCTACGAACATGACCTTCCTGCCCTCCCTGCCTGACCTTTCTCATTTTCTCAACTCAGTATAGCTTTCCAGGAACACACACACACACACACACACACACACACACACACACACACACACACACACACACACACACACACACACACACACACACACACACACACACACACACACACACACACACACACACACACACACACACACACACACACACATACCGCAGCACCGGCCCACATGCTTCTCTTATTTAAAGATACAAGGAGAGTTTAGATTTCAACCTGTGTGTGTGTGTGTGTGTGTGTGTGTGTGTGTGTGTGTGTGTGTGTGTGTGTGTGTGTGTGTGTGTGTGTGTGTGTGTGTGTGTGTACGTCTGTCTGTCTGTCTATCCCGCACGATTTTGGTATTTGTTTTACTAAGAGCGCTAAGGTTGTCTGTCTGTCTGTCTGTCTGTCTGTCTGTCGGTATGTCTGTCTGTCTGTCTGTCTGTCTGTCTGTCTGTCTGTCTGTCTGTCTGTCTGTCTGTCTGTCTGTCTGTCTGTCTGTCTGTCTGTCTGTCTGTCTGTCTGTCTGTCCTACAAGAATAAAGTATTTTAGTAAGAGCGTTTAACGTTGTGTGTGGGCGTGCGTGTGTCTGTATACACGTTTGTGTGTGTGTGTGTCTGTCTGTCTCATATTTTCACAGGATTGAGGTCGAATTAGGGGGTAAATTTAATACCACTGGACGCGGAAGACTCGAGAACCTACACGTGCAAATAAGAAGTTCGAAAAAATTTTGCGTGTGTGAAAATTTATCAGCGAAAAAAAAATAAAAAGTATCCTTGAGGAGGCTTCGTGCGTCTGGCAATCCGATGTGTTCTCTGGCTGTCCTCTTCTTGCTCCGAAAGTTTATTTTTTCTATGGAGACTGCGAATGTGGTTTTTATCGTTTTCTTCTTTTCCAGTTTACGTTTTATTGCGCGTGATAACCTTGTTCTGCTTAAGAAAAAAAAAAGTGCAGGTTAATCTGAATGCAAAGAAAAGGAAACAAAACAGCGGAATTTTGTCCATGAGGGATTAAGAAAATATATATAAAGGAGAAAATTGTGCTTCGGTATTCAAACGACAAGAAAAAACGTGCCATGCAAAAACACACACACAAAAAAAAATCCCAACGGATATCACTGGAGAAACAAAGGAAGATAAGAAAAAAAAAGCAAGAAACTAAATATATAAACAAACAAACGAACCACAAAAGAAAAAGCAATCAGAACCCGAACCACCTCCCACCCCCCCCAACAAAAAAAAAAAAAAAACGAAGAACAAACAATTAATTAGACCAACAAGATGAAAAGAAAGAACAACAATAGCAACAACAAAAACAAGAACAATGACAAGAAATACCAACACACGTCACTTTACGACCCAAATCAGACCAAGGAGGAGGAAGGAAAGAAAAAAGACCAAACAAGTAATTAAACACCAAAAGGGATAAGACGAATAAGAGGAGGAGGAAGAAGAAGAACAGGAGAAGGAGGAGGAAGAGGAGATGTTCACACGTTGAAGGTAATTACATTGCGTATCATCTTTTACAAACACGACGAAGAGGGGAAGAAGAGGGAAGGACGAGAAGGAACATAAAGAGAAGAGGGAACCAACAACAAGCCTTACAGAGAGAGAGAGAGAGAGAGAGAGAGAGAGAGAGAGAGAGAGAGAGAGAGAGAGAGAGAGAGAGCCACCTTGTAACATATCAAACATGACCTAAGGCTGGGGGAGAAACGTGTGTGTGTGTGTGTGTGTGTGTGTGTGTGTGTGTGTGTGTGTGTGTGTGTGTGTGTGTGTGTGTGTGTGTGTGTGTGCGTGCGTGCGTGCGTGCGTGCGTGCGTAGGTGTTGGAAATGGCTTCAGGAGGGGAAATGAAAGGGAAAAGTGAATGGGAGGGAGAGAGAGAGAGAGAGAGAGAGAGAGAGAGAGAGAGAGAGAGAGAGAGAGAGAGAGAGAGGATGAAAAGGGAATCGTAGTGAGGATGTAATGTATACTGAGAGAGAGAGAGAGAGAGAGAGAGAGAGAGAGAGAGAGAGAGAGAGAGAGAGAGAGAGAGAGAGAGAGAGAGAGAGAGAGAGAGAATATGCAATGGACAAGTAAGAGGAGGAGTAAGAGGATGAAGGAGAAGGAAGAGGAGGAGGAGGAGGAGGATGTGACGAAGCAAATGTTACAAGGAAATGAGACAGGTGTTAGTTGCCCACTTACAGTAGAACGAGAGAGAGAGAGAGAGAGAGAGAGAGAGAGAGAGAGAGAGAGAGAGAGAGAGAGAGAGAGAGAGAGAAACACCTCACACATTCACTCTCTCACAAACCGAGGCACCATTACCTTCTCTCTCCCATCCTCCCTCTCCCCCTTCCTTCCTTCCTGCCTCTCGCCTCATGCCTCCCCTCTCCCTCTCTCCCTCTCACCTCTCGCTCTCACCCACTCTCCCAAGGCATTCATTGTTCTCAGCAGCGGCAGAGGACAATAACACATTCACTAACTCAACATTTGCCTTCACACACACACACACACACACACACACACACACACACACACACACACAC
>NC_087159.1:27157500-27160000 GCF_035594125.1 Scylla paramamosain | reverse complement strand
CTCTCTCTCTCTCTCTCTCTCTCTCTCTCTCTCTCTCTCTCTCTCTCTCTCTCTCTCTCTCTCTCTCTCTCGTTTTTTTTTTGTTTTCCTTCTGTTTTTTTTTCATTTTTTTCTGTTTTCAATCTGTTTTTTTGTTATTCTCGATTGTGTGAAAGTTTGGAAGAAATGCATATAAATCTCTCTCTCTCTCTCTCTCTCTCTCTCTCTCTCTCTCTCTCTCTCTCTCTCTCTCTCTCTCTCTCTCTCTCTCTCTCTCTCTCTCTCTCTCTCTCTCTCTTGCAGCAAATCGTTCTCAGTTGCGTGGATTCATTGCTTTGGCTTCCTGCGCGTGACAGGCGTGAGTCTTTTGTTTGTCTTGGGTTAGGCTCAGAGCTTTGGGTCAGTTGGTGTGCGTTTGTCTTGCTATCAGCCCGCCTTCCCTGTTGTTTTGTGCTGTTTTGTAGAGTTTAGTTTGGGGTGCTCGTGTTTGTGTTGTTGTTGTTAAGTTGTGGGTGTTAGTTTCTGCGTGTTGTGTGCGTGTGTGTGTATGTGTGTGTGTGTGTGTGTGTGTGTGTGTGTGTGTGTGTGTGTGTATGTGTGTGTGTGTGTGTGTTTTCTTTCTCAGGTTTTTGCCAAGTATGTAGTGTTAGTTTAACCCTTTCGCTGTTACATTTTTTTTTTTTTTTCGTCTATAACCTGTAACTTATTAAACGCTATTTTTTTTTGTGTGTGTGTTTATCTCTCCTAAATATTTATGTAACATGAAAAAGACGAGATTAACCCCTTCTGTTTTCTCTTTCCTCTCCTGTACCTCCACGCAGATCATTTTTCCTCTCCTGTACCTCCACTCATATATATATTTTTTTTTACAGTACTAGGAAAGCCATAACACAAAAAAAAAGGGTTAAGGAGTGTGTGTGTGTGTGTGTGTGTGTGTGTGTGTGTGTGTGTGTGTGTGTGTGTGTGTGTGTGTGTGTGTGTGTGTGTGTGTGTGTGTTATTGGTGATCATGTTTTGTTTCTTACCGTGTCATTATTGCTATTATTATTTACTATTTTGTGAGTTATTTTCTTGAAGACTACAATGCATTTGAGAATTATTTATATACATGCACGTGAACCAACCATAATTTTCAGGTTTTACTGTTTTCATTTTTTTTCTTTTTCTTTTTTTTTTTCTTATTTACATTCTCCTCCACCTTACTTTTCGTGCCATTATCCTGCAAATCTTACGTTCTTATTAGTATCTTTACCTTTATTACACAAAAACTCCATTTTCATACGTCATTCCAAGTATATTTCTCTATTTTTTTGTTTTTTCTCTTTGCTTATCAGGTCAGTTTATCAATTTTTTCTATATATATTTTCTTCTTGTGTGCATTATTCTTGTCATCATTTTTTTCGTATCCCTCTTCAGTAAATCCTACGTTATTACTAGTGGTTTTATTTTATTATTATTACTTAAGAAATGCGCTTGTTTCTCAGTTTCAAATATATTTTCCAGTTTTTTTTCTCCTTTTTTTCTTTTTGCATTTACGTTGTTTTTTACCTTTTTCTATATCTCTTCAGTAAATCTTAAGTTCTTATCACTATTTTTTTATCTTTATTACACGTTATTTCAAGTATATTTCTCTATTTTCCTCTTTTTTTCTATCATTCTTGCACAAAAACTCAAATTCCGTACGGGGTTTCAGGCAAATTTTTATTTTTATTTTTATTTTATTTTTTTCTTGCACGAGCAATTTTGTATCGCATTTCTATAAATTTTACGTTCTTATTTGTATTTTTACACAAGACCTCCATTTGCTTACGTGATATGAGGTAATTTTTTTCTTTTCTTTTTTTTTTCTTTTTTTTTTTATCTCGCTTTCTCTCTTTCTCGTGTTTTCTATATCCTTGTCCTTACTTTTGCATTATTTCTATAAATCTTGCATTGATCTTAAAACAAAAGAACTCAATTTACCTTCGTCATTTTAGGTAGATTTTTCGTTTGTCTCTCTCTTTCCCTCTCTTTTTTTTTTTGTGTGTGTGTGTGTGTGTGTGTGTGTGTGTGTGTGTGTGTGCTTGCTTGCTTTACCCTCGACATTATTTTTTGTATCCCTCTTCTAAAAATCTTGTGTTCTTATTGGCATTTTTATCATTATTACACAAAAACTCCATTTCCACACGTTATTTCAAGCTTATTTCTCTCTATTTTTTTTTTTTCTATCTCTGTCTCTCTTTCTTATGCTTGCGTTATCCTTGATCTTAATTTTTTGCATCTCTTCTATAAATCTTGCGTTGTTATTAGTGTTATTTTGTCCCGCTGCTGCATCGGAATCTCGTCTGGTCGCGTGAGTGTGGGTTAATATGTTCGTTTTCTTTACGTTATTCTCCAGTGTTATTACGATCATTATTCCCGGCCACCTTCTTGTATTACCGTGATTAAAGATTTCACACACACACACACACACACACACACACACACACACACACACACACACACACACACACACACACACACACACACACACACACACACAC
>NC_087159.1:27147500-27150000 GCF_035594125.1 Scylla paramamosain | reverse complement strand
CTCGGCTCCCTACGCTGTCGGCTGCTTCGACGCTCTGGTTGCTCTCGGCCACGGTGTACCCCGTTACCCTGATGCTCCGGGCTGCCGGGATGGTGGTGTTCCTCGTGACCCTGATGCTGAAGCGCTGCACCGCCATGAGCGGTGTGCTGCTCGACAGGAAGGGGAGCAAGAGGTCTGTGTGGGCGTAGGTGTCTTCTATTACGCCACATCACGCGACCGCTGCCCATCTTGATGAGGTAGTCTCTCCTTCGCCCAACAGCCACGATGACACCCAGGCGATCCCAGAGGCCTGTCGTGTGATCTTGAACGTCGACGTGGCCACCGAGGTGCAGGAGAGGAAGAGTACGGGCGGACGCGTCGTGGCGAAGTTTCGCTTTCTTCCTCAGTCGCTCTGCCTTGGCGTCGCACTCATCAGCAGCGCGCTGCCACTGCTGAGCGTATGAGCGATGATGAGCCGGGACACAGGACCTCATAGGATGACCGAAGAGGACTTGTGCTGGTGATCGCCCTTCCGCCCTCGGAGTGTTGCGCAGTTCCAGCAACCCGCGAGCGAACGCATCCTCGTCCAGGTGTCCCTGCTGTGTGGTCGTGAGGATCAGCTTCTTCACGGACTTGACCGCTGCCTCGGCGTGACCATTGGAGCGTGGATAATGAGGTGAAGATACACGATGCTCCACCCCCCATCGAGCCAGGAAGCGCCGTACCGATGAAGAAGTGAACTGCGGTCCACCGTCAGTCCTCAGGAGAACAGGCACGCCCGTGTCGGCGAACACACCCCGAAGGACACGAACGAGCTGATCAGCCGATGCTGGACGTGAGCATGCAGACACGTGAGGCCACCCAGACAAGCGATCTACATACACGAGGTATGTACGGCCTGCTGCGTGGAAGTAGTCTGCAGAAACTGACTCAAACACCCTGCTGGGTGTGTCCGTGTCCTGCCAGAGAGGTTCGTTGGCTTGGCTTGGTAGGAGTGGACGGCATAGTGAGCATCCAGAAACGACGTTCTCAACGTCTCTGTCCATACCAGGCCAGTACACCGTTTGTCGGGCCCGTCGCTTGGTGCGCTCCATCCCCTGATGACTGTCATGGAGTCGCTCTAGTGTTTCTCGGCGGAGGCTGTGAGGAATAAGAAGCCTCGGCCCGTAAACCACCAGGTCGTCGTCTACGGCCAGCAGACTGCGCACCGGCCAGTACGTACGCAAGCGGTGATCGAGGTCGTGGCAATGATCAGGGAAGCCCTCGATGATGACGTTCTTGAGCAAGCAGTACTCCCCGTCTCTTGCTGCTGCGGCACGTACCATTTCCACAGTCTGATCCTGGAGTGGTGCTAAGCGGACGCCGTCCTCATTGGTGGCAGATAACGCTGAGATGACCGCTGAGTGGAGAGGGTCGAGGTCACCAGAAGTAGCAGCATCCTCTTCCTCCACTGGGTCCTGTACTGGAGCACGTGAGAGGGCGTCGGGCACACAGTGTGTCGATCCCTTTTGCCAGCTTGCTGTGAAAGAATACTGAGCAAGCTTCTCCCTCATGCGCTGCAGCCGCAGGTTCTCTATTTCTCCCAACAACTTGCTATTGAGGAGAGGTATCAGCGGGCGGTGGTCGAGCACTAGATCGAAGTGAGGGAGTCCTTTCAGGTAGGTGCCACATTTCCTGACTGCCCAGACGATTGCAGCCATTTCCAACTCTATTACTGCATAGCGGCTCTCTGTGTCTGTAACAAATCTTGACCCGCATTGCACCATCTTCCACTGGTCACTGTGCTTCTGCAGGAGAACGAATCCAAATCCGTGCATCCTTGAGGCGTCAGTCTGTAGCATCGTTGGTAATGATGGGTCGTAGGAATGAGGCCAGCTGATCACTTCTGTGGGCGTAGATAGAGGTGGCTGCGAGGCGGTCGGGTACTCGATGGAGCTGTTGCCGGTGTGCTGTTCTTCCTGCGTAGCGGTCGGATTTGAGCCGGAAAATCTTCGGGGAGGATTCCGAGAGCGATGGAATCGTACCAGCTAAGCAGCGCCCCCTTCACCTCCTTCACCACGCTCACAACAGTCTCAGCTTCCCTGTCGCCCAGTTGCAAGTGCGACGAGAAAGTTCCTACACAGGTGAGGGGGGTGATTACCGGCAGCATAAAGTCCATCACCATCAGCGGGCGCCAAGCTGGAGGGCGGGATTCCAAGGAGTGTTGCCGTGTCGAGGCCAATAACGGTCGTTTCGGCCCCAGAGTCAGGAGTCCACGTAATCTTGTCTCTTCCAGCGGGATGTGTGGCGGTAATGAGCACCTGGGGCGCAGGTCGTGCCGTCACCGTCTTTGTGTATACGCCTGATAAGAGCTGGTATACACTGGCACTGGCTCCCCGCCTCGGGCCTGCACCGCGATGAGGAGAGACAGTTGAGGAACTCCTCGAAGCTCCTCGTCGTTTCCTCACTGTCTGCTGACATACACTCGCAAAATGCCCTCTTTTCCCGCAGTTACGACACACTTTATCTATTGCCTGGCATC
>NC_087159.1:27140000-27142500 GCF_035594125.1 Scylla paramamosain | reverse complement strand
AAGAAAGGATTTAAGATACTGGAAATTGTGGGAAAAGAAGAAGAAAGAGTGATAATCTGGAAAAGATATAGAAAAATTAAGAAAAAGTGTAAGAAATTATTGGAAAGAAGAAGGAATAGTAGGAGGCTGGAAAAAGGTATGAAAAAAGGAAGAAAATTAAAAAAGTTGGAAGGAGAGAGAAGGAAAAAACTATGGTGCTGGAAACTGTATGGAAGAGAGAAAGAATAAATAAGACTACAAAGCTGGAATGAGGAAGGAGAAAACTGGTGAGAAACTGGAAACCCACAAGATGAATGGACAGGACTGGAAATAGTATGGGAGGAAAAGAAAAAGTAGGAAGCTAGAAAAGGTAGGGTGGAGAAGGAGGAAGAGCAGGAGACTGGAAAAAGAGGTAGGAAAGAGGAGAAGGAAGCTGGCTGGAAGAGAACACGCAGGAAGGACATCTGTTTCAACTTAATTTTTCCCCGCCCTCAGGAGTATGGAGTGGGAAGCTGGAATGGTTAAAAAAAGAAGGCAGGGAAACGAATTTTAAACAGATTTCCGGGGAGGTTTTCAAAGGGAGGATGAAGGGATAAGGGAGCACGCAGGAAGGACGTGTGTTTGGGTTTAATTTTTCATCTTGAAGAGCACGGAGGGCACAGGAAAGAACCAGAGTTATGGCGAAACTTGCAGAGAAGGTCAGTGTTAGGTTATAGGTGTTTACTTGGAGTTAGGCGGACACACGGTAGCCAAGTTCCTATCAGTTCACAAGCCTGCGACTGGACAAAGTACGTACCTGGAGTTCAGTGTAGGATGTCTGTCAAGGATATGAGTGTGTTGAGAAGCAGCGTTGTTGTGAGCTGGAGTCTAGTGTTACCTTAGGTTAGGTTAGGTTAGGTTAGTTAGGTTACATTAGGTTAGGTTAGGTTAGGTTACGTAAGGTTAGGTTAGATTAGGTTAGGTTACGTAAGATTAGGTTAGTTAGGTTAGGTTAGGTTACGTTAGGTTAGGTTAGTTAGGTTAGGTTAGGTTAGGTTACGTTAGGTTAGGTTAGATTACTTGAGGTTAGGTTAGGGCTAGGTTAGGTTAGGTTACGTTACGTTACGTTAGGTTTGGTTACGTGAGGTTAGTTTAGGTTAAGTTACGTTAGATTAGGTTAGGGTAGGTTAAGTTAGGTTAAATTAGATTAGATTAGTTAATGAGAGAGTCGGGTATGTAGAACCGACCACTCCTTGAATCTGACTTCCGGAATGTGAAGCAAAGTAAGAATGGTTTTGTTCCAGAAGTCCGGATCCGCTAGAACAGAATCCTTATTGGTTCATGCACTCAGTACGCTGGATTGTTATATTTTAATTGAACTATAATTCCCATCACTATTAATTTCCCTGTTGGAATGAGAGCTGCGGCAGGGTAGAAAGATGGATGGAAAGGTTAATTTTTATGAGATATTGACGGATTTGAGGAGGAGGAATAAAGGGGTAAGAACAAAGGTGAAGAATTGGTATTTTAGTCTCTCTCTCTCTCTCTCTCTCTCTCTCTCTCTCTCTCTCTCTCTCTCTCTCTCTCTCTCTCTCTCTCTCTCTCTCTCTCTCCAAGAATCCACTATGGCAATTGTAAAAGGTAAAAAAAAAGAATGGAACGATGAATTTTGAAGAGATTTTGGGCAGTTTGAAGCAGAGCAATACGACGAAAACCTAAAAAGAATGAAGACATTTAATATTTTTTGTGAAGAATCAAACAAAAAGAAAAAAAGAAAAGAAAGGAAAGGAAAAGTGATAACAAATGATGTTTTAACTTGTTTCCACGAATCTGAAACAGAGGAATTAAAAAAAAATGAAAAACTGACATGTCTAATACTTCCTATCTCGTCCTTCAAGAGAGTGAAGATGGGAACGTTAAAAAGGAAGGTGAGGAGAGGAAGCTGAACATTCAAAGGGCACTTCAAAGAGAGGATTAACCTGCTAAAAGGGAATCGTGCAGAGAAGATACCTGCTTCAGATTTTTCTTTCCCTTCTTCAGGAACTTAGATTATGTCAGGTGTTGAGGTGTGGTGGATGAATGTGAAAGGGCAGGAGGTGGTGAGCTGGTGAGGCGGTGAAGTGTGTAGATGTGAAAGGTGAGGTGATGGTGGTGGTGATAGTGGTGGTGGTGGTGGTGTGTGGTGATGCAGTGTGGCGTTTAAATGTGAAAGAAAAGAAGGTGTGAGAAGACGAATACTCAAAAGGTGTTTAAAGGGAATGAATGAGAGAAACCACAGAAATTACTCTCTCTCTCTCTCTCTCTCTCTCTCTCTCTCTCTCTCTCTCTCTCTCTCTCTCTCTCTCTCTCTCTCTCTCTCTCTCTCTCTCTCTCTCTCTCTCTCTCTCTCTCTCTCTCTCTCTCTCTCTCTCTCTCTCTCTCTCTCTCTCTCTCCAAGTGCAGAGAGTACAAGGTTCAGGGTTGGAAAGGGTAAAAGAGACGGAGACATAAAACACGTTCATTAATCAAGCGGTGTTCCAAAGGGAGGATTGAGGAACAAAGG
>NC_087159.1:27130000-27132500 GCF_035594125.1 Scylla paramamosain | reverse complement strand
TACTTGTGCTACTTATATTTTTTTTTAGTAGTTACTTAAGAAGACGAGTTGAATGGATTTTTATTTTTTTTTCTTTTTTTTTGCTTATTTGTCATTTAAAGGAATAGAAAGGAGGGTAGTGGAAGATAAGTGTTGGTTTATTGGTGTTGGTTTCTCTGTGTGTTACTTTATTGGTGTGTTACTTAAATTAATTGTTACTTAGGTCAAAGTGAAGTTATTTTCTTTTTTATTTTCTTTTTCATTTTCTTTTTTTTTTTTTTTTTTTTTACTTTTTTGTCACTTAAGAGGATGTGTGAAGGTAATGGAGATAAGTGTTGGTGTAGTGGATGATACTTTACTTGCGTGTTACTTATATTTGATACGAATACTTAAGAGAACGAGTTGAAGTGATTTTTTTTCTTCTTCTTTTGTATTTACTTATCACGTAAGAGAACAAAGGGGAGAGGATGGCGGAGGTACTGCTAGTTTTGTCACTTTACTAACATGTCACTTATATATGTGTTACTTAAGAGGACGAAGGGAAGGAAAAGTCTTAAGTGAACACAGTCGTACTTGAGAAACACAGAATTGACTTACTTTTTTCCCCCAACATATCCGCTTAGCCCTTTAAATGGAAGACAACTTTTCCATATAATCTCCTTCAACATTTTTTAGACATTTCATTTTGTACTACAGTCTTTAAAATAGTTCTATAGTTTAAGAACAGGTAAAGAAAAATAATAATAATAATCTCCTACTGCTTCCTTATCCGTGTGTCCAAGCAAGGCATGTGTTTACAGTGTTCTGAGTGTTAATAAGAAACGACCACATCAATGAAAGGGTTAAAAACGTAGTTACTTTTCGAAGTCGTCATATTTGTGAAAACCGGACGCGGATTCACCACTTTTACACACACGGAGTCACTTTACAAGCTCGTCTTAAGTGTGCAGGAGTCTTATTTAACGTGGGTGTTACATTTATCTGCGTTCACGTGACAGGCAAAAGCGTAGAGCCACACACTTGTAGAACTACACTACCACGAGGAACTTAATATCCCGACACACTTAACGGAAAACCTTACACTTATATAGAATTTACACTTACATACCTTTTCTTACAAGGAAGGCCCTCTGAGAATCCCCCCTTTTAATTACACACACTTATACACCCTCACTTATAGTCACACCTAAATCACCACACAAACACAGGTACAGTCACAGCCAAAAGTTTGTTCACATGCTCTATACTTTCCCGCTGATTTAACCGTTTTGTCTCCACCGTAAGTCCTCCTCTGCACTGCCTGTCACTTTACACAGCCTGAGAAGTGAAAGGTCCCAAGGAGATCAGAGCACGCCAGACTGAAGGATCACGCTAAACACAGTGGAAGAGAGGGCGTCATGCTACAAGACTTCTGGCAGCGACTGTACTTAAACACCAACACTCGAACACTCACACTTAAACACACACATACACACACACACACACACACACTTACCATCCCCCTCTCTCACACACACACAAACATACTTACAGAACAAAATCATCATCACACTTACCCTCTGGCGGCGTCTGTGCAGCTGCGAGGCATAACAAGAGTGCCAGCAGCGCCAGAGTGGCCTGCGTCGTGGCCTGCTGCAGGGGCGTCATGGTCTGTTGGGCGGGGCGAGGGCGGCGAGTGCGGAGAGGGGCTTGTACGGGCGGCGGAAGAGATAACTTGCCCGCGTCCTGCCTGCCTGCCTAGGGTGAAGGGTGAAGGGCGAGGAGTGAGAGGGTGAAAGGCTCAAAGTCCCTCTCTCTCTCTCTCTCTCTTACTCTCTCCCTCCTGCTCTTGTTGCGTGATGGGAAATTTTTTCTTTTTTTTTAGTTTCTTTTCTTATTTTGTTATTTTTACTGTTTCTTTTTTCTTGCTTTATTTGTGTATTTTGCGTGAAGAAAGTGTATTTGTTGCTTTTCTTAACTTTTTTTTCTTTTTTTTCAATCTTTTACTGGTTATTCCTGTTTTTTCTACTTTCGTGCTGTCTTTTCAGTGTTGCTTTCTTTACTTTTTCACTGGCTGTTTTTTTCTTCTTTTCTTTTTTGTCTTTTGCGTAAAGGAAGTGTTTACTTTTGCTTTCTTCAGTTTTCACTTCTTTTTTTTTTTTTTTTTTTTTTTTTTTTTTGTCTCGCGTGAAGCAGGTGTCGAATGTTTGTTTCTTTATCTCATTTTTTCTTCCAGTCGTGTGAAGGAAGAGATTTGTTCCTCTCTTTCACTTATTCTTTCCTTGTTTCTGGTGCGTGAAGAAAAAGAAATATTATAACCTTTTTTTTTACTTTCCTTCTTTTATTTCTCTCTTCTTTTCGCTTGAAGAAAATAAATAATATCCTTTTCTTTGTTCTCACACTCCTCCTTACTGACTTACCGGCTTTCTTTCTTTCTTTCCTTTCTTTCCTATCTTTCTATCTTAATTCAGTCATTTGTTTCAATCTCGCTTGAAAACTTTGTCCTTTACGAATCAAGTATCACTGAAATCTTTCTGTCCCT
>NC_087159.1:27125000-27127500 GCF_035594125.1 Scylla paramamosain | reverse complement strand
ATTTATTTATATATATTTTTCTCTCTTTTCTGTTTTGTTTGCCTGTCTGTCTGTCTGTCTGTCTGTTTGTTTGCCTCTCTCTCTCTCTCTCTCTCTCTCTCTCTCTCTCTCTCTCTCTCTCTCTCTCTCTCTCTCTCTCTCTCTCTCTCTCTCTCTCTCTCTCTCTCTCTCTCTCTCTGTATTCAGGGTTGTCTCCGGTCATGCCATTCTGAACAAGTTACCTCCACCTGTGTCTTTTCTAGGGGGTAGAGAGAGAGAGAGAGAGAGAGAGAGAGAAATATAATAGGAAGAAAATAAGAGAAAAATAAGAAAAAAGACAAAAGACAAAAAAGAAGAAAAAAGCATTAAACCTTATCTCAAATTAATAAGAGAAATGTTTTATTATATATTTCCATTTCAATCTGAGAGAGAGAGAGAGAGAGAGAGAGAGAGAGAGAGAGAGAGAGAGAGAGAGAGAGAGAGAGAGAGAGAGAGAGAGAGAGAGGGTATTGACATTTCTTTTCCTTTTTGTTCTAAGAGACAGAATATAAATAGACAGAGAAGGAGACGAGGGAGACAGACAGGCACACAGAGGGGACGGACAGACAGACAGACAGACAGACAGACAGATTTGCATTTGATTTAGCCCTTGAGGGAGCGACGCCCCCCTCTCAGTCACGTCTCCTGCAGGCACTTGTGAGGCGTGTCTCCACCACCACCACCGCCACCACCATCACTACCACCACCACCACCGCCACTAATAATGACAGAAGCAATGAAAGTTTTCTTTTTTTTCTCTTTCTCTCGCTCTCTGTGTCTATTCTGTCAATGTACGTTCTCTCTCTCTCTCTCTCTCTCTCTCTCTCTCTCTCTCTCTCTCTCTCTCTCTCTCTCTCTCTCTCTCTCTCTCTCTCTCTCTCTCTCTCTCTCAACTCCCTTTTTTCGACCATTTTTCTCTCACTTTACACTAATGGACGTTGGGAAACACGATTTCTCTCTCTCTCTACTCTCTCTCTGTCTCTGTCTCTCTCTGTCTCTGTATCTGTCTCTCTCTCTCTCTCTCTCTCTCTCTCTCTCTCTCTCTCTCTCTCTCTCTCTCTCTCTCTCTCTCTCTCTCTCTCTCTCTCTCTCTCTGACGAACTCCTAACTCAATTAGCTCTCTCGCATTAGTTCAACTTGACGATCACTTAAATATGGAAGGGACGAGAGGAAGGGAGGAGTGACGAGGAGGAAGGGAAAGAGAAAGAGGGTGGCGATGGGAAGGGAAGAAAGGGAGAGGGAAGAAAAGCAAAGAAGTGAAAGGTAAGCATCCTAACTGGCGAGTCTTGCTGCATTAATTTTGTCATCTAAGTATCGCTTCCCCTTTCTCTCTCTCTCTCTCTCTCTCTTAGCGACGCACTGTTTTATAAAGAGATGGATATTGCACAGATTATGGACAGCTGGAGGGATTAGATTAAGTTTTGTAAGTGATGGTTGTGTGTGTGTGTGTGTGTGTGTGTGTGTGTGTGTGTGTGTGTTGGGGGAAGGTGTTAGTAAAGTATGTATGTATCTTTGTCTATCTATCTATTTATCTATCTAACTAAACATCTTTCTATCTATCTGTATCTACGTATATGTTTGTCTGTCCATCTATCTATCTGTCTGTCTATCTGTGTGTGTGTGTGTGTGTGTGTGTGTGTGTGTGTGTATGCTGGGACAGGAAAAGAAAGGGACAAACTGATAAACGGACAGATAAACAGGGAAACACGCACAAACAAACACACACAATAAGAAAAAAATAAATAAATAGATAAATAAAATGAGAAAGGAAAGAGGAGAAAGAAAAAAGGAAAGAAAAACATAAATAAAAACACGTATCTTTTACCAGGATAGAATCAGAGAGAGAGAGAGAGAGAGAGAGAGAGAGAGAAAGAGAGACAGAGAGAGACTAACAGCACCAGGAACAAAAATATCAATAGCATATGTTTGCATTGCGATGGACGACCCGCAGGAGGGACAAAAAGAGGCCAATGACAGCACTAACAGCCGCATTTCGCCCGCCAGAGAGAGAGAGAGAGAGAGAGAGAGAGAGAGAGAGAGAGAGAGAGAGAGAGAGAGAGAAACCGTGTCCTTTGCCATTGACTAGAGCATAGGATGAAAGAACATTGTAAAAGGGGAGTGGAGAGAGAGAGAGAGAGAGAGAGAGAGAGAGAGAGAGAGAGAGAGAGAGAGAGAGAGAGAGAGAGAGAGAGAGAGACTTACACCCACACACACACACACACACACACAAATAGACAGCAACCACACCGCTAAAATTTCATCATTGTACCTAGAAATAAAAAACTCTCTCTCTCTCTCTCTCTCTCTCTCTCTCTCTCTCTCTCTCTCTCTCTCTCTCTCTCTCTCTCTCTCTCTCTCTCTCATATACACGAAAAAATACCCAGACGCCCCTGGTTCTATAGGCGCCCATACAGAATATCACCGATGTCCCTTCTGCAGCGACAAGTGTCTCTATGTATATAAGAAGCTACACGAGGGGTGC
>NC_087159.1:27115000-27117500 GCF_035594125.1 Scylla paramamosain | reverse complement strand
TCTCTCTCTCTCTCTCTCTCCATTTTCCTTCCTCTACCTCCTTTGCCTTCACCTCCATTTCTCCCCTCATCCCCTCCCTGGCCTTCCCTCCCCTTCGCTCACATCTTTCCTTCTCTTCTTTCCCTTCCCCTCGCCTCTTTCCTCAACTCGTGACATGTCGGAAGTTTGAGAGAAGGAATATAAAGGAACACAAAGGAGGGAACAGACAGCAACAGCCATACTAGTCCTAACGAGGCTGTCTGTGATTATACCTCCACTACAGATTTTTTGAGTAAGAGGCAGAAGAACAGCAAGGGTCAGGGAAGGAACGCCATGCACCACCGAGGGAGTAACAGTCATGGAGTGTGACAGGAATGGTTGAGATAGAGACGTGTTACTTTATCTAATGCTATATAAAATAAAATAGATTGTGCAGAAGCGACGTACGTTATAAGAGGGTTTGATGGGAGGTGCTTGGCGAACCTCTGCTGAAAAGTTTCTGTTGTGTTGTTATTCACTACCTGTGTTGGGAGGGAGAGTTCCAGATATTAACGATTATATTAAAGAAAAGCGTTTAGCCTCGTCGGATCTGAATCGCTTACCTGTGACCTTATAACTACCGCCCCTGTGGCCTAATGGATAAGGCATTGGCCTCCTAAGCCAGGGATTGGGGGTTCGAGTCCCCCCAGGGGTTACACTGTTTTAGAAGAAAAAGTCTTGTACATGAATGGAATAGACTCAGCAATCAAGTAGTTAGTGTTGAGTCAATAGGGAGCTTTTTAAAAAGGATTAGACAAATTCATGGGTGGGGATGGTAGGCGGAGACAGGTAAACATGTTCATCAAGGGACTGCCACGTGTAGGCCTGACAGCTTCTTGCAGCTTCCCTTGTTTTCATACCATACCATATTTTCTTCATTATTACGAGTGGTGTTAGTTAGTTAGTTAGTTAGTTAGTTAGTTAGTTAGTTAGTTAGTTCGATGAATCAAATCTTCGAAATATTTGGAAGACCTCTATCAAATCCCCGCGCAGCCCACGCTTCTCTAAACTGAGCAAGTTAAGCTTCCTCAAACGCTCCTCGTAAGACCTGGGTTGCAGTCGTGGGATCATCTTGGTAACTTTTCTTTGTACTCTCTCCAGCTTGTCTAGGAGGAAGAAGAGGAGGAGGAGGAGGAGGAGGAGGAGGAGGAGGAGGAGGAGGAGGAGGAAGAAGCTGAGGAGATTAAGGGAGGGAAGGAAGGAGAGTGGCGGTACTGGAATAAGGTTAGGCGGAGGAAAAGGAGTGAAGGAGTGAGATGAGTAGGAGGAGGAGGAGTTGGAGGAGGAGGAGCAGAAGAAGAAGAAGGAGGAAGAGGAGATTAAGGGAGGTGAGGCAGGGCGTTGGAACAGGAATAAGGTAAGGAAAGACTAAGTAAATTTAAGTTAAGTTAGAATAGGCAACTAAAACCTAACCTAATATATCTCAACTTTTATCCTAATCTTCCCTAACCTCTCCCAGTCCGTCCTTAACATATTTAGGTTAGGACAGGTTAGTTTACGTCAAGATTAAGCAAGGTAAGGTTAGTTAAGTTGAGATTTTGTGGGATTAGGTAGATAGCTTGCTGTTTGGTCAGATTAGGTTAGGTTTATTAGGTTAGGTTAGATAAGTTGCTTAGAACTTATACTGGTGTGAAAGTAGCAGAGGTAATGTTAGGTTAGGTTAGGTAACGAAAGGTGAAGTGTGTGAAGCTGGAGCAAGATAAAACAAGGTAATGTTAAACTAGGTCAAGTTAATGTTAGGTTAGGATAGATCTCGTAAGGTATTCTATGGTTAAGATAAGTCATGGTAGGTGAGGTGACACAGAGGAGCGTGGCAGTAACAGAGGCAGGTGTGGCTTGCATCTTAACTCATGTGTATTAACCCCTTCACTGCTATTTGACGCATCCTTCCTTAAGTTAGGTTAGGTGATACAAAAAGATGTCAAAATAACAAAGGCAGATGTGGTTTGTATCTCTTAGTAGTGAATATTAGCATGTATCTCTTGGCGGTCTCTTGGGTAGGTTAGGTTAGGTTAGATTAGACTAAGGTTAAGTTAGGTAATACGAAAGAGTGGCAGAACATCAGGAGCAGATGTGGTTTGTATCTCTCAGTGGTGTATCTTAGCTTGTATCTCTCAGCGGTCTCTTGGGTAGGTTATACGTGATACAAAGGACTAGGCAGTAACAGAGGCAGGTGTGGCTTACATCCCTGAGTGGGCGGCGGGCGAGCACTCAGTCCTACACGCGCCAGTCGCAGCCACCTCACGGATGGAATTTGAAGGTCGAAAGTTTTGATTAGATTGCCCTGGACTGACGCAGCAGCAACAGCAGGAGCACTAGGAAGAGGAGGAGAATAGGAACAGGAGTATGAGAGTAGGATGAGATAAGAGGAGAAGGAGCATGAAGAGGAAGAGGATAAGGGAGTTTAGGAGGAGAGGTGGTAGGCAGCAAATTGTTTATGGGAAGGAAGGAAGATTGAAAAGAAAGGGATGTGTGTGATGAA
>NC_087159.1:27077500-27110000 GCF_035594125.1 Scylla paramamosain | reverse complement strand
AACACCCCATGAGGACTATAAGGACCCAACTAATCAACTGTACGTCCTCTGAAAAATGTCCTTACGAGAGAAGAGCACGACCAGGAACAGAGACAAAACAGACAGACAGAGAGAGAGAGACAGACACAGATACAAACAGACAGACAGAGAGACAAACAGACCGAACGCTTTCACTGATATAGGTAGTAATAATAGTAACGTAGTGGTAATAACAGTAATAGTAATCCTTCCTCTGATCCTCCTCCTCCTTCCCCACCCTCCCTTTCCCCTCCTCCTTTACCTCCACCTCGTACTCAAATGATAATCCTTCTAGTAATCCTATACCTGGAAACTCCTACGCCGTCAGTATTAGCTCCTCAGGCCACCAGGAACGCCGTCTGCGGGAACCAGAGGCAGTTTTCATTTTCCGCTGAAGATGAGAGCGAGGAAGGCGAAGGGGCGGGGCGGGGAGGAGGCGTGGCCGAAGAGAGGGAAACGCGATTCCTCTCTTCCCCGCCGTGTCATGAAAGGGGTAAGTTTTCACGGTTCGGCTTGGAATGCTCGTGGTTCGCGTTCCAGTTTTCACGGAATGGGTCTTCGTTTTCGCGGTTCGGGTTCCAGTTTCCAGTATTCGCGACGGTTCCAAGTTTCCCGTTTCCAGTATTCGCGGTTCCAGGATTCCAAGTTTCCAGTATTTGCGGTTCAAGGATTCCAAGTTTCCAGTATTCGTGGTTCCGACTTCCAAATTTTCAGTGTTCGCGGTTCCTAGTTCAAAGTTTCCAGTGTTCGCGGTTCGGGAGTAAACTGAAGCGTCGGTAATGGCGGAGCAGAGGTTTGAGTCTCGTCAGCGTTGAAAAAAGGGAAGGGTTAAAAATACTGACGTTGAAAAGTAGAGAGAGAGAGAGAGAGAGCGAGAGAGAGAGAGAGAGAGAGAGAGAGAAAGAATTTCTTTATGTTCTGTTTCACTATCTGAGTTAAATCGAATGTGAATGTGAAATTTTAATGTAGAGTTGAGTAAACTTTTCAAGAGAGAGAGAGAGAGAGAGAGAGAGAGAGAGAGAGAGAGAGAGAGAGAGAGAGAGAGAGAGAGAGAGAGAGAGAGATGAATGTACGGCGCCAAGCCCGCGAGCATGACGTATTTCCTCATTTATTTGCCGGCTTGTAAAAATTGGGAACGACCGCTTCACGCCGAGGGCAGTGCTGATGGGAGGAGAGGGAGAGAGGGAGAGGGAGCGTCGACCTCGTCCACTCTGGCTTTTGATCCGTTGAGTGCGGGAGCATTTCATCAAGAATCATTTAGCATTTTGAGAGTTGTCGCCTCCCTGCATCTAAACCACACTCCATTCAGCTTACCTCTCTCTCTCTCTCTCTCTCTCTCTCTCTCTCTCTCTCTCTCTCTCTCTCTCTCTCTCTCTCTCTCTCTCTCTCTCTCTCTCTCTCTCTCTCTTCCGTTCTTTCCATCTTTCTCCTTCCTCTCCTCTTCCTCGTATTCTTTTTTCTCTCCCATTTCATTCTCCGCTTTCCTTTGCTTCTCCACCCGTGTCCTCCTTTCTTACTCCTCTTCCTCCTTCCACACGTAGCTTTTCTCTCCTGCCCCTTCTGTACCCTCTCCTCCATCCTTCTTTCCTCTTCCTCCTCCTCCTCTTTCTGTGTCTTCCCCTATCCTTCTCTTCCTCCTCCTCCTCCCTCTTTCTATACTCACTGCTCTCCTCCTTCCTTGCAACCTTCTTCCTTTTCTATCTAACCAGTGCCTCCTCCTCCTCCTCCTCCTCCTGGATCAATTTGTTCCACTAAACGTCGTTCAATCAGTTCACAATAACGAGCTACAAATCTTCCTCCTCCTCCTCCTCCTCCTCCTCTTTCTCATTGGTTATCGTTTGGAAAGGGTAAATGACTATGATTGGTGGATGTCAAGTGGAGGGCGTGGCTTATCCGTCAAGTTAATGTGAACGGGCTGGCTACGAGGAGGAGACAGAGAGAGGTGTGAGGCGTGTGGCCTTCATCCATCATTCCAGATTCCAGGTTCCAGAGTCAAGATTCCAGGGTCCACTCAGGGGTTCTCTTGGGTATTGTCATGTTTCTGTTTGTATGCCTGTTTATCTGCGAGGAAGGGAAGTCCACCCTGTCATCTGTAGGGGTTATAACAGTGATGACGTAAGCCAAATTCTCAGGATCAATAATCAGGATAGGACAAGAAATAACGGGTTCAAGCTTGAAAAATGTAGGTTCAAGAAAGAGATAGGAAGGAATTGGTTTTGAAATAGAGCGGTAGATGAATGAAATGTTGTCGGTAATCAGGTTGTTAGTGCTGAGTCATTAGAGAGCTTTAAAAGATTAGACAAATTTATGGATGGGGATGATAAATGTAATTAGGGAGGCATGTTTCACACAGGGACTGCCACGTGGAGGCCTCATGACTTCTTGCAGCTTCCTTTATTTCATGTTCTTATGTTCTCACGTCTTACAGTACATAATCCACATACCAGGGTTCAAATTTCAGATTCCATGCAGAGTCCAGTCATTGTAGCTTTCCCTCTAAACTCCACTGGATAGGATCTGGTGGAGGAGCGTCAGAGTGGACTTGTTGGTCTGGAAGTTAAGGTTCCACAGTCCACTCCTTGTAACTTTTTTCGCTCTTCACTTTGCTGGAATCATAGAATCTAGCAAAAGAGAGTACGTGCAAATGGACTTTTTGGTTGGTAAATGGTTAGTGAGTCCAGTTAGCGTCACAAAGTCCGTTAGTCTAAATTCCTAAAGGTGGACTGAAGGTGGAGAGCCCGTCAGGAAGTTCAGGCTGTGGTGGAGAGTTCAGAAGGAGGTGCCGAGTCCTTCACTGGCTGTGGTGTGGAGTCCTTCAGGCAACAAGGGGGTCCTTAATGGTGGTGAGAACGCTAGGCGGAGGAGGAGGAGGTGGTGATGGTGGTGGTGGAGGGACAAGGGAGACGCAAATTAATATAAAGAAAGCCAAAGAAACACAAAGGAAGGCGTAAAAACACAAAGAAGACAACTGAACACAAAGGAACACAAAGACAAAGAAATAAAAAGGAACACAAAGGAAGGCAAAGGAGCACTTCTAGATGTCTTTTACCATCACTGCTGACCACCACTTACTTCGGATTGCTTGCCACTCACTCTGTTAATCACTTGTATTGAATGACCTTGTCCCTGTTACTGCTGCTTGTATAGATCAAGATTGTCACTACCGCTGCTACTACTCGTCTTGAGACTCACTGTACACCACTGATCTGATGTAGAGATGATGTAGCTTTCAGAGTGTGGATGATGGCAGCACAGATGTCTTGATTACCGCCCACTGTTGCAGGTCTCTGATGATGTAAATAATGGCAGCGTGGATTGCGTGGGTAAGTGGTTTAGAAATGTACAAGTAAATGAACACACACAAACACTGATCACCTTTTTCTTTTATTTTAATGATGATACAGGTGATACAGTTAAGGTGTCCGATATTAAACAGTACGAGTATATATATATATATATATATATATATATATATATATATATTTTATTTTTTTTTTCTCATGATTTCATTTTTTGATGCTCAATATGTCTCCACATCGGTGAGTCTGCTATTTTTAGCCTTCCCTTCCCTCTCACTCTGAGGGGAATGTCACACCTTTTCTCGACTCTCGCCAGTGTCCCTTGAGAAAACACCTGCATGTTTTTCCTTCCAGATCACTGGCTAAAATAAAGTCAACTGTGATTGGGCAAAATACTTCATTTCCAGCCACACGATTGGCTATCTTTTCATCAGTTCCCTCCGATCGTGATCCGGATTCTTTTACAGGAATAGGCATGACTTTTATACTCGAGAGTTCAGAGAGAGTCTAGAGCATCAAGTCACTCGGGTCGTATCAAAGTTCATTCTGGAGCAGTCTTAGCCCTCAAAATCATACGAGTGTACGAGTATATATATATATATATATATATATATATATATATATATATATATATATATATATATATATATATATATATATATATATATATATATATATATATATATATATATATATATATATATATATATATATATATATATATATAAAATAGTTACGACTCATACAACACTAATGAATACAAAGGAAAGCAAAGAAACACCAAGGAAGGTAAAGGAACACAAAGGAAGGTAAAGGAACACAGGAGGGCAAAGGAACACAAAGGAAAACTAAGATGATGCTTGGTTCTCTCCGTTACGGTCCTTCCTGCCTTGTTTGTCACACTGGAGGCAGCAGAGAGTGACCGCACGTCTGGACCCAGTGCCTCCCAGCCTCCTCCTCCTCCTCCTCCTCCTCCTCCTCCTCCTCCTCCTCCTCCTCCTCCAATATCACGACCTGTCCTTCTCCCCCCTCTCCTTCTCCTTCTCCACCATCACCACCATCCTTCTGCTATGCTGTCCTGTCTCTCTTCACTGTAGTTAGAAGTAGTTACCAAAAAGCCTTGCAAGGACGAAAAGGTCTGTTGCTGTTTGGCTTTCCTTTGTATTCCTTTGTATCACCAAGTCTTCCTTCTCCTCCAAGATTAGTCTTCCAATTCCTCCTCCTTCAACACCACCTCCAGTCCTCCTCCTCCTCCTCCTCCTCCTCCTCCTCCTCCTCCTCCTCCTCCTCCTCCTCCTCCTCCTCCTCCTCCTCCTCCTCCTCCAAGCCACCACCACCACCAAAGGAAGAAGAATACACAAACACACACACAGCAGTAGGAACGTCCACCTTCAGTTTGCCATTCCGGTCTGGTCCCCGCTGCACAACGCTCAGGCAGGGAGGGGAGCGGCCAGATTACAGCACCAGCCTGTGTTCTGGGGCGGCGGGCCATTGCGGGCGACGGGTGTGGGGTGGCTGGGCTGTTGGGCGTGACTTAAGGGACGAGCGCAGGGGTCGGGGTGGTGGTTAAGAGGTTTGGGTTGTGTTTGGAAAGAAGAGGCGGGAAGGAAGAAACAGATGGGGAGAGAGAGAGAGACTGGGAGACGATAGGGTGGTGAAGATAGGGAAGTAGGAGTGGAAGAAGGGATAGGATTGTGGAGAGGAAGAAGAGACGGGAATGAAGAAACAGAGAGAGAGAGAATATTGTAGCGAAAAAAAAAAGAAGTAGGAGTGGAAAAAAAAATTAGGATTGTTGGAAGAAAAGAAGGAGCAGGAAAGGTGTTTTGGAAGGAAGAGAGACAGAGAAAGAGGATGAGGCAAGGAAAAAAAGGAAATGAGAGAAAGAAAGGAAGGTTAAGATTGTTGAAAGAAAAGAAGAAGAGTGAAGGGTGTTTTGGAACGAAGAAAGACAAACGGAGACAGAATGTGGTAATAGAACCGAAAAAAAAGAAGAAGAAAAGAAAAGAAGGTATTTTGAAAGAAAAGAATAGAGCAACGAAAAGAGAACTAGAGAATAAAGAGAAGAATAAAGGAGTGGGAGAAAAGAAAGAACAGGGTTATGAAAACAGAAGAAAGAGAACAACAGGTATTTTGGAAGGAAGTAGCGAGAGAAAGAGAGGATGGGTAATGAAAAGAAGGAACTATGGAGAGGGGAAAGAGAGGCTGTGGTTGTGAAGAGAGAAGGAAGAGAAGGAAAGGTAATTGGAAGGAAAAGAAAGAGGATGAAGAAAATAAAAGAAAGGAACTATGGAATGCAGGAAGCAATTAAAGGAAATGGGAAAGGTGCGGGGGAAAGAGAGGCTAAATTTGTGAAAAGAAAAGAAAGAAATGGAAGAAAAAAATGATGAAACAATGAAAAGCGAACTGAAGAATGGCGAAAAAAGATGAGGGAGAGTGAGAGAGACAATGGGAAATAGGGAAAGAGAGAATAAGGTTAAGGGAAGAGGAGGAAAGAAAGGAGGAATGGGAAAGGAGAGAGAGAGAGAGAGAGAGAGAGAGAGAGAGAGAGAGAGAGAGAGAGAGAGAGAGAGAGAGAGAGAGTGCTTGTGAAGGTAAAAGAGAGAAGATTAGAATAAGGAAAGAGGGGAAAGAGAAACATAAATAGGTGAATGGAAAGAGAGAGAAAGGTAGTTTAGAAGGAAAAGAATGATGGTTAAAGAGAAGAGAAAGGGAAGGGGTGAGGGAAGTGAGAAAAAAAAAAGTTTCTAATTTGGAAGGGAGGGACAGAGGGAAGAATGAAAGGAAGGAGTACAGAGGGAGGAGATGAAA
The DNA here is from genome assembly GCF_035594125.1 of Scylla paramamosain. Taxonomy (NCBI): domain Eukaryota; kingdom Metazoa; phylum Arthropoda; class Malacostraca; order Decapoda; family Portunidae; genus Scylla; species Scylla paramamosain. The sequence goes on along the minus strand of NC_087159.1, from coordinate 27,103,875 downwards.
TAGGACAGTAGTAGTAGTAGTAGTAGTAGTAGTAGTAGCATTCAAGTTTACATAAGCGACACTCATCTCACGTTCCACCATTACCTCCTCCTCCTCCTCCTCCTCCTCCTCCTCCTCCTCCTCCTCCTCCTCCTCCTCCTCTCCTTTTTCCTCATTCCTTTCTTCCTGTTTACGATCTCTGGCCTTGTTCTCACCCAGAAATCTTCTCTTCTTCTATTCTTTTATCCTCATTCATTTTTTTATTCTCCTTCCCTTCTCCCTTTACTCTCTCCCCCACCTCGTCCTCCTCCTCTTTTTCCTATAAAAATATTCTTTATTCTACACTATGCTTTGTATTTTATTTTTATTTCTCTTCCCTTCTTGTCTATTCTTGTCCTTTCTTCTCATTTCTCCCTTCTCAAATTCTTACTTCTCCTTTTTCTTTCTTTTCATATTCCTACTTTTATTTTTTTCTACCCTATTTCTTCCCTTCTCGTTTTCTCTCCTCTCTCCTTGGTTTGTACTCTTTCCCTCCTTCCTTTTTTATTCCTTTTCTTCCTTCTCAGTTCTCTCCTCTCAAATTCCCTACTTCTCCTTTTCCCTCCTCTCAAATTTCTAGTCTTTTTTTTCCCTATCTATTTTTGTCCTTCCTTCTCCCTTTCTCTCCTCTCAGCCCTTTGATGTCCTTCCTTCCCTATTTCCTCTCCTCTTACGCCCACTTTATATCCTCCCCTTCTCCCTCCCCTTCCTCTCCTCCCCTCCCAGACCCACACCTCCTCCACCCCACAATTCTCTCTTTTATAACACCCAACAATAACCCAAATATTGCACCAACACCACCACCACCACCACCTACAACACCACCACTTCACCAACAAAAAACAAGAACAACAACAACAAAAACAATGGGAAAAAAAACTCATTTACACCTCTCCTCTTTCCTTTTTTCTCTCCTTCCCTGCCGTCACTCCCTCCCCCGCCCCTACCCCGCCCTCTCCGCCTGCCCCTATTAGCAGTAAGATGCCGACTAATTGAAGGCAGTCTTGTGGCCGTCTCTTCTCCTTGAGTCCGACAAGAAGATTAGAAAACGAAGAGAAAGGGAAGGAAGTGAGGAGGGAAGGATAAGGAGAATAGGAAGGAGATGGGATTAAAAGGAAGATTAAATAAAGAAAGGAGGTAAAGAAGGAGGTGGGGAAGGAAGAAGGAGTATAGAAAGGGGATGGGATTAAAAGGAAGATTAAATAAAGAAAGGAAGTAAAGAAGGAGGTGGGAAAGAATGATGAGGAGGATGAGAAGGAGAAATGTATTTGTGTGGATTAGAAGGAAGATTAAATAAAGGAGGGAAGAAAGGAAGGAAGAAGGGAAAATGGTGAAAGAGGAAGGAAGGAAGGAAGGAAGGAAAGGAAAGACTATAAGCTTATTGGGAAGATTGAAAAGAAAAGAATATATCGAGAATTTGAGAATATTACGAATGTAGGATAGAAAAAAAATGGAGATAAGAGAAGAATGAAGAGAAAAAGAATAAGTGATACGGAAAAGAGAAGCGTTTTTGTGAGATTAAAGCGAAAATTGAATAATAAAAATGAAGGAAGGAAGGTACTGGAGAAAAACGGTTAAGGAAGAAGGAAGAAAAGAAAGGAAGAGGAAAGATTAGAAGTATATTGGGAAGATTAAAAAAAAATAATATATTGAGAATTTGGGAATATTACGAAAACAGGAAACAGAAAAAGAATGAAAAGATAGGAGGGCAAAGAAAAAAGGAGGAGGAGGAAAAATTAAGGAAAAGGTGGATCACACGGAAAACAAAATAAAGGTTATATTAGAAGATTATAACGAAGATAAGATAAAGAAAAGTAGGAGGTAAGAGAAGACATATATTGCAAAGATTTAAATAGGAACGAAGAATCTGAAAAAAAAAAAAAGAACAGCAGGAAATATTAATGATACTGGAAAAAGAAAAAGTAAGAAAGTAAGGGGGGGAGAAAAAGAGAGGTTAAGGAGGAAGGGGAAAGAGAAGGAGATGGAAAAGAAAATATATTAAGAAAAGCAGAAATGTGAAATGTTTTGAAAAGAGTATGGAAGTTGAAAATTTAAAAGAAAGTAGAAAAGAGATAGAAATTAAATTAATTACGGGAGAAAAAAACTTAAGGAGGAAATTAAGGAAAGATGAGAACCGTTTTGGGGAGATTGAAAGAAAGGAAAATAAAGAAATAGAGTTAAAAATGTTAAGGAGAATTCAGATTGAAGATGGAAAGAAAGGAGAAGGAAAATGGGGAAAAACTGATTATGAGACATTCAAGAGGAAAGAGGAATAGCGACTCGGAAGATTAAAAGAAAGGGAAAATAGAAAACTAAGTGGGAATATTAAAGGAAATTTGATACTGAAGAAGGGAGAAATAACGAAAGAAGGAAAAAGCAGAGAAGTGGAGAAAAATATATTATGAATTCAAGGAAAGAGAAAAAGCGTCCAGGAAGATTGCAAGAAAGAAAATTAGAACTAATACTTGGAAATTTTAAGGAAAATTCATATTCAAGAAAGAAATAAGAAAAGAAGGAAGTGGGGCAATTTCAGGGAAAGAGGAAAAGCATCTTGAAAGGGTAAAAATAAAGGAAATAAATTAAAGTTGTTTGAAATATCGAGGAAATGAATATTTAAGAAAAGAAAGAAAGAACGAAAGAAGGAATAAGGAAATGAAGTGGAAAACAGATTAAGAATTATTTTAGGGAAAGAAAAAATCTTTGAAAGCTGAAAAAAAGAAAAATTGAAAACAGCAGTTGGAAAAGTTAAGAAAATTATATTTAAGAAAAGAGAAAGAAAGAAATATGAAAATAGTGATTTATGAGCCATTGAGTTACGGAGGAAAGACATCATTTCAAGATTAAAAAAGAAAAATTAGAAAAAGTACATGCAAATGCTGAAGAAAACTGAAATTGAAAAGGAAAGAAGCAAATGGTTTGAAATATATTATGAAGCATTCAGGGAAAAAAGAGATGCGTAATTTAAAGACTTAGATGTCGAAAAAAAAATTAGGAATGTTAAGAAAGAAAGATGAAGATTGATTAACGAATGGAAGAAACGAGGAAAAAAGAGAAAAAGAGAGAGAGAGAGAGACACAGAATACAATAAAGATAAAAGCCACTGAGGAGAAACAAGGAAAAGAAAAGAACGAAAGAGGAAGAAGATTGTGAGATGGAATAGAATTAAATAGACAAACAGGCTGAGGAGGAATTAGATTACAAAACAAGGCAAAAGAAGGAAAAGAAGGAAAGTAAGAAGGAAGGAAGGAAGGAAGGAAGGAAAGAAGGAATTCGAGGAGACAGTAAAGGAGAATAAGAATAAAAGATAAGAAGTAAGGAAGATAAAGTGAGAAAGGAGGAAGGAGATAGACTGGAACAAAGAGAGAGAGAGAGAGAGAGAGAGAGAGAGAGAGAGAGAGAGAGAGAGAGAGAGAGAGAGAGAGAGAGAGAGAGAGAGAGAGAGAAGCCAGCAAGGAGGAAGTGGGAGAAATACAATAGAGAAACAAAAGAAGAGAAAGAGATTACGAAAGACTAAGAAGGAGAATAAGAATCAGGAAAGGATTAAGAGCCAAAGGAGAGAAATTAAGAGACAAGAATAAATACAACAGTGAAGAATAAATAGAGAAGAGAACAAAAGGAAAACATTAAGAAGAGGAAACATTGTGTAAGTCTGAGGAGAGAGAGAGAGAGAGAGAGAGAGAGAGAGAGAGAGAGAGAGAGAGAGAGGAGAGAGAGAGAGAGAGACGAGAGAGAGAGAGAGAGAGAGAGAAATTGTTACGAGCTAGGAAGGAAGGAGAAACAATGAGAAAATGAGCGCATATCGGAAATAAAGGAAAAGAAAGAAGATTGAAAAAGAAACAAAAGGAAAATGGAGGAAGGAGGAAGGAAAAGAAAAAAAAGGAGAAAAAGTTTGGAAAATTAAAGCAAGACGAGAAAAAGAAAATAAAGGGAATTGGAAGTTTGAGTCTAAAATGAAAGGAGGGAAAGAGAAAAAGACAGAAGAGGAAAAAGGAAAGGAGGGAGGATAAGAAGGAAAAGGAAATGAAAGGAATAAAGGAAGGAAGAAGAGGAAGGTGATGAGAGGTGTGAGAAAAAGAAAGAAAAAGAAAAAGAAAAAAGTTTAATGAAAGCAAAGGAGGAAATAAAAGAGAAAAAGAAGAAAAGAAATTAGAGAAAGAAGGGAATAAGTGAAAACAAATAATAAAAGAAATAAGATTTAATGGAAAAATAAAAAGGAATCAAGAGAGTGAAGAAGGGAAGAAGAAAGGAAGGAACGGACGAAAGTGCAGAGGAAATAAATAAAGGAACAAGAAAATAGAAGAGAAAGTTTAATGGAAGAACAAAAGGAATAAAGAGAGGAAGGAAGGAAAGAGGGAAGGAACGAATGTAGAAAGATAAGAGGGAAAAAGAATGAAGACAAGAAAGAAGAAACGAAAGAAAGAAAGATAAGAAACGAAGAATCGAAAAACAAAAGAAAACGAACAAGGAAAAAAAAGTAAGAAGGAAGGAAGGAAGGAGTTAAGGAATGAAGGAAGAAAGAAAGATCAAAGAGAGACGAAACGAAATAAAAAATATAAAAAATAGGAAAGAAAGAAGTCAGAAGTGAAGAAGTGAAAGAAATAGGGAAAGGAAGAAAGGAGGGAAGGTAACAAAGGAAGAAAGAAGGAAGACAAAAGAAGAAATTAGGAAGGAAGGTGAACAAGAGAGAAGGAAAAAAAAGAGCAAAGAAAGGCAGATATGAGACAAAAAAAAAGAAAGAAAGAAAGGAGAGTGAGAGGGAAAAATATGCTGAAAGGAAAGCAAGAAAGAAAGAAGGTAACAGACGAAGAAAGAAAAAAACAAGAGAAAGATCAAAAGAAAGAAGATGGAAAAAACGAAAGAAGAAAGAAAGAAATATAGGAGAGAAGGTAGAAAGCAAGAAAGAAAGAAAAAACAGGAGTGAAGGACCCAAGCAAGAAAGAAAGATAGAAGAAAAGGAAGGAAGGAAGGAAGGAAGGAAGGAAAGAAGGAAGGAGAGACTTGTGGGGAGAGAAATAAGCCAGCAGGGAAGAAGGTTTAGTCTCTCTAACTTATAACTAGGTCACGTTGGGATTTTAAGAGAGAAAAGTTTAACCATTGCATTGTGTTTATTTCTCTCTCTCTCTCTCTCTCTCTCTCTCTCTCTCTCTCTCTCTCTCTCTCTCTCTCTCTCTCTCTCTCCTCTCTCTCTCTCTCTCTCTCTCTCTCTCTCTCTCTCTCTCATTCTGTTCGTTTTCTTTTGTTTTCGCTTCAGACTTTCCCGTTTTCTAAGTGTTGTGATGGTAATGACGATTTTTGTAATGTTTTTCTTCCTTTTTTTTTGTTCTTTCCTCCTCCCGTTTTCTTTTATTATTTTCTTTTGTTCCTTTATCAGTTTATTTGTTTATCTACTAATTTATTGATCCAGTAACTTTTCAATACGTGTTTGCCGATATCTTGATTTTTTTTATTAATTTCGTTCGTGCAATTATTCATTTATTTATTTATTTATTTATTTATTCATTTATTTATTTATTTATTTACTCATTATATACGTTTGTCGACACTAAAATTTCTCTCTCTCTCTCTCTCTCTCTCTCTCTCTCTCTCTCTCTCTCTCTCTCTCTCTCTCTCTCTCTCTCTCTCTCTCTCTCTCTCTCTCTCTCTCTCTCTCTCTCTCTCTCCTTTCTTCCTTATTATTCATTTACTCATTTCCCTATTGACTGATTGATTCACTTATTTATTTATCTGATAACTCTTCCCCCACACCTCACCCACCCACCTCACCCACCCACCTGCTCCTTCTCCTCGTCCTCCATTTTTCCTAACTTTTTATTTATTTATTTGTTTTATTTTCTCACCATTTCTCTCTCTCCTCGCTGGGCTTGCTCATTTTTCACACCACTCCAATACTCACTGAGCACTCGCGCCTCTCAAAACGCCTCCTGTTCATTTGATACCCATTTTTTATTTATTTTTTTATTTATTTATTTATTTTTTTTTTTTTGGTTATATTTGATTTTCTCCTTTTATTTATTTACTTTTTTTTTTTAGATTCCTTGGAAGCTTTTAGTGAGTGCAGTTTGTTTATTTATTTTTTTTTCTAGCAGTAGTAGTAATAACAGTAGTGGTAGTAGTAGTGGTAGTAGTGGTGGTGGTGATGGTGGTAGAAGTAGTAGTTGGTGTTGTTCTTGCTTTTGATGTTGTTTATGTTCTTTTCTTCCATCATCATCTTCTTCGTCTTCGTCTTCCTTTCTTTTCTTCTTCTTCTTCTTCTTCTTCTTCTTCTTCTTCTTCTTCTTACAGTTCCATCTTTAATTATATTTCCATTACGTATGTGTATGTGTGTGTGTGTGTGTGTGCATGATAAAAAATGGGAAGCGCTAAAGAAAAGAAAGAATAGTAGGTGAATAGTTGAAGAAGAAGAAGAAGAAGAAGAAGAAGAAGGAAGAGAAGGAACGTAAGAGGAAAAAGAGAAAGGATGGAGGACAGGAGAGAAGCAACCAAAGAAAGAAGAAAGAAAGAAAGAAAGGTAGAAGAGAAAGAAGAAAGGAGAGTGATGAAAAAGAAAGAAGTGCCGGAAGAAAGGAGAAGGAGGAAGAGGAAGAGCAGCAGCATCAGGAGGAGGAGGAGGAGGAGGAGGAGGAGGAGGTGGTGGTGAATAACTAATTTTTCCTGTGAGGTGAAAGGCGAAGAACAGAAGCGGCTCTGAAAACATGTTGTGGCTTCAGGGAGAAAATAATTAGGAGGGATGGCTGCGTCCCTAAGATGTTGTTTAAGGAAGTCGCGCTCCTTTCTTCTCCCTTCTTGCTAAACCGACGGAGGCAGGAGGGAGGGAGGGAGGGAGGCAGGGTGGCAGAGGAAGGGAGGAAGGGTGGGAGGAAGGAAGAAGGAAAGTGTTTGTGATGTAATGCTGGTAGTGGTGGCGGAGGTGGTGGTGTTTGTTGTTGTTGTTGTTGTTGTTGTTGTTGTTGTTGTTGTTGTTGTTGTTGTTGTAGCAGCACCAGTAACAGTAGCAGTAGAAGTAACAAGCCAGTCACACTTCCACTTACATTCCACACGCTTCCACTGCTATCCCACACCCATGTCCTCTTCTTCCCGCCCCGCCCTGCCACGCACTCCCATAAAGGCATAAGTCGCGGCGAGTCTGCGAGGGCGGCGCGGGCACTCAGGCGGGGAAAGTCACAGGGAAGCCTTGTATTTAGTGACGGGGTATCGGACACACGGATGCACACACACTGACGCAGACACACGAGAGAGATAGGAGTGAAAGGAGGCTGGGAGGGAGGGAGGGAGGGTAGCATAGTGTGTGTGTGTGTGTGTGTGTGTGTGTGTGTGTGTGTGTGTGTGTGTGTGTGTGTGTGTGTGTGTGTGGAGATAAGGACTGTCTCTTGTGATTCGTTCTCTCTGTCTGTCTGTCTGTCTGTCTGGCTGTGTCATGTTTATTCTTTGATTTTCTCTTCTTTTTTTTCGTGGTAAAATATTTCCATTTATCATCAGAAGCTTCTGCTTTTTTTATTTATTTTTTTATCAATTCATTTATTCATTTACACTTCCGTATTCATTATGTATTTATTTTCTTTTTGTTTTTATTTTCAGTAATATCGCACCACGAACTTTTTACTGCAGCATTTACTGATCTGATTATATATTTATTTTTAACACTTTTTTTTCTCTTTTTTTTTTTTTTCTTCCCCTCTGCATTGTCATCAAAAAACTGCTCGACTCATTTTTTTTCATTGATATTCATTACTATTTATTTTTTTCATCATCCAGTGCTATTGACTTTTCCTGCAACATTTACTGATTTGATTATACTTTTATATATATATATATATATATATATATATATATATATATATATATATATATATATATATATATATATATATATATATATATATATATATATATTTATACATCAATGGGGGACAGTCAGCAATGTATCACGTGACTTAAGGAGAGAGAGAGAGAGAGAGAGAGAGAGAGAGAGAGAGAGAGAGAGAGAGAGAGAGAGAGAGAGAGGGTGGGGGGGGGTGTTTGTATCTGTGGGGTTTTTGCTTTAGGTCAGGTTAGGTTAATAGTTAAAAAATCAAAATAATATAAAAAAAAAAAGGAAATATGAAAACGATAGATAGATTGAAGAGGGAAACTTTTCAGGAGGGAGAAAGAAAAAAAGTCTGGGGAAAAAGATTGAGGAAATTTATTTATTTATTTATTTTTATGTAGGGGGGGCACTGGCCAAGGGCAGTATCATCAGTGTAGGAGTGAATAGGACAAGAAGTTTGGTTTAGAAGGTCATTGATGAATAATAAGAAGAGAGTGGGTGACAGGACAGAAACCTGAGGAACACCACTGTTAATAGATTAAGGAGAAGAACAGTGACCGTCTACCACGGCAGCAATAAAACGGTCAGAAAGGAAACTTGAGATGAAATGACAGAGAGAAGGAGAGAAGCCATAGGAGGGTAGTTTGGAAATCAAAGCTTTGTTGCAGACTCTGTCAAAAGCTTTTGATATGTTCAAAGCAACAGCAAAAGTTTCACCAAAATCTCTAAAAGTGGATGACCAAGACTCAGTAAGGAAAGCCAGAAGATCACCGGTAGAGCGGCCTTGACGAAACCCATACTGGCGATCAGATAGAAGGTTGTGAAGTGATAGATGTTTAAGAATCTTCCTGTTGAGGATAGATTCAAAAACTTTAGATAAGCAGGAAATTCAAGCAACAGGACGGTAGTTTGAGGGATTAGAACGATCACCCTTTTTAGGAACAGGCTGAATGTAGGCAAACTTTCAGCAAGAAGGAAAGGTAAATGTTGACAAAGTTGAAAGAGTTTGACTAGGCAAGGTGCAAGCACGGAGGCACAGTTTCGGAGAACAATAAGAGGGACCCCATCAGGTTCATAAGCCTTCCGAGAGTTTAGGCCAGCGAAGGTATGGAAAACATCATTGCGAAGAATTTTAATGGGTAGCATGAAGTAGTCAGAGGGTGGAGGAGAGCGAGGAACAAGCCCTGAATCGTCCAAGGTAGAGTTTTTAGCAAAGGTTTGAGCGAAGAGTTCAGCTTTAGAGATAGACGTGATAGCAGTGGTGCCACCTGGTTGAAATAGAGGAGGGAAAGAAAAAGAAAAGTAACTGGAGACATTTTTGGCTAATTACCAGAAGTCACGAGGGGAGTTAGATCTTGAAAGATTTTGACACTTTCTATTAATGAAGGAGTTTTTGGCTAGTTGGAGAACAGACTTGGCATGGTTCCGAGCAGAAATATAAAGTGCATGAGATTCTGGTGATGGAAGGCTTAAGTACCTTTTGTGGGCCACCTATCATGTATAGCACGAGAACAGGCTGTGTTAAACTAAGGTTTGGAATGTTCAGGTCGAGAAAAAGAGTGAGGAATGTACGCCGTCATGCCAGACACTATCACCTTGGCACACAGAGACGGGTATCTGACACGGAAGCAGTAGTCATTCCAAGGAAAATCAGCAAAATACGTTCCCAGGTCCCCCTGACTAGCAGAGGCAAAACGCCAGAGGCACCTCCGCTCAGGGGGATCCTGAGGAGGGATTGGAGCGATAGGAGAAGATACAGATATGAGATTGTAATTGGAGGAGCCCAACGGAGAAGAGAGGATAACAGCATAAGCAAAAGGATTAGAGGTCAGGAAAAGGTCAAGAATGTTAGGCGTATCTCCAAGACGGTCAGGAATACGAGTAGGATGTTGCACCAATCACTCTAGGTCGTGGAGGATAGCAAAGTTGAAGGCTAGTTCACCATGATGGTCAGTGAAGGGAGAGGAAAGCCATAGCTGGTGGTGAACATTGAAGTCTCCAAGAATGGAGATCTCTGAAAAAGGGAAGAGAGAATGTGCTCCACTTTGGAAGTTAAGTAGTCAAAGAATTTCTTATAGTCAGAGGAGATAGGTGAGAGGTATACAGCACAGATGAATTTAGTTTGAGAGTGACTGCGTAGTCGTAGCCAGATGGTGGAAAACTCGGAAGATTCAAGAACGTGGGCACGAGAGTAGGTTAAGTCGTTGCGCACAAACGCAACACCCAGCTTTGGACTGAAAATGAGGATAGAGAAAGTAGGAAGGAACAGAAAAGGGGCAACTGTCAGTTGCCTCAGACACCTGAGTTTCAGTGAGGAAAAGATGAGGTTTATTAGAGTAGAGGTGATGTTCTACAGATTGAAAATTAGTTCTAAGACTGCGAATTTTGCTGAAGTTAATGAAGAAAAAGTTAAGGGGGGGGGGGTGTCAAGACACTTAGGGTCGATACCAGAAGAGCAGTCCGACCTAGAGACATTTATGGTCCCCTCCCCAGATGGGGACTCCGAGGCTGGTGTAGGAGTCGCCATGATAATTTTGAATTTATGAGTGAAGGGTGTGTGTGTAATTAGGTGCTTGCAGTTTTGTGTGGAGGAAGAGAATTGTCTTTAGAGGGCAGGCTGTGACTGCCCCCTTGTGTTGTGAGACACAAAGGGAAACGTTCAGTGAGGTCACAGCTGGGTTTAATGATACGTTCACAGCATCCCCTGATCCAGTGCTTTAGACCCCACTGGGAGTAATTATCGTTTTGGCAGGTGCCTACTGCCTCCTCCGGTAATGACAGGTGGGAATACAAACATACAGTAGACAGACATTTTTTACACAGGGACTGCCACGTGTAGGCCTGATGGGCTTCTTGCAGCTTCCCTTGCTTTCTTATGTTTTTTTTTTTTTTTTTTTTTTATGAAAAATAGATAAATAAATAGATAAGCAAATTTGAAAAGTCAAGGAAGGGACAAAATCTTAAGAGGGAAAAAAGTTAGAGGAGGGACAAACTCTTGAGAAGAAAAGTCCATTACTTCTCCTTCTTCTATTCAGCGCTCAAGTTGTGTTTGCCATTTTCTATTCTTGCCGACAAATGCATTGCTTATTTTCTATTTATCCTTCCTCCATTACTTCTCCATCACGTCAGGTCATGTTAGGTTAGGTTAAAGTAGAGGTAGGAACACGTGGAAATATATACTAAAAAAATAAATTAATTAATTAAAAAAAAAAAAAGAAGACGAAACAAAAGTATCGAATACGGAGAGGAGACAAAATTCTACGATAAAAGGGAAACATAGAGGAATGCGAAGAGAAAATAGAACATGTATAAAGAAAACAAGAATATAAGACACTAGATAGCGGGGACCATAAAAAAAAAAAATAGTAAAAGAAAAAAATGGTTAGGTTAGGTCAGGTCAGGTCAAGTGGAGGGATACCATGAGCGCCCTGAGCAAAGTGACACCATTCTCAGAGTGAGCCAAAACAGTGTGGCGATGGATAGCAGATGGAAAACATAAGTGAAGACTGGTGTGGCGATAAATAGAAAATAAGCAATGCATTTGTCGACAAGAATAGAAAATGGCAAACACAACTTGAGCGCTGAATAGAAGATGGGAAGCACAAACATAACATTAACTCCTTTGCCGATGGACAGAAAACGAGAAACACAATTAGAAACTCCTTTGACGATAAATAGGAAATGGAAAGCAAAATAGTCTCCCCTTCACTGATGAACAGAAAACGAGAATCACTAGAAACTCCTTTGATGATAAATAGAAAGTGGAAAGCAAGATAGTTTGACGATAAATAGAAAATGGAAACCAAAATAGTCTCCCCTCCACTGATGAATAGAAAACGAGAAACAACTAGAAACGTCTTTGACGATAAACAGAAAATGGAAAGCAAAATAGTCACCCCTTCACTGATGAATAGAAAACGAGAAACAGCTAGAAACTATTTTGACGATAAAATAGAAAATGGAAAACAAAAAATCTTTTCTTCACTGATGAAAAGAAAACGAGACAACTGTTATTCCTCAGTACTCCTTGTTGTGATAAGTAGATGGAAAACAAATAAAAAACTTTATTAATGAAAAAAATGTGATATACAGATAGATATATAGAGTTTATTGGCCACTTATATTTATCTATATCACATGCTACATAGCTAATAATCTAAACCTACTAACTAATCCACCAACACCTAATTATTACCATCGTGCCTTTAATACATGAACAAATATGAGACGGAAAAGAAAACAGTTCTCATTTGGACTGTCAACAGAAAACGGAGACACAACTATCACTGCTTTGACGATAGGTGAAAAAAAAAAAAAAGAGCCACACTTCCACTGATGAATAGAAGATGGGACACACACACACACACACACACACACACTTTCCGGTTTAACGTGACCTACTCATCGCGTCATGCTGCGGGTCACGTGCGCGGAATGTGGTGGAAATGCTGTGAAATGTTACTGAAAGCGGGTGGAATTTTGGATATTAATACAAAAAGAAAAAAAATGTGGGTAACTTGGTGGGGGGGGTTGGGGTAAATTCGAAAACTTTTAACTTTAAAACGTATATGAGAATTACTGTGTGTGTGTGTGTGTGTGTGTGTGTGTGTGTGTGTATGTGTGTTACTGTGTGTTGTCTTACGTGCTGCCTGCTTGCTTGCTGATGATGACGCCGCGTGCACTGTTTCATAGGACTTGTAGATAGGCAGTATGATGGATAGATAGATGGTTTGATAGATACATAGACATAACTACCACGCACAAAGATGGATAGATAAAATAGACAGAACTTTTACACATAAGGATTGACTGAGTGATTGATTGATAGGTAGGCATATAGAATTACCACACTCAAAGATATACCGAAAGATAGATAGACATAACCATCACCCATAAAGAAGGACAGTTTTATTGACACTGGCTTTTCGTTCTAAATCGTGGAAAGAATACGAACTTTTAACTTACCCCAAAAAATAAACAAATAAATAAATAAATAAATAGATAGAAAAAAATATATATACATTATCCACAACGACATGAAATTTATTTACGCAGATATAACGCGAGCACACACTACAACAACTTGTGCATTAAAACAACAAAGCAGCAATAAAGGAAAGCATGGCCGAGGAGAAATGCGCAATTAAAACACAAAAGCAAGAATATATATATACATTTGAAAAGAGAAGTAAAATACACACACACACACACACACACACACACACACACACACACACACACACACACACACACACACACACACACACACACACATCCTGCTAACCAACCTGTTTACAACCCTCACTCCTAATCACTTGCGTCACCACCACCACCACCACAAGCCAAGCGTGACTCTAGAGGCAAGAGACAAAGTTCAGTGTACCCAGCCACCACCACCACCACCACCACCACCACCACCATCACCAAAGCTCATGACGTGAACACGAACCTTAAACACACACACACACACACACACACACACACACACACACACACACACACACACACACACACACACACACACACACACACACACACACACACACACACACACACACACACACACACACACACACACACACACACCACCACCACCACCACCACCACCACCACATGACTCACTGACCTTCTGCACGTAAGGAAGGAGACACGTGTTCCTCTCACTTCTATCATTTGCATTTCCAGAGGCAGTCATGTCCTTTCTTGTTGACTCTCCCACCCCTCTCCCTGCCTCCTCTCACCTCTCACTCCCTCCCCCATGGCCACTAACAGCCTCAGGAAGGTGGGTGGCTTCGCTCCCCTCTCCTCTCCCATCTCTCCCTTCCTCCCACGCCCACCAGTGACGCCGCCCGATCCCTGCACCAGAAGCTTAGTTGCATTTTCCATTTGGGAGATCAAAGGGAGCCAAGCCAACTCTTCGCCGCGAGGTTGGCATAGATTTTGTTGTCAGGCACTTTATATATGTGTGTGTGTGTGTGTGTGTGTGTGTGTGTTTCGTGGTTCATGTTTTGTTTGTTATTGATTTTTATTTATTTTTTTTATCTATTTATTTTATTTTTATTTTATTTATCTTTATTTATTGATTTATTTTATTTTTTTTCGTGTAAGCTGCGGGCAGTGAATTCTCTGTCTATCTAACAATCTTTCTATCTGCGTGTGTGTGTGTGTGTGTGTGTGTGTGTGTGTGTGTGTGTGTGTGTGTGTGTGTGTGTGTGTGTGTGTGTCTACGTCAGAGAGAGAGAGAGAGAGAGAGAGAGAGAGAGAGAGAGAGAGAGAGAGAGAGAGAGAGAAAATCATCTATCCTACCAACATGTGGTTATTAAAGGTGGATACGTAGTTACAGTATTTCCATGTCATATATTACACTTCAATATATATACGTGGAGTACAGAGTCATGCGATATGGAGTTTTACTGGCAGAGAGAGAGAGAGAGAGAGAGAGAGAGAGAGAGAGAGAGAGAGAGAGAGAGAGAGACTGTGAAAAAGAGAGAGAGACAAACAGACAAACAGACAGACAGACAGAAAACCGAGGCAGGCAAATATGTAAACAAAACAGATGAAGAAAAAGAGGGACAGACGGGCAGACAGACAAGACGAGAGATGGCAAAACAAAAAGTAGAATAAAAAAAAAAAAAGTTTAATAAAATGCAGGAAACAGCACACACGCAGAGACAAAGTGATACATACGAGCGCCAGTCATTCTACCTACCTGCCTGCATGCCTCCCTTCCTGCCTGCCTGCCTGCCTGCCTGTCTCCCTACCTGCCTGCCTGCCTGACTACCTGCGCACGTACGGTTAATTAAATATAAGGCCATCTGTGTGTTGTATTCACCTGTGCGCGCGTCTTTTCAATACGCTACAGACAGACAGACAGACAGACGTTGGTTCAGTCTAGACAGGAGAAAGAAAAAACAGAGTGAAGCAAAAAATAAATGAATAAAAATGTTTACCTACGAACAGTTTCAAAATTTTTCACGCAGGGTTATCAAAATTGTAGTCCATTTGCAGAAGTGTTATTTCTGCGATAAACACCCAAACGAGGCGCTGTGGGGGACGAGGCTGCATCGGATTTTCAGCACTAATTAAACGGCGTGTCGAGGTCGCGTGATGGAGGCGCCGGCGTGAGTGAACTACATGTGTGTGTGTGTGTGTGTGTGTGTGTGTGTGTGTGTGTGTGACCGTCAGGAGGAGAAGGAGTAAGAAGAGGAAGAACAGAGGAGAGGGGAGGAGGAGGAGGCACCCGTGACACACATTCCCACACACACACACACACACACACACACACACACACACACACACACACACACACACACACACACACACACACACACACACACACACACACACACACACACACACACACACACACACACACACACACACACACACACACACACACACACACACTGCCTGCCTGCCTCTCTCCGTCACCATGTTTTCTCAGTTCATCCCGACAGAGCCACGCATCTGCGACATTTTCCGGGTAAATATTAGAACAGCAACGACGTTTCTCTTGTTTGATTTCTCTCACAGCTTTATGTATCTTCCGAAAGACCTCCTGCCTACCCCCCCCCGATCCCCAACACCTCCTGCTCCCCCCAAACACCTGTCTCTCCTCACCCTCCACTATCCCGCTGTATTCTCTCCCCCTCCTCCTCCTCCTCCTCACAATTTCCAGAGAGTGCCGTGCTGCAGCGGGAATGTCACCTCTACCAGTAACAAGACATGCAATCTATGGCGCGGCAGGTAAGGCGAAGATTAGCAGCAGGTGTTACTCGCAAGGAAAGCATGTGAAAAATTATCGGTGTTTATTTGAGTGTTAGTGTTAGAGAGAGAGAGTGTGTGTGTGTGTGTGTGTGTGTGTGTGTGTGTGTGTGTGTGTGTGTGTGTGTGTGTGTGTGTGTGTGTGTGTGTGTGCTCTGTACATCGACACAACAGAGGGGGAAAAAAGAATACTACACTTTTTGCTTTCTTTTTTTTTCTCATGAATCCTCTAGCATAGAAGCTACCATAGAGAGAGAGAGAGAGAGAGAGAGAGAGAGAGAGAGAGAGTGTAGTATACTTACTTTTCCTCCCATTTCATTTTTTCCCCTAAAAAAAAACAGTAATTTCCTTTGTACGATTACTCTTTATTTTAGCTGCACTACATACGCACACGTGTCATTTTTACCTCCCTTCCCCCCTTTTTTTTTTTCTATTCAATCAGTGTCGTTGGGAATCATCAAACTCGCATGTTGTGGCACGGGCGCTGGGAGTGATAGTGAATAATGGAGAATGGTGGGGAGCGAGTGGCGAGGTGTGACGAGTAAGTGGGAGGTGTGACGAGTAAGGGCGAACAAGTAGAGCGCAGTGGTGAGTGAGTGGCGAGTGGTGGCGATAACCATGCATAGGAAAACACAGGAAGAAATATGCCTTGATTTTAGCGCAAGGTTCCTCCTCCGTCAGCATAACTAAGCCTTTTACCGGTAGTGGATTGGGCCGTGCTGATCATCGGGGGAAGCCTTATTATGCTAAGAGAGAGAGAGGGAGAGAGAGAGAGAGAGAGAGAGAGAGAGAGAGAGAGAGAGAGAGAGAGAGAGAGAGAGAGAGAGAGAGAGAGAGAGAGAGATAATATAGATGATAATGAGGCGACATGAGCGAAGGGCGGGGGAAAAGAATTACGTGGGTTCTGTATATAAATGAAAGGGGGAAAAGGAAAGTGAGGAAATGAGTGTAGGGAAAAAAAATAACAGGCATAAACTTATGATGACTAAACTAATCGATACTAGAACATATAAACACACACACACACACACACACACACACACACACACACACACACACACACACACACACACACACACACACACACACACACACACACACACACACACAGATGGATGACAAAATGAATGTAGAAATAAGAGAGCAGATAAAAAAAGAATAAGTAAATAAATACAGATGAAAAATTAATAAAAAAAATAAACTTGCTGTAACTTGCCGAGTGAGCGCTGTACCACCACCACCACCACCTCCACCACCACCGCCTGCCTGAACCTAATGAAGCAAAGTATTACAAACTAATCTGCACCACTCCACCTTCCCTTCCTCCCTCCCTCTCACCCAGTCCTCCTCTTCCCTTCCTGTACCCATCATCCTTCACTCTCCCTCCCCTAACCCATCCTATCCTCCATTACCTATTCCTGCGCCCGTCACAAACTCCACTCCAGCGCTTCATCACCACGAAGCTACGACCCGCACGAGTGAAGCACGTTCTGGTGGTCTCGTTTATCTATCCTCCTCCTCCTCCTCCTCCTCCTGCTGCTCGGGCGTCTGCTGCCTCTTCCACGCCCTCTTCCGCCTCAGCCAGCCAGCCAGCCAACCAGCCAGCCAGCCAGCCAGCCAGCCAGCCATCGCTCGGGGTAAAATTAATGTCATTACCGCGTGCTCGTTTGCCAGAGGAGAAGCTTTCATCAGTCGTGTCATCATTATTTTTCCAGGGCCGCCCTCAGCCGGGCCCCGCGCACCTCGCCGTCTCCGGTTCAGTCTTCGCCCTGTGGCTTGTTTTCCTTTTCCTCGTCGCCGTCTTTCGCGCTCCGCTTAAGAGGTCGCGACGCTCATTGCTCATAGCCCCTCTGCCGCGCCGTCCGCAGGCAGGCGCCGCCACGCACTGGGATTCCTGTACTCGTGTCAAAGGACTGTAAAGAAACACCAAGAAAGGACAAAGACCTGTGGACTTTTTAATTCTTTGTTATGTATGGTAATTCTTACTTCATATGTGTAACTCTAGTTAATCTTACTGAGTTGAAATTAACCTCTAGTGCTGAAAGGCTTCAATTACTCTACATCTATCACTCCTGCCGTCAGTGGTGCCCTGCAGAATTACACTAAAGTTTAACCCTTTGCATAAGACAGCGTGGACTTCTTACTTCATCTCAGTAAACAGCTGGCAACCTTATTAAGCAAAAATTAACCTACAGGTGCTAAAAATCTAACTACTCTATCACTCAGCGGCGTCTTTGAAAGTGAGAAAATTATACACTAAAACTAACCTTTCGCTAACGACACTACGCCTCTCGCTACGCCACTCTGAGCTGAATTAACATACAGGTGCAGGAAACTCGTCGATCACTCCTCATGTCGGCGAAGTATCTTTCAAAATCACACACTAAAATTTATCCATTCGGCATCTGTTATTTCATTTGAGTAACTCCAGCCAATCTTGCTGACAGAAAATGAGTCTATATGTGACGAAAAAAAATATGTATTCCACCACTCCTGCTGTCACTGGAGGCTTTCAAAACAACACTCGACACCTGCACTGCACCGTTTTCCCAAGCTTAGGGAGACGCTTCGGTAGTCAAAGAGGACGCTGTGTCATAAACGTATCTAAACTGGAAGACTTAAGGTAGTAAAGGCGAAGGCTTCTCCCCACCCACCGTTCCCCAGTGTGTGTTTGAAAGAAGGTAGACTTACCTGCCTGTTTCTCTTGCTCTTGCTTTGCTTCCTTGCTTGTTTGTTTAATTGTTTAATTGTTTGTTCCCTTGTTTGCTTGCTTGCTTGCCTCCTTATTTGTTTACTTGCTTTCTTGTTTGTTTGCTTTCTTGATCCCTTCCTTCCTTGCTTGCTTGTTTCCTTTCTTTGCTCGCTTGCTTATTTGCTCGCCTCCTTCCTTGTTTATTCCCTCGCTTTGTTTCCTTTCTTGCTTGCTTGGTTTCTTGCTTGCATGTTCGCCTCCTTGCTTGCTCTCGTGCCTGCTGTCCTGCTTGCTTGCCTGCTCCCGGAGATGAAGTGAAGGACCTGAGAACACTCACGGAAAAGTCAACAACGGAACGTCTTTGTTTTCGTTTTCATATTTTCTCTTCATTTTTTAGATTTTTACGGTGTGTGTGTGTGTGTGTGTGTGTGTGTGTGTGTGTGTGTGTGTGTGTGTGTGTGTGTGTGTGTGTGTGGTTTTTTTTTCGGTTTTCCTAAGATCACGTGAGGTCAGTGAGCATCTCAAAAGACGACGATGGCAAGGAAATATTAATTGAAGCGAAGGAACAGAGTCTTGTCCAGCCTTGCATATGTTGAATGTTGAGGAAAAAGTGCATGTTCTTCTTCGGAGTTGAAAAAAAAAAATAAATAGGCTAGCACATTTCCGAGAATATACTACCTACAGCTTTTCGAGACTGTGAACCCTGAATTCTTACCACGGCAACATCACGCAATCAATACTATCAACATGTCATTATTTGTTTATGTACCTTTTTTTTTCCTTATCCAAAATTTGTGACGCTTTCTTATATTTTTTTCTCTTCATATTTTGTTTTTGTTTATTTTTTATTTCTTTTATATATTTATTTATTTATTTATTTTTATGTATTTATTTTCGTGGTGTATTTTTTATTTCGTGCACCATTTATCCCTCTTGCCGTTTTTCTGGTGCCATTATGTGTGTGTGTGTGTGTGTGTGTGTGTGTGTGTGTGTGTGTGTGTGTGTGTGTGTGTGTTTAGTGATTGCCTTTTATGGTGAGACTTCCGTATTTCCTGTGATGTGTTATTTTTATTTATTTATTTATTTTTATTTATTTTTTATTTTTTTGTATTGAAGTGGCATTTCCTCTAGTGCCACCGAGCCATTTATCACCGTAACTCCTATTTATCCCTATAACCCCCATTAATCCCTGTTTCATTACCATTCGCCCCTTTAACATTACCATTTATGCCTGTAACACTCCCATTTATCCCTGTAACACTCCCATCTATCCCTATGTTACTCCCATCATCCCTGCAAAACTCATTTAATATTCCCATCATCCCCTAACAACATCACTTATCCCCGTAACACTCCCATTTATCCCTGTAACACTCCCATTAACCCTCTAACACCACCATTTCTTCCCATGCCAGCTCTTCCTCCTTGCCCTTCACCTTTCCCCTCCCATCACTTGAAGCAGCAGACTCTCCCGCGCCCGACACGTAATTGCAGTGGAATGGCAGGAGGTAACGACACACCCTCACCTGCCTGGCTCCCTCTGCCTCACCTGGGGCTCCTGAGGGCGGGGGGGCGGCTCCTTCATCACAGGCAGGCGACGCAGCAGGCCTCACTCTCTTTAATGGGATGTGCTTTTTACCCTGTTCTGTTTGGCTTGCACGGGTCCACAGCGGCCTTCGTCAGGAGTCACGCCACCCACGCACGTAGGAGAGGTGAATGTGAGAGGGAGGTAGGGAGTGTGGTAGAGTGCGCCGTGACCTTGGCAGCGAGGGAACGTGACTTGCTGTTTGAAGATGATGTGATGTGATGGTTTTATGTGTCCTGTTTAAGTTGGCGTGTCAGCTCCTCCCACGCTTTATCTCTCTCTCTCTCTCTCTCTCTCTCTCTCTCTCTCTCTCTCTCTCTCTCTCTCTCTCTCTCTCTCTCTCTCTCTCTCTCTCTCTCTCTCTCTCTCTCTCTCTCTCTCTCTCTCTCTCTCTCTCTCTCTCTCTCTCTCTCTCTCTCTCTCTCTCTCTCTCTCTCTCTCTCTCTCTCTCTCTCTCTCTCTCTCTCTCTCTCTCTCTCTCTCTCTCTCTCTCTCTCTCTCTCTCTCTCTCTCTCTCTCTCTCTCTCTCTCTCTCTCTTGATCGTCTCTCGTTCCTTTCCTCTTGCTTTCATGTTTTTTTCTTGTTTAGTTTTTGTTTCTTCCTTTTATCCTTCTTTCAATTACAGTCTTCTTCCTTTATCTTGTCATTTTCCTTACATTCCTCCTCTCCTTCTCTCCTCCTCCCTCTTATCCTCTTCCTCCCTCGTCCTCCTCTTCTTACTCCTTACCCTCTCTCAACTCTCAACCTCACCCTCGTTCACATTCTCCTCTTCCTCCCCCTCCTCCTGCACCACCACCACCACCACTTCCTTCCTGCTCCTTTAACTCCTTCTCCTGCAGACGCGTATAATTGGCCAGGCATTTAGCAGGAACGGACTTGAGCGTTGCGCATGTCGGGGTGATAGAACGCTCGAACCTAACCAAGAATTAGCCACAGCACAGCACAGACCCACCTCACGAACCTGAAATTAGAGGCGACCCTTGCTAGACCCACCAGTTTGTCACCCCCAACACGCTGCCTTATACAAATCTCCCCGGAATCTTCGCTCACCTCGTCGTTGTCTCCTCGTCTTCACCTGCTTGTCACAGTTTGTCATCCCAACACGTCTTCTTGACAAACATGATACCAATTCTAATCTTACTTCGTCTCCACCTCGCTTCCCACCACCGCCTCCACGGCCTTGTCGTTGTCTTCGCCTGCTTGTCTTGCCCTCCCACGCCCTCAATTATTGTTCGCACCTGGTTCACGTCACCTGCCGCCCGCCTCCTGGCTTCTGCCCGCTCAAATAGTGTTTCTTGACTGTAACTTTCTTGGACTTGTGCGGAGAGGAGAAAGTAAGAAGTGATGGCTGACTGCGTGACTGACTGGATGGCCTGAGTGGCTGACTGCGTGACTGACTGGATGGCTGAGTGGCTGACTGCGTGACTGGCTGGATGGCTGAGTGGCTGACTGAGTGGATGAGTGGCTGACTGCGTGACTGGCTGGATGGCTGAGTGGCTGACTGAGTGGATGAGTGGCTGACTGCGTGATTGACTGGATGGCTGAGTGGCTGACTGCATGACTGACTGGGTGGCTGGTGTTGTTGAGTTTCCTTTGTGTTCTGTGGCGAATTGGTGACTGAAGAGAAGTTAATGAATGCTCAGATGCTTTAATGATAATAAAAAAAAAAAGAGAATAAATGTAAGAGAATGGTTTAGTAAATTATGCTTCAAAAGAAAAAAAAAAAAGCTAGTAAAGGATAAAAAATTGGCAGAATGAATGATAGTTAATGGTGATAGTCTAAAGGGAGGGAATTTAATAAGACTGTAAATGATGATAAGTAAACATTAAAAAATAGAAAGAAAAAGGGGAATACATTCTCTCTCTCTCTCTCTCTCTCTCTCTCTCTCTCTCTCTCTCTCTCTCTCTCTCTCTCTCTCTCTCTCTCTCTCTCTCTCTCTCTCTCTCTCTCTCCTCTCTCTCTCTCTCTCTCTCTCTCTCTCTCTTCCATTTGGTAACATTTCTTTATCCCCTTTTTTTCTTTTTTTAATCTTCTTTTGGGTTCTCTCACTTTCTCTCACCCTCCCTCCCTCTCTCCCACTTACCTTTGTCTGGGAAAAGACCTCTAGTGGTTTGTTCCCGCTGTTCATCTTTCCTGTGGGCGGGACGGGGGCGGGGCTGGACGGGGCAAAGGGACGTCACCGGAGCCTGAGGGAAGGAAGAGATGGACAGGCGCCTCTATGCTGCAGAAGCCACCCCCCCCCCCAACACACACACACAAGGGGATTTTAGGGGTGATGTGGATGGAATTTTTTATTTCTTCTTTGTGCGGCTTTCATTAATGTAGTTTTTTTTTTTTTTTATTATGGGGTGAAAGCGTTTTTTTTTTTTTTTTTTTTTTTTTTTTTGGTGGGGGGGCCAGGGGAGATGTCTTATTAGAGAGAGAGAGAGAGAGAGAGAGAGAGAGAGAGAGAGAGAGAGAGAGAGAGAGAGAGAGAGAGAGAGAGAGTTTGTGTGTGTGTATGTCCTCAAATTGCTATACGCAGTCAAACGTTACACACACACACACACACACGCACCACACACACACACACACACACACACACACACACACACACACACACACACACACACACACACACACGTACAGACACACACACACACGCACACACACACACACACACACACACACACACGTACAGGAAATGAAAAATGTGTAAATGTAATTAAAATGCAACTTGGTTAAAAGTGAAAAGTGGGACTGTGTAGCAAACGACGATAATAAGAGAGAGAGAGAGAGAGAGAGAGAGAGAGAGAGAGAGAGAGAGAGAGAGAGAGAGAGAGAGAGAGAGAGAGAGACGTTGGGGAGTGTTGTTAGCGAGCACTTTTCTGGTATAAGCTGACAGTTTTGGTTGCTCCTTCACCTCCTTTGAGCACACTTGATCATCCGCCTGTCGCCTCCTCTTCTTCTTTATCTTTCCTCCTTTCATCTCCCCCGTCGTGCTGTGTGACCTTGAATGTCTGGCTCACTTGGTTTGGTGGGTGTGGGTGGGTTGATGGATGGGTGGATGAGTATGGGTGGGTGGGTTAGTGGGTAGATGGGTGGATGGATGGGTGGGTGGGCCTCTAAGTAGTGTGTGGTGGGTAGATGGGTGGATAAGGTTGAGTGCGTAGTGGATGGGTTGGTGAACGTTACATTGGTGTGTGCCGATCCACATGCTGGCTTCACAAAGCCTGTGTAGTCCAGACGTCTGAGTCTAGAGACATTTTGGGGACCAAGTGGTTTGGGTACAAAATTCCTCGAGCACCAAACGTCCAGAGGCCTATTTGCACCCAGGCGGATCTGTCTTGAGAATCATCCGACTTGAGATCTGTATGACCTGAGTACCATCCGCCCCAGTACCAAGTGACTGTAAACCCCCGTGGACCGTCGTGTTTGGGGAGGCGACGGACTGTGAGTAGCAGGATCAGGTCAGCCCGCCCCAGGCTGGTGCACGTTGAGTGGCACCACAGATCCAGCAGGGTGTTTGGGAAGAGGCGTGGACGCCAGCAGGAGAGACAGGCGGAGACCCTCACTAGTCGCCGCGGATCAGCCCGCAGAAGTCAGTGGCCGCTGTGCGTGGCTGTGGAATGATGTGCTTGGTGAAGCTCGCAGTGTTAGCGACACGCGGAGTATTACTCCAACACTGTCTAGGAGGAATGCAAGTCTGACACCACCACGGGGAACAGCGAAGCGAACACCGCCACAAGAATGAGGAACACGCAGCGAACACCGCCACAAGAATGAGGAACACGCAGCGAACACCGCCACAAGAATGAGGAACACGCAGCGAACACCGCCACGGAGGAAAAACGCTTAACAAGAGCACCGCTCATTGTAAGAGACAGACCTGCAAGAGGAAACAAGTGTTGCATTGTACTGACTTGGCTGGCAGGATTTACATATATGCATTGTGTGAACCATCGGATGTTTTCTTTTGATTTGTTCGAAAATATTATTGATTTATTTCATGCCAAGGTCTTCAAATGTCTGCCATCAAGTAGTTTTGCTTAGTTATCGTTTCCAGATATGTCTTGTGAATTATCTGTCTATCTACTGTCTACCTACCTATCTATCTACCTACCTACCTACCTACCTGTGTTTATCTTTCCTTCTATCTATCCATAAAAAGTGTCTTGCAGTTCAGCCTGTCTTTTCCAGGCAGTATCACTCTGTCGCCACCACAACACCACACAGTGAATAACTTTCTCAAAAGAATGTTTTGTTGTCTGTACTCTCCAGGATACGATAAAAGGAAAACAAGAAACGCCACTTTTCTTTACTGTTTGTTCTACACACACACACACACACACACACACACACACACACACACACACACACACACACACACACACACACACACACACACACACACACACACACACACACACACACACACACACACACACACACACACACACACACTGAATATTTTTTTACTTTTTCATTTTCTTCTTTTTTTTTTTATTTATGCTTTCCACGATGAATGTCTGCACTGTATTATTATTATTGTTTTTATTATTATTATTATTATTATTATTGTTATTATTATTATTATTATTATTATTATTATTATTGTTGTTGTTGTAGTTGTTGTTGTTGTTATCATCATCACTATTATAATTATTTACTATCCGATTTTAAAATTAATTAGATCAAGTGAGTCTGTTTAGGATTTTGTTTGTTTGTTTATTTGTTCATTTGTTTATTTATTATTTTTTCCGGTGCGTGGATTTTTTTTTTGTTTATTTGTTTGTTTGGCTTGTTTTTGCTTTGTTTTCCCACGCGTTGCCAGAGGAGGAAGTGAATGTTTTGTTTGTTTACTGGCAACTCTGTCCAGACATTGTTGTTGTTGTTATTATTATTGTTATTATATTATTATTATTATTATTATTATTATTATTATTATTATTGTCGTTGTTATGTTTTTTATGTTATGTTATGTTATGTTATGTGTATGTTGTTTTTTTTTCATTACTGGCTGAGAGAGAGAGAGAGAGAGAGAGAGAGAGAGAGAGAGAGAGAGAGAGAGAGAGAGAGAGAGAGAGAGAGAGAGAGAGAAGCCAATGGGGACAAAGGACAAGAAAGACAGGAAACAAAAAAGGAAATAAAAGGAAGGATTATAGAAAGAATAACAGAAAAGGGCAACTAGTAACACCTGAAGTAAAGCAAAAATAATCATAAAAATAATAATAATAATAATAATAATAATAATAATGTCGTAACCCTCCTCCTTACCTTTAAGGGAAGGCAGAAGCTACGCATGAACTGCACTAATTCTTTATATAACAAACACTACAAGGTTTAAATCCAGGTAACCGAGAGTGAAGGCCGGGGTTCTCACAGTGGGGTAAGCCACAAACGCAGTTCAGAAACGTTAACACTATTTATTAACCAGTAATCAACACATTCCAACGATACTCGCAGGCAACGAAAGACCAGAATTCCACCACATTTTAAAACATAGAATGACCTTTCAATAAATTTTGACGTCACTATTCACTTTACTTTAGCAGGATTTTATCGACCAACTCAGGTCATTCAGTAACACATAACACATTAACATGTAAGGACACGCATAACATACTCGTAATCACATAAAAGAATAATGAAATGTAACTTTAAAATATTAGCACTACATGCGAAGTGCCACAAAAGATATTAAAATCACTCATCAAGGTTCAGCATTATATCAACACATGGAAAATGACATAAAATATATGGGGACCACAGTATTCTGAAACAACATTTTAAATCGAGACCCACAAGGCACTTAGGAAAAATCTTCTAAGTATTACTTACGACCAAGACGAGGCAGAGAACGACTAGGACCTTCATGGTGCTGTCGAGTGGGAGCACCTTCAGAACTTGTAACACTCCACTCTTGGAGTCTAGTTAGGTCTGAGAGAATCGTTCGCTTCTTCGCCTTATATTCCATTTTGACAACGGCAACGTCGACCTACGTACATTACTATCTACTACAACATAAGGAGTTATCCTTAAGGTTCAAAATCTAACTAGTTAGTACACTCATCTCTTCCTTCACTCCATACGATCCACCAGGATACTGTAGGTGCGTAAGAAACATGTCTCGTAGGGAATTCTATGGTTAACCACCTTTACACGCGAACATTTATGGTTTTTCTATGTCCTTCTAGCTCGTGCATTACTGAAGTTAACAGTGGGTCACTGTTTTGTGTTTTGTGAAGTCAGCGACTGTAAGGTAACTTCATCACAAGATTGATTGCGAATAGGCTAGGTCCATTAACTTACACGGCCTTAGTCACCTTTATTCGGCGCTCGGGTGCCTCGGCATCAGGGCAGGCACTGTCCTGTTCGTGTGACCAGGGTTGCCGTAAGCCTCACGAGGGGTCACGGCGGTGACCAGTGACCTCTGGGGCAATGGGTGTCCAACACATCTTCGGCTTGGCTACGACAATAATAATAATAATAATAATAATAATAATAACAATAATAATAATAATAATAATA
>NC_087159.1:27060000-27075000 GCF_035594125.1 Scylla paramamosain | reverse complement strand
GTTAGTTGGTTAACCAGTTAGCTTCTTTTTTTCTTTTAATTCTGTAACTTTTAATCTTATTTTTTTATTCTATTTACTATTGTATTTTTTTAAAAAGGAAAGGGTATAAGAAAATCTCGCAGTTTCCTTTTTTTTCACTTTTTTTTATTATATAACGTTTAATCATATATATATTTACTTTCTATTCTATTTACTATTATTATTTTCGTGAAGGCAAAGGGTATTAGAAAATTTCCTAGTTTCTTTTATTCACTGTAGTTCTAATAAAGCACCGTTACCTCGTACCACCCTTGCAGTTCACATCACCTCGACTCACAAACCCCTCTCGTAGCAGAACAGTAGGTAACATTCAGTCCTCGCCTTTCACCCAGACCCTCTCAAAGGCTCGGGAGAATGCATCAATATCTCATCCCTTCCCACAGGCTTTCCTTGTCTCATCTTTTATTGGCAGAATGCTTCGCCTCCTGCTAACTTCTGCCTCGCCACTCTCATCTTGTAACATATTTACCGATGAGAAAGCTTTGGGTGGTGGGAGTACTGTTATGAAATCTCTGCAGTCTTTGAAGTCATTTTTTCTTTTCTTTTTCTTTTTTTCCAGCTGCTACTTTGACTTTTTGTTGTTGTTGTTGTTGTTGTTGTTGTTGTTGTTGTTGTTTTCTTTCGTAGTACTGTTGTTATTTGGTTTTCCTGTTACTTATTTCTGTTAGGTTTTTTTTTTTGTCTCTTCTTGTTAATGTTATTACTTAATGCTGCTGCTGCTGCTGTTGCTGTTGATGCTGCTGCTGTTGCTGCTGCTACTACTACTATTACTACTGCTGCTGCTGCTGCTGCTGCTGCTGCTGCTGCTGCTGCTGCTGCTGCTGCTGCTGCTACTACTACTACTGCTGCTGCTGCTACTACTTCTACTACTACTACTACTACTACTACTACTACTACTACTACTACTACTACTACTACTACTACTACTACTACTACTACTACTACTTTTTTTTATGTAGGAAGGACACTGGCCAAGGGCAACAAAAATCCAATAAAAAAATATGCCCACTGAAATGCCAGTCCCATAAAAGGGTCAAAGCAGTGGTCAAAAATTGATGAATAAGTGTCTTGAAACCTCCCTCTTGAAGGAATTCAACTCATAGGAAGGTGGAAATACAGAAGCAGGCAGGGAGTTCCAGAGTTTACCAGAGAAAGGGATGAATTATTGAGAATAATGGTTAACTCTTGCGTTAGAGAGGTGGACAAAATAGGGGTGAGAGAAAAAGTCTTGTGCAGCGAGGCCACAGGAGGAGGGGAGGCATGCAGTTAGCAAGATCAGAAGAGCAGTTGGCATGAAAATAGCGGTATAAGACAACTAGATATTCAACATTGCGGCGGTGAGAGAGAGGATGAAGACAGTCAGTTAGAGGAGAGGAGTTGATGAGACGAAAAGCTTTTGATTCCACCCTGTCTAGAAGAGCAGTATGAGTGGAACCCCCCAGACATGTGAAGCATACTCCATACATGGACGGATAAGACCCTTGTACAGAGTTAGCAGCTGGGGCGGTGAAAAAAAACTGGCGGAGACGTCTCAGAACACCTAACTTCATTAAAGCTGTTTTAGCTAGAGATGAGATGTGAAGTTTCTAGTTCAGATTATGAGTAAAGGACAGACCGAGGATGTTCAGTGTAGAAGAGGGGGACAGTTGAGTGTCATTGAAGAAGAGGGGATAGTTGTCTGGAAGGTTGTGTCGAGTTGATAGATGGAGGAATTGAGTTTTTGAGGCATTGAACAATACCAAGTTTGCTCTGCCCCAATCAGAAATTTTAGAAAGATCAGAAGTCAAGCGTTCTGTGGCTTCCCTGCGTGATATGTTTACCTCCTGAAGGGTTGGACGTCTATGAAAAGACGTGGAAAAGTGCAGGGTGGTATCATCAGCGTAGGAGTGGATAGGACAAGAACTTTGGTTTAGAAGATCATTAATGAATAATAAGAAGAGAGTGGATGACAGGACAGAAACCTGAGGAACACCACTGTTAATAGATTTAGGAGAAGAACAGTGACCGTCTACCACAGCAGCAATAGAACGGTCAGAAAGGAAACTTGAGATGAAGTTACAGAGAGAAGGAGAGAAGCCGTAGGAGGGTAGTTTGGAAATCAAAGCTTTGTGCCAGACTCTATCAAATGCTTTTGATATGTCCAAGGCAACAGCAAAAGTTTTTCCAAGATCTCTAAAAGAGGATGACCAAGACTCAGTAAGGAAAGCCAGAAGATCACCAGTAGAGCGGCCTTGACGGAACCCATACTGGCGATCAGATAGAAGGTTGTGAAGTGATAGATGTTTAAGAATCTTCCTGTTGAGGATAGATTCAAAAACTTTAGATAGGCAGGAAATTCAAGCAATAGGACGGTAGTTTGAAGGATTAGAATGGTCACCCTTTTTAGGAACAGGTTGAATGTAGACAAACTTCCAGCAAGAATGAAAGGTAGATGTTGACAGACAGAGCTGAAAGAGTTTGACTAGGCAACGTGCAAGCACGGAGGCACAGTTTCGGAGAACAATAGGAGGGGACCCCATCAGGTCCATAAGCCTTCCGAGGGTTTAGGCCAGCGAGGGCATGGAAAACATCATTGTGAAGAATTTTAATACGTGGCATGAAGTAGTCAGAGGGTGGAGGATAGGGAGGAACAAGCCCAGAATCGTCCAAGATAGAGTTTTTAGCAAAGGTTTGAGCGAAGAGTTCAGCTTTAGAAATAGATGTGATAGCAGTGGTGCCATCTGGTTGAAATAGAGGAGGGAAAGAAGAAGCAAAGTTACTGGAGATATTTTTGGCTAGATGCCAGAAGTCACGAGGGGAGTTAGATCTTGAAAGGTTTTGACATTTTCTGTTAATGAAGGAGTTTTTGGCTAGTTGGAGAACAGACTTGGCATGGTTCCGGGCAGAAATATAAAGTGCATGAGATTCTGGTGATGGAAGGCTTAAGTACCTTTTGTGGGCCACCTCTCTATCATGTATAGCACGACAACAAGCTGTGTTAAACCAAGGTTTAGAAGATTTAGGACGAGAAAAAGAGTGAGGAATGTACGCCTCCATGCCAGACACTATCACCTCTGTTATGCGCTCAGCACACAAAGACGGGTCTCTGACACAGAAGCAGTAGTCATTCCAAGGAAAATCAGCAGAATATCTCCTCAGGTCCCCCCAACTTGCAGAGGCAAAACGCCAGAGGCACCTTCGCTTAGGGGTATCCTGAGGAGGGATTGGAGCGATAGGACAAGATAAAGATATGAGATTGTGATCGGAGGACCCCAACGGAGAAGAAAGGATGACAGCATAAGCAGAAGGATTAGAGGTCAGGAAAAGGTCAAGAACGTTGGGCGTATCTCCAAGACGGTCAGGAATACGAGTAGGGTGTTGCACCAATTGCTCTAGGTCATGGAGGATAGCAAAGTTGTAGGCTAGTTCACCAGAATGGTCAGTGAAGGGAGAGGAAAGCCAAAGCTGGTGGTGAACACTGAAGTCTCCAAGAATGGAGATCTCTGCAAAAGGGAAGAGAGTCAGAATGTGCTCCACTTTGGAAGTTAAGTAGTCAAAGAATTTCTTATAGTCAGAGGAGTTAGGTGAGAGGTATACAGCACAGATAAATTTAGTTTGAGAGTGGCTCTGTAGTCGTAGCCAGATGGTGGAAAACTCAGAAGATTCAAGAGCGTGGGCACGAGAGCAGGTTAAGTCATTGCGCACATAAACGCAGCATCCAGCTTTGGATCGAAAATGAGGATAGAGAAAGTGGGAGGGAACAGAAAAGGGGCTACTGTCAGTTGCCTCAGACACCTGAGTTTCAGTGAGGAAAAGAAGATGAGGTTTAGAAGAGGAGAGGTGGTGTTCTACAGATTGAAAATTAGATCTTAGACCGCGAATGTTGCAGAAGTTAATGAAGAAAAAGTTGAGGGGGGTGTCAAGACACTTAGGGTCGTCGACAGAAAGGCAGTCTGACCTGGGGACATTTATGATCCCCTCCCCAGATGGGGACTCCGAGGCTGGTGTAGGAGTCGCCATGATGATTTAAAAAAATTTTTGAGTGAAGGGTGTGTGTGTTATTAGGTGCTTGTAGTTTTGTGTGGAGGAAGAGTTGTCTTTAGAGGGCAGGCTGTGACTGCCCCCTTGTGTTGTGAGACACAAAGGGAAACGTTCAGTGAGGTCACAGCTGGGTTTAATGATACGTTCACAGCATCCCCTGATCCAGTGCTTTAGACCTCACTTGGAGTAATTATCGTTTCGGCAGGTGTCTATTGCCTCCTCCACTACTACTACTACTACTACTACTATACTACTACTACTACTACTACTACTACTACTACTACTACTACTACTACTACTATTGCTACTACTACTACTACTACTACTACTACTACTACTACTACTACTACTACTACTACTACTACTACCTTCTACTACTACTACTACTACTACTATTACTACGATTTCTGCTGATATTGGTGCTACTCGTATTACAAAAACATTAATACCATTTCTGCTACTACTACTACCACTACTACTACAACTACTACTACTACTACTACTACTACTACTACAACCACCACCACCACCACCACTACATCTTTTCGTACCTTACCTCAATCTTTTTCCTCTTTTCATCTCCATTTTCTCTCCACTTTCAGTCAGTTCGCTATTTTTGTAACCCTCAGGTAGATTTCTTTTCAGCCCAACACCAGTCTTCCCCTGAGTTTTGTTTATTAAATGTGCTTTCTATATAAAATTCTTCATGCCTTCCTGTTCTTGCTATATTCTCTCTCTCTCTCTCTCTCTCTCTCTCTCTCTCTCTCTCTCTCTCTCTCTCTCTCTCTCTCTCTCTCTCTCTCTCTCTCTCTCTCTCTCTCTCTCTCTCTCTCTCTCTCTCTCTCTCTCTCTCTCTGTGTGTGTGTGTGTGTGTGTGTGTGTGTGTGTGTGTGTGTGTGTGTGTGTGTGTGTGTGTGTGTGTGTGTGTGTGTGTGTGTGTGTGTGTGTGTGTGTGTGCGTGCGTGCGTGCGCGTTTGTTTGTTTGCTACGGTGTTATTCATGGCAATGTTTATATTTTGAATGTTGTTTATTTATTCATCTATTTATTTATTCATTCATTCATCCATTCAATTATCTGTTGTTGAAAAATCTTTGTTTTTCCCTTTATCCAGTGTGTAGATTTTTTTTTTCATTGTTTTTGTTTTTTGTTTTTTCATTTGCTTTTTATTCATTCTATTTTGAGACCGTCTTTCTTCCCTCTCATTCTCTTTCTTTCATTCTGTTCTGAAATTAAGTATATAATATTTACTTACATGTCTTCGCACCTGTTTGTTTATTTATTTCTTTTAACTACCTTTTTCTTTTTCCATTCTGTTTTGAAGTTAAGTATTATTCTACTCTTCACTATTCTGTCCTCACTCATAACATTTACTCTGATTACGGTATTTATAACTTTCCCCACTCTCTATCTCCCTTTATAACACCTGGGCTTTGTGCTGGCTAGTGGCGTGAAGAGAGAGACTGTTACATACCCTTTACTCATACAATAGTGGGTCGAACCTCCTTCCTACGTGTCCCTGCTCCTCCTCCTTCTCCCCCTCCTCCAGCACCACCACCACCACCACCACCACAACACAGATCTTCCCACCACCTGCAAATTATACACACAATCCTAACCTAATTATGAGCGTGTTGATATTACTTGAACGGCGCGAAGAGAGGCGTTCCGGAAACCTTTTGTAGACGTATTTATTAGGCGACTACAAACGCATTCTCGGCTCATTTGCCCTTGAACTCCCGTCTTTGTTCTGACGCCTCATGATGTACTGGATAATAATTGGTAAACAGGCTCATTATCATTCATAGGTGTTGTTAAGTAAGCGCACCTTTCTCCCCGTCTGTTTAGTCCGTTTCTGGCAGGTGGCGAGTCTCATAGTTTCGAGTCCTTGATATTGAAGCCTCGAGACACGGTGACCCCGGAAGTTCGACTCCTCAACTCTTTCACAGCCAGACTAATTTTCTCCTTCAATACCCTGTAAGTTTTTCAACACTATTTTTTGTGCAAAGATCTCGTAAAAGACAAATTTAATCTGTTTTCCCTCCTCCCTCTTCCCCTTGTTTCATTACCAACAGCGTTTACAGTGCTAGGAAGGATAAAGAAAGATGGTCTTAGCAACAAAAGGGTTATGACCATAGTGAGCAAAGATGATACAAGATCATTTATATACTCTTTGCATACATGATAAAATAAGGGAAGCTGTAAGTAACCATCAGACCTACACGTGGCAGTCCCTGTATGAAACATGCCTCTTTCCTTCCACTTATCCATAAATCTGTCTACTCCTCTAAAACCTCCTTAATGACTCAGCACTTAGTCTATTCCATTCATCCGCCACTCCATCTGAGAACCAGGTTTTTTTTTCGTACCTCCCTTTTTTTTTAATCTTATCAGCAAGTCATTGAAACGCACGCCACTCACCACCACACGCCAACCCCAGCCACAAGAGCACACACCGTCACCACTCACCACCTTGAGCACACAGGTGGGTAGTGTAGTGTACCATCTGTAACCCACAATCACTCTCAAAGGAATGCTAAATGGGTGACGGACTGACGGAGGGGCTGACTGATTGATGGGCTGACGGTGTGACTGACTGACGGAGGGAGTGACGAAAAGACTGATTGACTGACTGATTGACGGAGGGAGTG
The DNA here is from genome assembly GCF_035594125.1 of Scylla paramamosain. Classification (NCBI taxonomy): domain Eukaryota; kingdom Metazoa; phylum Arthropoda; class Malacostraca; order Decapoda; family Portunidae; genus Scylla; species Scylla paramamosain. The sequence goes on along the minus strand of NC_087159.1, from coordinate 27,068,292 downwards.
ACGAAGAGACTGACTGACGGAGAGACTGACTGACTGACGGAAAGATTGACGGACCTGACTGAAGGGCTGACTGACTGACGGACTGACGGAGAGGCTGACGGAATGACTGATGGAGGAATTGAAGGATTGACGGAGGGACTGACTGACTAACGGAAGGACTGACTGACTGACTGACTGACGGAGAGACTAACTGATTGACGGAGGGGGCTGACAGACTGACGGAGAAACTGACGGACTGAGCTGAAGGACTGAATGAAAGGCTGACTGACTGACTGAGAGACTGACTGACTGACGAAGGGACTAATGAAGGGACTGACGTTTCTCCCCCGCAACTCGTACCTCCTTCGCGGCCCGGGTCCTGCTGCCCTAATCCCATCGCGCCCTCCTCCATCAGCCTTATTGGGTTACGCGGCACAGTCCCAGAGGTGGCTGATGAGTTTCCTATGCGTTGCGTTGGCGTGTGGCGGATAGCGGTGAGGGTGGTGGTGGTGGTGATGGTGTTTGTGTTTAAATGTTGGTGTGTGAGGAATGGCTGTGATGGTGGTGATGGTGATGGTGATGGTGTGTGGCTAATGATACATGTTGGGTGAAGACTCAAGACTGGTGGTGGTGATGATAGTGGTGTTTCTACTGGTGTTGCATTGCCAAAAGGAGACACAAGTGAAAGTAAAGGAAGAACAAGCAGTTAGTAGACCTGTTGATCCATACGAGGCTGTTAATGTGAAGCTAGTACAGTGTTTAATTAAAGGGGAGATAACAAGATAGGATAATAACAATGACAGTAAAGATGAAAGTTGCAAGGAGGTGGTGCTTTAGTGTGTGTGTGTGTGTGTGTGTGTGTGTGTGTGTGTGTGTGTGTGTGTGTGTGTGTGTGTGTGTGTGTATATGTGTGTGTGTGTGTGTGTGTGTGTGTGTGTGTGTGTGTGTGTGTGTGTGTGGTGTGTGTGTGTGTGTGTGTAATAATAATAATAATGATAATAATAAAACGGTTTATTCTTTAGGCAGTCAACAAACTGAAAATGTACGTTGGGGGTGGGGAAATACTTGACATTAATCTAAAAGATAAGTCAAATCTAGAAGAGACTATTGATTGATGGCTCGCACCATGGTGGGAATCGCACTGAGTCTGTACCGGTCCGTACGTGGCGCCTTTAGGGGCGTTATCTTATTGTCACAGTGGTGTCTGGTGGCACGGGTAGGGCGAGGCGCGTCAGGCGGCAGCAATGTTTCTGAGACGTGGATGATTCAGAAGTCCCCTTCCAAACTTCTCCAGAGCCTCACTGTACCTGGTGGATAGTCTGGACAGCTTCAGGGTGTTCAGGGCTTCTTCATAGGTGGTGTATGCAGGGCCAAGGATGACCCTGCACGCCCTTTGGTGCACACTCTCCAACTGTAGCTGTTGAGTTTGTGTGAGGGAGGAGGACCACGCTGGGGAGGCGTACATGAGTTTTGGGGAGGATGAAAGTAAGTGTGTGTGTGTGTGTGTGTGTGTGTGTGTGTGTGTGTGTGTGTGTGTGTGTGTGTGTGTGTGTGTGTGTGAGTGTGCGCGCCAAGGTCAATGTCTTACAAGGAACGCACTCCAGTAACATGAAGCCAAGTGTTGAGGCTTCTAGAAATATCGTATCAAAAATAGGACAGAAAAAAAAGAAAAGAGGAAAAAAGAAAGTGTGTAAGTGTTTACGTCGTTGCAGTGAGACACGGGAAAGGAGGTTGAAGAGGAGGAGGAGGAGGAGCAGAAGGCGGGTAAGGAGATGATAAAGTGAACGACGACAAGGAGGTGGTAGTGATGGTGGTGGTGGTGGTGGTGGTGGTGGGGGTGGTAGACAAGGAGCCACAAAAGGGACATTTTGAGTATCACCGCAGAACAGAAGCACCTGCCTGCCTGTGACGGCCGTGCGGGAAGCGACGACTGCCATCTACTACCTGCAGGCGCTGACAAACACACACACACACACACACACCCACACACACACACACACACACACCAGAATTGGCTCTTCTTGCGTATTCTTTCCTTTTCTCTTGTTTTGAAAGACGGGGGTATGTGAGGGAAAGAAACAATTAGTATGTCTTTTTTTGTCCTTTGTTTTTGCTCTTGGGTCTCCCTTCCTTATGCATAAACACACACACACACACACACACACACAGACACAGACACACACACACACACACAGATCGATAGATAAATATTTAGATAGACATATAGATAGATAAATGGATAGATAGACACATAGTTAGATCGTTTATAAGCCACAGTTTACATGAAAATCTAACTAAATGTATTTCATCAACATCAATAACACGAATAAACATGAAGTAGAAAAAAAATAACAAATAAAATAAAATAAAAGATATATGTTACAGCAACTAACCAACAATTATTGAAATATGTTTTCGTCTCGATCTTAACATGACCAACAACAGTTTCCACTTCGCAATACAGATAAATCACGTAGTATTCACCTTTTTTTCTTTTCTTTTTTTTTTTTCACCCCATCCACATCAACCTATCTACACAAACACAGGCTTGCTCTCTTTCTGTCTTTCTCTTCTCCCTCTTTACCCTATCCACACACACACACACACACACACACACACACACACACACACACACACACACACACACACACACAACACACACTATCTATCCCCTACACACACACACACACACACACACACACACACACACACACACACACACACTCCCTGCTACTCTCTCTATCTATCCCCTATTCACACACACACACACACACACACACACACACACACACCTATACAAAAACACGTCTTATCTCCCCCACTCCCCTTCGCTATCCACCCACCCACCCACCCACACACACACACACACACACACACACACACACACACACACACACACACACACACACACACACACACACACACACACACACACACACACACACACACACACACACACCAACCAACCCATCTTAACCTCATTCCTCCGCTATAAACACCTCGCCTCGCCCTTCATAGGAGATCAACACGCGCAACACGCCAGGAGCGACATCACAGACACACCCACGTGACATCAAAGACACGAAGTAAACGATCCATTTTTTCCACTCATGAATATAAAAGCTTACCTTCACTCACCCCATTCCACCCCCACTCCCCAACCCAGGAAAGGCGATTACCTCGAGTTTCCTTGCGGCCCCAAGCGTCCCGGGGGTGAGGGCGGAGGACAGATTGAAGGCGAGGCAGCAGGATGAGTCTTCTTCAGGTAATCCGTGGGTAATGAAGTGCACGGCTCACGCGAGACTTCCCTGTCGATACGCGAACGTCAGGATGAAAGTGGGAGAGGGAGAGGGAGGGGGAGGGAGGGAAAAGTGGAGGTAGGAGAGAGACAGACAAGGTGAGGGAGGGAGAGGAGGAGGGAAAGAGACGAAAAGAGCCAGAAACAAAGATAGACAGGGTAAGAGTAGGATAGGGAGAGGGAGGGAGAGGTGGAGGGTGGGGGAGAGACAGAAAAGGACAGAATAGGGTGAGGGTGGAAGGGAGACGGAGAGGCGGGGGACAGACAGACATGAAAAGAGACAGAGATCCCGACAAACAGGACAAGGGAGGGAGGGAGAGAGAGACAGGAAAAAAATAGGGTAAGGAGGTGAAAAGACAGGCAGACAAACTCAGAAAGGGACAAAGAAAGAGGACAGAGAGAGAGAGAAAGGAATGGGGCGAGAGGGAAAGACAGAGGTGAACACCGAAAAGGCAGATACTTAGAAAGAGAAAGAAGTGACAGAGAATGAGAAAAGAGATGACAAAGAAAGAGACAGACAGAAAGAAAGACGGACACAGAGGAACAGAGAGAGAGAGAGAGAGAGAGAGAGAGAGTGAGAGGAGAGAGAGAGAGAGAGAAAGAGAGAGAGATAGGGAAAAATATAGCTTTACGAAATAACTCATAATGGAAAACAAGGATGAAGAGAAGAACACTGAAGGAAAAAGAAGGAAAAAAAGAAAAGTTAATCCTCCACTTCCTCTACTCCTCCTACCCACCTCTAACCCTCCTCTCCCCCAAAAAAAAAAAAAAAAAGAAAACGACAACATTTTTTTTTTCCACGGCAGAAGTGAAAAAATGCTCATGTGTTCAGAGAAATAATTAAACTGAAAACAATTATGGAAGCAAAGAGAGAGAGAGAGAGAGAGAGAGGAGAGGAGAGAGAGAGAGAGAGAGAGAGACGAGGCGTTTCTAGGATACCAGTGTGTGTGATTGTCTCATGTCACGCCATCAGGAATCTCTTGGTAAACACTTCCTGGCCGGCAAACAGAGGGGGAAAGGAGACGGGTAGGGGAAGAAGGGGGTAAGAGGAGAGAGGAAAATGACGAGGAAAGAGAGAAGGGTAAGAAGGAAAGGGAGACGAGGGAAGAGGGAAAAGAGATTAGTAGAGAAGGAAAGAGAAGAGGGAAGGGGGCTGTTAGAAAAGAAGAAAAGGGGAAAAGGAGACGAAGTGGGAAAAGAGATGAATGAAGAAGGAAGGAGAAGAGAGCGAAGATGAGGGAAGAGGGAGAAGGCTAACAGAGAAGAAAGGGGAAGAGAGAAGGGGTAAAAGATTAGTAGAGAAGGAAGGAGAAGAGGTCGGAGAAAAAGACGAGGAAAGAGAAAAGGACTAGCAGAAAAGGAAGGGGAAGAGGGAAAAGGAGACAAGCGAAGGAGGAAGGAGATGAATAGAAGAGAAAGAAGAGAAAAGAAGAAAGGGGTGATTTAGGAAGAAAATAGGCGGGAAGGAACCAGTTATCATCAGAAGGGGAAGAGAAAATAGAAGGGAAAACGAAAAGGAGATGGGTAGAGAAGGAAGGGGAAGAGGGAAGGAGAAAAGGTCTGGTTGGGAGAGAAAGGGAATAGAAGGGAGAAGGGACTAGCTGGGAAGGGAAGGGGCAGGGAAGGACTCAGTTATCATCAACATCGTAAAGGAAGGCCAGACTGACATGTGGCTTCCTTGCTAATGTGCTTCTCTGATCCGTTTTCTTTGCGTGTTCCCCGCTCACGCCGCCGCCCCTCCGCGTCTCTTTCAGTTTGTCTGCACCCCTGTCTCTCTCTCTCTCTCTCTCTCTCTCTCTCTCTCTCTCTCTCTCTCTCTCTCTCTCTCTCTCTCTCTCTCTCTCTCTCTCTCTTTGTCTCGTCTTCCTGCTATAATAGTGATGTTGCTGTACAGTTTTTTTTTTTTTTTCTGTTGGTCTCTAGTTCTTGTTTTTTTTTTCTCGCTCTTTTTATGCATTTTTTATTATAGAAATACACGATTCTCAGCTATTTTTTTATTGTTGTCTCTCTCTCTCTCTCTCTCTCTCTCTCTCTCTCTCTCTCTCTCTCTCTCTCTCTCTCTCTCTCTCTCTCTCTCTCTCTCTCTCTCTCTCTCTCGTGTATTTTATAGAAAAACATGATTTTCTGCTCGATTTCATATAACCGCTATTTATGTAGTGTTTTTTTTTCTTTTTACTTGTTGTTTTATATTATATTTGTACATGTATTTCATTAAGTACAGTTTAAGTAATAGTAGTAGTTGTAGTAGTAGTAATAGTAGTAGTAGTAGTAGTAGTAGTAGTAGTAGTAGTAGTAGTAGCAACCCAACTTGACCAGCGAAACAAGTTATCAGGTAAAAGTCCCGTGTTTCTACATTGCCAAACTGCACCAGACTCACTTCCTTTCCCCTCCAACGCACACCATTCATAATGCAGCCTTTCCTTCCTCTCACCCTTTGCACCAGACCCATTCCTCCTCCTGCCTCTTTCTCCTTTTCCCCTCTCGCCCTGTATAAAGCCCTCCCCCTTCACTTTCCCTCCCCAGCCATCTGATCACTTCATCCCACACGTCCACACACATTAAAAAATAAAAAAAAAGGAAACGAAAAGAAAAAACCAGACTTCATATGTACGTGTACTTCCATCCCCTTCTTCATCTCACCTGTCTTCTCCTCATCCCTTCCTCCTCCCTTCCTCAATATCACGCCCGTGTCTCCATAACCTCCCCATGTTTTTAAGTAAAGGTTGGATTTTACCGTCCACCAAAAGCGGACAGAAGTTGAACAAAATTTTCCTCTTGCTGACGCCTCTCTCTCTCTCTCTCTCTCTCTCTCTCTCTCTCATCTCTCTCTCTCTCTCTCTCTCTCTCTCTCTCTCTCTCTCTCTCTCTCTCTCTCTCTCTCTCTCTCTCTCTCTCTCTCTTTCTCTCTGGGCTAAATAACTAGCTCAAAATCTGATTAAGAGCTACGCTGCATTTTTTTCTTTCTTTCTTTCTCCCTCTTTTTTTTCTCTCCACTTTCGCTCTAACTATGCAGCTACGCTCTTTTGTCTTTCCTTCCTTTTCTTCCTTTAATTTTTGTTTTGCGTTCGTTGTACTGGCTTTGTGCTTATGTATGTGTGGGTGGGTGGGTGGGTGTGTGTGAGTGGGTGGGTTAGTGTGGGTGTGGATGGATGGTTGAGTGGGTGGGTGCAGAAGAAGAAGGAACATCACCACCAGAGGAAGAAGTAGAAGGACCATCACCAGCAGCAGAGGAAGAAGAAGAAGGACCACCACCACCACCACCACCAGCAAAAGAAGAAGAAAAGAAGAAGAAAAAGAAGGACGACCACTAACCAGTAGGACAGGAAGAAACACCACTACCACCAGCAGAGGAAGAAGAAGAAGGACCATCACCATCACCAGCAGAGGAAGAAGAAGAAGGACCATCACCATCACCAGCAGAGGAAGAAGAAGAAGGACCATCACCATCACCAGCAGAGGAAGAAGAAGAATGACCAATAATTCCAGAACCAGCAGAGGAAGAAGCAGCACCACCACCACCACCACCACAACCAAAAGAGGAAGAAGAAGAACCAGCACCAGCACCAGAGGAAGAAGAAGAAGGACCACTACCACCACCACCACCACCACCACCAGAGGAAGAAGAAGAAGCACCAACACCAGCACCAGAGGAAGAAGAAGAAGAAGAAGCACCAACACCAGCAGCAACAGAGAAAGAAGAAGAAGCACCACCGAACTGACCCTGACAACTGGAAGCACCACCAAACTGACGGACTCAAGCAGGTTAAGGATAGGAGGGCTAGGATAGGCTAGGATAGGGTTAAGATAGGGTATGATTAGTTCGGTGATCCATGTAGTCGATAGGGTCAAGGAGGAGGAGGAGGAAGAAGCACCACCACCACCACCACCACCACCACCACCAGAGGAAGAAGGAACGTCACATTAGTTAGGAGATCCATGTACTTGCCAAGTTCAAGGAGGAGGAGGAAGAAGAAGCAGCACCACCATCACCAGCAGAGAAAGAAGAAGAAACAGCACAACCATCAGAGGAAGAAGAAGCAGCAGCAGCAAAAGGAGAAGAAGAGGAGGAAGAAGAAGAACTACCAGCAGTAGAGGAAGAAAAAGCAGCACCACCATCATTACCAGCAAAGGAAGAAGAAGAAGAAGAATCACCACCATCACCACCACCAAAGGAAGAAGAAGAACCACCACCACCACCAGAGGAAGAATAATCACCACCACCACCACCACCACCACCACCACCACCACCAGAATCACCACCACCACCACCGCCAGCAGCAGAGGAATAAAAAGGAACAAGAAGAAACAGCAGCAGCAGCAGCAGCAGCCGAGGAAGAGTAAGAAGTAGTATCAGAGGAGGAAGAAGAAGCAGCAGCTGGCAGAGGAAGAAGAAGCATCAGACATACTAGAACCAGCGGCACAGGAAGAACATGCAGCAACAGAGGAAGATGAAACAGCAACATAAAAAAAATAGAGAGAGAGAGAGAGAGAGAGAGAGAGAGAGAGAGAGAGAGAGAGAGAGAGAGAGAGAGAGAGAGAGAGAGAGAAGGAAAATAGTCAAAAGGATTAACTAAAACTATTAATAGATTTTAAATTTTGAGTGTGAGACACACAGGGAGGTCACAGCTGGGTGAGACCTCATTATCGTTTCGGCAGGTATCCACTGCCTCCTTCCTTCCTTCCTTAATCCCCCCACCCCAGTCCTTCGCTGCTGTGTGGAGAACAAGCCACTCCGTAAGACGCTGAGTGGACATAGCTTCCTTAGCTCCATAATTGTATAACAGGTGATTTATTCCTAGAACAGCCAGCAGGCTGTAGGGACGCTCCACCTCTCTGAGCAATGTTTCCTTTTGATTGAGAGTGGGAGATTACTCTTCATTACATTATTTCCCAAAGGCATTCCGTCCTATTCCTACCTTTCTCTTGATTCTTTTTTCATGGTCTGGTGTCAGACTTTTTATTTATTTATGTTTTTTCTCCCCTTACTAGAACTCATTTTATGGCCTCATTCTCGA
>NC_087159.1:27007500-27055000 GCF_035594125.1 Scylla paramamosain | reverse complement strand
AAAAGAAATAATGGCACAAAACAGACACACTTGGAAAATATTAATTAAAAACAGCGACTACGAATAGAGATTTAAGCTATAAAGAAAAAAAGGAGAAGGATAAGGTGGGAGGAAAGAATGCATTAAAGAACACGAGAGACTAAAGAATAAGCGAAAGAATGGCACAAGACAGACACACACTTAGAAAAGATTAATTAAAACAGTGATTCCGAATAAAGATTTAAGCTAAGAAGAAGAGCAACAACAAGAACAAGAACAAGAAAGAAGGAGAAAAGGAAGAAAATAAACAAATTAAGGAGAAAACGAAAAAATAAAAGAAGAAAATAAATAAAAATAATAAGTTTAAACAGGCCAGCGTGGTGAGGAGGGAAGGTGAAAGAAACAAGAACTGCGGGACTCCTCTCTTTGCCCCTCCTGACGCCCCCAAAGACCCTACATATTTGAACGCGACGCAGCGCACTATTCCTAAAAGATTGGTCTTCTTGCTTTCGTGTTTCCTGTGTGCGTGATCCAGTGGTGTTTTGTTTTAATTCTCTCTCTTTTCTTTTCTTTTCTTTTTTATATATTTCTTTTCGTTTTCTTTTGTTTTTCTTTTCTTTTTTTGTTTGTTTGGTTGTTCAATTGGTTTGTTAGTCGGTTGGTTTCATTGGTATTGCTTCGTTTTATGATTATTATTTTTTTATTATTATTGTTGTTGTTGTTATTATTATTATTATTATTATTATTATTATTATTATTATTATTATTATTATTATTATTATTATTATTATTATTTCCTTCTATAATTCGTGTAAGTTGTTTCTACTTTTTCTTTTTTTCTCTCTCTTTTCATATTTCTTTTTATTTATAACAGACTCAATATTTTCTCTCTTATTTTCATCTCCAATTGATTTCATGTATCATACAGTCCTCTTTTCTTCTTCTTCTTCTTCTTCTTCATCGCTGTCTTTGGTAATCCCATATTTGGTATAGTTCTCTTTACCTCTCTTCTTTCCATCCCAAACTGATTCCATATTTCGTGCAGTTCTTTCTCTCTTCCTATTCATCCATAACCGAAAATGACTGAACATGATAGGATGTTTGTGTGATTCTTCTCCGTTTTCTCCTTTCTCTCTTCCTGTCATCTCAAAACAACTCTTACGGCCGTACAGTTTCCCTTATTTTTCCCTTCCCCCACAACACCTCACTCCACACGGCACAAGTAAACACAGAGACAAGGAAATACCGTTAGATTCTATGTACAGTTCCCTTCCCTTGGGCACGGCCGACACTTCAGCGGATCCAGGAACAACCTTCCTCTCTCTTGCCCTTTCCCTATCCCCCCATACCTCCTGCTTCCTCTCTCCTCCCTTCACCGTACCGCATAGACCTCCCCTCCCCTCTCTCTCTCGCTTCCTTTTTCCCTCCCGCGTACCCACTTAAGAAGCACTTGGATAAAAGAGGTTGAGTGGCTCTTGGGTGAAACTAGAACGCCTGGCTGTTAAGAGAGAGAAAGAGAGAGAGAGACAGAGAGACCGACCTCCCTCACTAGCACCATAATGACCCATCCGGCCATAAAACTAACCAACCCACACACTTCACGAAGGCGGGACGCGAACAAACATGTCAAGTAGTGCTCGTGATGTCGTTCAGTCACACAACGAAGACAGTACTTAATCTGTGCCATTTGACTGACGACTTCCCACTCTCTCTCTCTCTCTCTCTCTCTCTCCTCTCTCTCTCTCTCTCTCTCTCTCTCTCTCTCTCTCTCCTCTCTCTCTCTCTCTGGGTACTTAAAAATGCGCATGACGATTCGATTTCGGTATCCTTAGCGTCATCCAATTAGAGAGAGAGAGAGAGAGAGAGAGAGAGAGAGGAGAGAGAGAGAGAGAGAGAGAGAGAGAGAGAAATCATAATAATAACGCGCCAACACATCCTTTACAGGGTTTCTCGCGGCCTTGCTGAGACAAAGAACGAGAGAGAGAGAGAGAGAGAGAGAGAGAGAGAGAGAGAGAGAGAGAGAGAAGAGAGAGAGAGAGAGAGAGATGGAGCTGTGGGCGGGAAACAAGACAGGTACGTAGTGGAAGAAGGAGGAAGAAGAGGAGGAGATGGTGCAGAAAGAAGAAAGAATAGAAGAGATAGAGGTAACAGAAGAAGATGAAGAGGAAGAGGAAGAGGAGGAGGAGGAGGAGGGAATGATACTGGAGGAAGAAATAGAGGTGATGGAAGAGGAAGAGAGGAAGGTAGTAAAGGAAGTAGAAGGAGTGATAAAGAAAGAAGAATGGATAGAACAAATAGAGGTGATAGAAGGAGAGGAAGAGGAGGACGAGAATATAGAAAGAGAGGAGGAGGAGGAGGAGGAGGAGGAGGAGGACCACCAAAAGATTGACTTCTGTCTTTCATACGCCCACAGAAGGTGAGCTCTCTCTCTCTCTCTCTCTCTCTCTCTCTCTCTCTCTCACTCTCTCTCTCTCGTCTCTCTCTCTCTCTCTCTCTCTCTCTCTCTCTCTCTCATTTCCTTATTCAGCATTCTAAACATTTAGCAACTTTGTATTTCTTTGTATTTCTCTCTCTCTCTCTCTCTCTCTCTCTCTCTCTCTCTCTCTCTCCCTCTCTCCCTCTCTCTCTATGGCTCTATGGTGCAGTCCTTGTCATGCTGTCGTGGTTCAGGGTTCGAGCCCCCAAGTGAGCGCCGCTTAGTGAGAGTAGCAATTTGCCATAATGCCACTGTGGTTGTTTGATGGAAGCGGTTTAGTCAAGGGGGAAGCCATTGTTCTCTCTCTCTCTCTCTCTCTCTCTCTCTCTCTCTCTCTCTCTCTCTCTCTCTCTCTCTCTCTCTCTCTCTCTCTCTCTCTCTCTTTAATCGGTTTACCATTTCCTTTTATCATGAGAGTTGAAAGAAAAGTGATTCGTTCTCTTGCAAACCAATTTCTCTCTCTCTCTCTCTCTCTCTCTCTCTCTCTCTCTCTCTCTCTCTCTCTCCTCTCTCTCTCTCTCTCTCTCTCTCTCTCTCTCTTGAACCGCTAACATCACCAGGAAGAGAAAAGAAGCAAGGATACACAGATTTTTGGGACTGGCATTACTATTACCGCCGCCACCACCACCACCACCACCACCACCACTTGCAATTAATTTCTTCCTTCCTTTTTCTTCCTTTATTCCTCCTCTTCTCCACATCGTTAGCAAGTGTATGCGTTGAAGAATAAGCTATGAATTAGTGTGCTCTCTCTCTCTCTCTCTCTCTCTCTCTCTCTCTCTCTCTCTCTCTCTCTCTCTCTCTCTCTCTCTCTCTCTCTCTCTGGCAGCAGCAATCGAACAAGCATTAAAGGGAATTCAGTCTTCATAATTACTTTTCCATAGTTGGTCAAGTTTAATACATTCTCTCTCTCTCTCTCTCTCTCTCTCTCTCTCTCTCTCTCTCTCTCTCTCTCTCTCTCTCTCTCTCTCTCTCTCTCTCTCTCTGGAAAAATCGGTAAGTTGGCTTCCTATTGGTTCAGAAGAATCGCTGTCGTCGATTCCGCCTGTAATTATCGTACATTAAAATACACATTCGCCGCGCTTTCACACCTCGTTTATTTTCCTCGCCTTTCTCAAGTCTCCCTGCCTCGCTAAAATATCACAAAACACAACGAATTATTTGTCTATGCCTGGTTTTTCCTGTGTTCATCCTCCTTTTTAAGTCTTGCCTTTTTTTTTTTTTTTGTCTTCCTTTGTCATCCTTGTCTCGCTAAAATATCATAAAACAAGGAATTATTTGTCTGTGTGTCGCCTTCCTTCATGTTTATTCTCCTTTTCAGTCTTGCCTTCTCGTCTCTGTTGTATTATGATGAAACAGATTAGATTAGTTTTATTTGTATTTATGACACGTTTTCCTTCTCCAGTTCTCTCTCTCTGTCTATACATATTCCGTTTTCTTTGCTACAACAATAACAACGATAACAATAACATATCTCCGTCTCTCCCCAAAGCCTCATCGTCTCTCGTGTCGTTCGTCAGCATAGTCTTTCTCATTCTACGAAAATATTAAGACAGTAGTAATAATTTTTCGTGCCATACAGCGTCTCGTCTTCACTTCCTCCTCCTCTTCCTCCTCCTCCTCCGTCATCTAACTTTGTAAAGTATTCGCTTTCCTCTACGTAGTATTATGAATTTTGTGTGCCGTCATTTCCACCATATAGCGTCCTCTTTCCCCAATAATGAGCTGAAGCACCGCCGCCTCCCCCTATTACGCCTCTAGATGAAAGGAAACAGGAAGTACGTGCAAGGGGATCAGAATCTTCTTTGTATGTTGGAAGGAGATCAGAGCCAATTTTAAAAGCATTCCAACTCTCTTTACGCGTTAGTCGTTTCCTGAAGTATAAATGAATACTGCTGTTTCGTGCTGGAAATGAATTCTAGGTTGGAAAAAAAATAAAAATATATAGAAAATGGAAGCTGGAAAATGTTTTGTGAAATGTATAAAATAGACATTGATTAGTTTTACTTTTATTCTTTTTTTTTTCACAAGAATAGATAAATATATTCGGTGTTCCTTTTAATCGGGAATACTTAGATAAAAACGAAATAGCAGAGAAGTGTATGACAAGGCTACATTAATGTATCACTGTAAAGGTATGTGTATATGTAGGTGTACATACGTATTTGTCTGTCGCAGAAGAAACTTACGCACACCTACGCACAAACAAATAAATGCAATGTTATTTTAAAACCAGCAATAGAAAAAAAAATTATAAACAAAATACGAAACAATACAGAAAAAAAATAAATAAACAAAATCTATACAACAAACAGTGTATCAATGAAACGCAACAATTACAGATTTTCATTTGAATGCGCAGTAGGAGCGGCGCACACGACCGACCACCACCACCACCACCATCATGTGACCACCACCACCAGTCCGCCACTACCCTCAGCGACCCAGACAACACGTGGCTTTAGGAGTGACTGTCTAAGGGCCTCCGAACTGCTTCCCTATGCTAACAAAGAAAGGTACGTTGTCACTTCTCCAGTAGAGTCTGGTAAGGAGGCTGCCAAATGAGGGTAAATGAAGTTACTGAGAGTTACAGGAGTTAATGAGTAAGTGACGTAATTGTAAAGGGTAGTTAGTGATTGTAAGAGGAAATAGACACAAAGGATTAGTGCGGTTTAAATGAGAAATAATGTGATTTATAAGGTACATAGTGTGAATTAAGGGATAATATGGGTGACTTAAAAGAATTAGTGATTTATAAGGTAATTGATGATTCTCCAAGGGTAATTAACGGAGTAATTAATGTAACTTAATTGTGATTTAAGAGTAATTATCTTGATCCTCTTAAGTCACGTGATTTGAGGGAAATTAAAGTTATTCATGGTAATTAACGTCACTTTCAAAGGGCAGTTAACGTGATTCTCAAGGGGTGATTCTTCTCGAAGGATAGTTAACGTGTCAAAGGGTAATTAAGGTGATTCTCAAAGGGTAATTAAAATGAGCTTGTGTAATTATCACCTGCTGAGCGACACCTGAATGGAGCACGAGGCCATTAACCGCCGTTACCTTAAAGGCTGCACCGCGGGAACACTGACTCTTCCGCTCCCTCACCTGACGTGCTGACTTGTACGGGTCAAGTGCTTGTTCACGTGCGCATTGTTGTTTACGCACTTGCTGCCACTCGGGTACAGTGGATGAATGTATAGATAGATGGGTAAGGATGTGGGTGGGTAGATAAGTAGATGGAAGTGTGGTACGTACTGTCACGCATATATATAAAATTACCTCTTAGGATATAATGACATAATTACCACGTATATATTATAACTAATGTACAAATAATAAACTCGCGTACTTGGATCCAATTTTATCACGTACGTATACAATCACTGCCATGCACGTACAGTAACGGTCATCAGTTGTGTCCTGCTTCGTCACCGTGATGAATCGTAACCAGCTCAGCTTCGAAGGTTTGAGCAGCGGGAGAGGAGTGCGAGGTGCCGGCGAGGGGGGAGGGACCTGAGCTGGTTACGATTCATCATGACGAAGCGAGACAAATTATGACGGCGACTGTACATGACCACTTCCCTGTACAGTAATGAGTCACGTACAACACCACCACTTATGCACATGGCCTCCAGTTTGCCATCCACGTGCACAGCCAATCGTGTGGATAATTACGATTCGCATACATACAACTAGTCACTTAACCTTCATTACATCACACAGACCAAGAGCTAATGAGGTTTTCAAGAAGAGTTAGATCTTAAGTAACTTGTAAGGTCCTGAGCTCATCCCGTTGTTTAAAAAGGCATCTAATATTAGTCATGTTAGGGTAGTCAAGCACGATTACGCTGTTTAAAAATAGAAGAAAAACACAAGTATGTATTTAAGTTCCCAAGTATTGGCGTTTAAAATAAATCTGATATCAGGAATCTGCTTTTAGTCAAGTTAAGCACTGTCAGGGTTTCAAATTCCCTTTAATGTCAGGCAGCAGATTTCACGCTTCATCTCAGCGCGTCACGGATTTAGACTAAAGTTCGTACATGATTATAGAAGTTATCGTACATTGCCCTAACTGGCGCCCTCTTCTCCCATGATGGTGCAACGGTGCAGTGAGGCGGTGTACCGTGATATTATGGCGCGTTAGGTTAGGCCGTCACACAAACACACGCACACGCACACACGCACAGGTCGCCATACACACTCCCTCTAGTTTCTGTCCGCGTGTAAAACTAGACCCTGTATACGTGGATAGGTACGCCGCCGATGCACCAGGTTTTATTTCTCTCTCTCTCTCTCTCTCTCTCTCTCTCTCTCTCTCTCTCTCTCTCTCTCTCTCTCTGGAGGCTTGATGGCTAGCTGCTATTTTTTTTTTCCTCCAATTTTCTCGATTTTCTTTTGTTTTCCGTTCTCCAGATTTTTTTTTCTTTTCTTAATCCGGTTAATTTTGCCTCCATCTCCCCATGTATCCGTAATGAGTATGATTAGTTCATTGATCTCATTTATTTTGCATTACTTTTACCTTTCTGAACTAATAATTATCATCTATCATTCATCTATTTCATCGGTCTATTTCATCGGTCTTTCCAACTCTTGCACCTAGTAATCACATTCACTTTTTCCATCCCTTATACTTTCTTTTCCTGGACTCGTCATTCATTCATTTCATCTATTTCCGGGCCTACTCCTTACCATCCATCCTGTTCATCTATCACGCTCCCACTCGCCTCTCATTCGCTATTCTTTATCATTGCGTTCATTCGTCCCTGTCGCTCTCCGTGTGTTCGTACGAGTGTGGTGACATGCTCGATATGGCGACGGTGGTGGTGGTGGTGGTGGTTGATGTCTCTGGTGAATCTGTGGTTCCTCTTTACAATGCAAGTGTCGGATTACGTGACTCGAGCACGGGTAGGAGCAGATTTGTTATGATGCTTCTCTCTCTCTCTCTCTCTCTCTCTCTCTCTCTCTCTCTCTCTCTCTCTCTCTCTCTCTCTCTCTCTCTCTCTCTCTCTCGGCAACACCAAAGTTTTTTTATTTATTTATTTTTCTTTTCTCTCGCAGCAACACTCGTCACGCCTTCCAGGAATTTCACTCACCATGATGCCAGTTGTCATTACTGTTGTTATTACCTGCCTGTCAAGCCTTTGCCTGGCCACTCTGACGCTCGCACGTACACCACCACCACCACCACCACCACCACCAGCATTATTAGTATCTGCTTCCTCTGCAGAACAAAACCTTCCCTTTTTCCTTTTCTCCTTCCCTCCTCCCTGCCTTCATTCCCTCCCTCCCTCCCTACCCCCCCTTCCTTCTCTCTCTCTCCTTTCCCTGCCTCCTTTTCTTCCCTTCCTTTCCTTTTTCTTTTTCTTTCCCTTCGTTTCCCTCTCCTTCCTTTGTTTTTTTTTTCCCTCGTTTCCCTCTCCTTCCTTTCTTCCTTCCTTTCTCCCTTCCTTTTTTTCTTTCTTTTCCTTTCCCTTCCCTTCCCTCCCTGCCTCTCTTCCTTCTCTCCTTACCCTGCCTCCTTCCCTTCCATCCTTCCTCCCTCGCCTAGATTTTCCCTTCCCTTCCCTTCCTCCCTCCAAAACCTGTCTATGTATACCTGTCACTGCCCGCCCTCCCCCCACCATACCCCATCATGAAGGAAAGGGGAGGGGAAGGAGAAGAAGAGGGGAGGGGAGGGAGAGCCACCTGCCAGCGGCCATCACGAGCACCCCAGCTGGCCCCGCGTAAGGTGTAAGGAATCTTGACTCACCTGGTCATCAGCCATCTTTGTTGTGTTCGGGGTGAGGTAAGCTTGGTTGTGTTACCTTTGAGTGTCAGCCTCGCCTTCTTTGATTTGCCATAGCGTGCCTTACTTTCCTTACAATAGATTAACTACTACTTATCTTGCCTCAAATTATTTTACCGAACCCAAACTTACTTTCCCTTACCTTACCTTACCCTACCCTACCCTACATTATTTACCCTAACCTGCCTTACCGTACATAAACTAACCTTACCGTACCTTACCTAACCTAACCTATCCTTACCTACCTTACCTAAATCAATCAAACCAAACCACTAAGCTTCGAATTCAACCTTCTCTCCAAACCAAATCTGCTCTATCTAACCTAACCTAACTTAATCAAACCGAGTTCCTATTCTAACTCAACCTAACATAACCTTGTGTCTCCAAACTTAAGCTACTCTAATTTCATCTAACCGAACAGAAGCCCAACCTACTCCAGTATAATCTAAACGAATCCAACCTAACCTATCCTAACCTAACCTACTCCAGTATAATCTAAACGAACCTAACCTAACCCAACCCAACCCAACCCAACCCAACCCAACCCAACCCAACCCAACCCAACCCAACCTAACCCAACCCAACCCAGCCTCCTCTAACCTTATGAAACTTAAGCGTCACGTTATCCGGAATCTCATTAGCGTAACAGTACAACATTCGGCTGCACGTGTCGTAGTAATCAGTGCTAATAGGATCACAGTGCCTGAATGTACTGTGTGATGTAGAGTTTAATTGTCTGTCTGTGTGTCTTTCTGTTTTTTTTTTTTTGTTTTTGTTTTTTTTGTTTCTTTCTTCCTCTTTGTCTTTTTCTTTCTTGTTTATCTCTTCTCATTGTCTGTGTTTTATTTGGCTGCTTTATTTGTCATTCTTTGTCTGTCTTTTCTTTGTATATCTCTTCTTTTATCACTCATTCATTCCTGTCGGTTTTCTTCTTTTTTATATTCGTTTTTATCTTGTTCATTCTGTCTGCCTGTGTCTTTCCTTTATTATTTCTGCATTTTTTTCCATTTGTTTGTCATTTTTTTTGTTTTCGTTATATTCGTTCTGTCATTGATTCTGGCTATTTGTCTATCTTTCTTTCCTTCTGTACTTTTTTCCATTTGCTTGTGTTTGTCTCCGTTTCTTTCTTGACCTGTCTGTATGAGTTTCTTTTCCCTCTGCCTATCTGTCTCCGTTTTACATATATATTTTTTCCTCCATTCTGTCCATCTACCTATCTATCTACCCACCTACCTACTTATCCTTCTTTAACCCTTATAATCCGGGTGGCTTCTTGAAACATATTAAATCAATCTATTCCAACTTAAAATTATGCAAAACTAGATGCTTCCATATTGAGAATTTCACTATACACAACACACAACTCACTGATTTTAAGACAGCACCCGTGAAACTTAGGAAAACCATATATTCTTAACCTAAGTAAGAGTACAGGACAACCACCGTATTGAGAGGTTTAATGCTTTCACCACGAGCACTAAAAGCAATCTATGGAGTCTTTATAAACACCTACAAGAAAGACGAGGATTAAAAAAAGGAATATATTTTGGCTGTAGAATAAGGAAATACGTCTGAGTGGTCAGTAATTGGGGAAGGATGTGTCAAAGAGTGAAAGGGTAAAGGTAAGCCAGCCAATCTTACATAATAGCCAGAGGGGAGGGAGGAAATCAACACAAACCAACACAAACCAACACGTTCTCAACTGTATTGTTTATCCAGTGACCTTATGACATTCACTTCATTGTCGCCGCCTCAGTTTCCCTTCTTGTCGCAGCAATAATTAAGCGGAGGCGGTATTTGTAATAGATGTGTTGAACAGATGTCGTGAATAGAACATGTATGTCTTCCGCTGGTGAACTGAAGCTTATTTATTGAACAAAACTTAATTATTGAACGTTTTGAGGTGGTGGTGGTGGTGGTGGTGGTGGAGGAGGAAAATGGTTTTGTGTTGTGTTGTCTTCATCGTCTTCGTCTTGTTTCTTTTATTTAGTTTCGTTGTTCGTTCATTGATTCGTTAGTTCTTCGGTTCTAGACTCGAATGTTTCTTCTTTGTTCGCGCTGTTCTTTCCGGTTCCAAATCTTCTGACTTGTGGTCTTCTTAATTTCTTCCTTTATTTTATTTTTCTCTTCATTCTGCCGTTAATCTTCTTTCATTGGCCTTTTTTTTTTTATCTTTCATTCATTGTATCGTTTTTCTCTATTCATTCTGTCGTTCATTGTATTTTTTTTTTTTTTTTTGCCTTTCATTCAATCCTTGCGGTGCCAGATGACCACTTAATTCATTCAATCAGTCAATCATTCAATCAGTCAGTCAGTCAATCCTTCATTCTATTTTTTTTTCTCCCTCTCATCATTAATTACAAAAGAAATGTCTTGAAACGTCACTCTCCTCTTACACTTAATGGAAAACGAAGCTGTGTATGTGGAATTCAGAAAGCCTTGCACTTTTTATTTGTTGGGAGTTCGGTCACAATGCAGTAATAATTCAAATGTCTCAAACGGACAAAAAAATAAATAAATATAAATATATATATATATATATATATATATATATATATATATATATATATATATATATATATATATATATATATATATATATATATATATATATATAATTATATTCTGTTGTTATAGTACTAAAAAGCGAAGGTATGTATAACTTGGAAAACCTTGTACCTTGAATTTTGTGGAACGTCTGTCATGATCTTTTGAAATAATTGAAATAGCTTAGTTGAAAAAGAGCCTTATGACATTACTTTTTTTTTTTTTTTTTTTTTTTTACGTGCCAGAAGAACAAAAGCCACGTAGAATTTGGAAACCACCCACGGCCTTCTGATCACGTGAGAACTCTTAGATTTCAGTAATTAAAACTTCTTAGGTGGAAAAATAGTCTAGTTAACATATCTTAGTAAAAAAAAAAGGGTTTAAGACATCACCCTTTCGTTATACTTAACAGAAAACGAAACTATGTATACAAAGTTTCGAAAAGCACGCGCTTCTAATTTCATATAATTTCGTGAGTTTTCAAAATCTATTGAAATGTCTTGGAAAAAAATAACGAAAATATCTTAGCTGGAGGAGAATCTAAGCTTTTAGCCTCTTCTTTTACTTATCAGAGAACGAAATCATGAAAACCACTTATCTTTAATTTCGTGGGAGTTGCCATGATGTTTTGAAATAATTAAAATATTTTAGTTAGCAAGTCAGATTTAAAAATCTCGCCCGGAAAAGGATCCGAGACATCACGTGTGTACCAGAAGACGAAGCTACTCGTATGTAAGATAATTTCGAAAACCACTTGATGAAAATTTCGTGGCAAATCACTCATAATGTAACGGAACAGTCAGTTTAAAATATCTTACCCGGAAAAGAATCCAAGACATTACGCTTGTTACCAGAAAACGAAGATGTGTACAGAAACTTTAAGAACCTTACACTTTTATTTCGCACTCAACCTCGCTACAGTAACACGCGGCACTATAGACCATCTTGCTTCTCTTTAAGTGAGCCTCCCTCCCTCCGGACGTCTAGAAAAAATTCCCGGTAACTCTTAACCTTCTCCCTACCCAGCGTTGTGTTTCAAGCCGCAATTGACTCTCCTATTGTAAACTTCACCGCAATTGTCTTGGAGCCTCAGGTTGACTTGAGTTGTCTTGGTGACGGAAACTTAGCCTTGAAACTTTTGTAAGGTTCAGTAGATGGATGAACGTGGCAGGAAGTGAAGGAAAGGATGGAGGATAGATTAACGCTCTGAACGAACAGTTGGACAGAGGGAGTAACAACGGACTGACGAACGAACGAGTGGATAGATAAAGTAACGAACTGACGAAGGAACAAAAGGATAGAGGATACACCAGCAAAGTGACGGGCGAAGGAATGGATGGACAGGCGGAATAACGAATTGATGGATGAATGGATAAACGGACGGACTAAGAGCTTAACAAACGAACCAGTAGACAGACTGATTAACCAAATGAACGGACGAACGGGTGGACTGATCGACTGAACAAAACAGACTGACAAATTAATATAAAAAAAAAGACAGTAACACAAACAAACAAACAAACATGCTCAGATGAACCAACTAACAAACAAACCAACAAACAAACAAACGACGAAAATAAGAACACGAATACGAACGATACTCGACCCCTAACCTACTTCCCTCCCCCCCTCCCTCTCTCCCCTCCCACCCCTCACATCCCTCACGTCCCCATCACCTCATAACTCATTCCGTTCCTAAAAGGTGGATTGCTAATAATTTACAGGTGCGATGAAAATTAATTAGCTAACCGTAGGTGTGTCAATTAAAGGTGATCATTGCTTACTGGGCTTGAATTCCTGCCTCCCCCGCTAGTTAGTGCAAGACCTGACCGATCATATTGAGTGGGGGGAAGGAGAGAGGTGTTTGAGGGTGAGAAGGGAGAGGGGAGGGTGTTGGAGAAAAGGGTGTAGGGAGGGTGTTGGAGGGTAAGGAAAGGGTGAAGAGGAAGATATAAGGAAGGGATGTAGGAGGCTCAGGACGGTACAGGAGGCTAAGGGCGGAGGGAACAGTCAGTAATTACAACCTCTCACAGCCTTTGGTAGTTTAGCATCAGTGAAAGTTTAGAATGTACTTTAATTTTACCATCCGTGTTCCGGTTGACTAATGATTTACTAACACACACATACACCGTCCTTTCCACCCAGCCTCCCTCTCCCTCCCCCCCCTCTCTCTCTCTCTCTCTCTCTCTCTCTCTAAAGTAATAATTACAAGCGTGTAATCAATACGCTCACATTTTGCTGTGTTCTGGTAATGAGACTTTGAAGGTAAGGCTTTGATCAGCGCGTCGGAAATAATGTGGTGATTTTAATGCAGATCAGCTCGCGGTCATTTTTGCCAGCGTGGCCTTGGGGACAAACAGGGCCCCGGGTTGTGTGTGAGTTGGCGTTCCCAGTTCCCGGTACAAGAGTGATGCGTTGGTACTTCCACGGTTACTCTCTTGTTACTGTTCCCTCTGTCTCGCTTTAGCTTCATTCCATCGCTCGCTCACTCACTCACTCACTCACTCGGTTCTGGGTAAATATCCTTCTTTTCATCATCTTTTTTTTCTGTTAGTTGATTAATTCATTCAATTTATTCATTCATTCATTTATGCGTTTGTTCATTTCTTTCTGCTCTCATTTATTCATTCATTTATTCATTTCTCCATTCCTATAATTAATTCTTTCATCAGTTCACTTACTTCTCCGTTCCTTCCTTCCTTTTATTTATTCATTCATTCATTCTTATATTTTATCATTCATTCATCACCCATAATCCTTCACTATTCTCCCTCCCTCCCTTCCTTCATCCCTACTCTCTTTTCTTCCCTCCCTTTCCTGTCTCCCATTCCTTCCCATCCCTTACTTTCCTTTACCCTCTCAAACCTCCCCTTCCATCCCATCCTTTCGTGCCACCTCTCCCCTTCCTCCCCTTCCCGCCTCCTCTTCCCGCCCTAACCTCCCTTCCTCTCTCTCCTTCCTCTCAGTACTTCTCATCCACTTGGCCTCCTCCTCCCGTTCGTCCTAACCTCCTTCCCCCCCCACTTCACCACCTCCCGCTACCATAACCCACCCCTTCCCTCCTCCCCGATCTTCCCGTCCCTCCTCCCGGTTCCTCACGTCACCCAGCACGCATCATATTCATCCTTCATTATTACAGGACGTGTCTAATCAGCGTTAAGACAGACGAGGTCGATCCGGAGCCAATCTTGTCGAGGAGCGGACGGGAAACTGACTTGACTGACTGACTGACTGACTGACTGACGGAGGAGAAGCGAGGGTTGTCCTGACGCAGCTCCAATGTGTGTGACCGCGTGCTGTGGCCGTGATTAGGGTGAGGGAAGGGTGGCAGGGGAGATAGTGGTAGAGGTGGTGTTTAGGAGTGGAGGGTGATGGAAGTTGGTGTCAGGGAGTGGATTAGGGGTGGAAATCGGTCTGTTTTTTTTTAAGGTGGATTTTTAATGGGTGTTTGGAATGGGGATGTTGAGTGGCTGCGTGATTGATGGATTTATTTACCTCGAAGCAAAGATTGGCTGAGTTTCCCGTTTCATTCTTTATTTTATTTATTCTTATTTCAGTTTGTTGTTGTTGTTTTGTCGTGTTGTTTGCTGGTGTTTATTCTCTAAGTTTTGTGCTCTTTGCCTGTGTGTGTGTGTGTGTGTGTGTGTGTGTGTAAAGCTTTTCTCAGCTCACCAATCACCTATGAAGCTAATTTGTGCTTTTTTTTGGGGGGTGGGGGATGGGGGAGGGGGGAGCCTTCGTTTGATATTTAGTCATTTAAAGTTCCATATACTTAACCTGACACGATTTGTACTTTTTTGTTCTCTTTTCTGATGGGGGCGGGGCGTGTGAGGATTGCGGGGTAAGGGGTGGGGTTCGGGTGCGCGACAAATTTAGGATACAAGGTCACAACAGCAATGGAAAATAAAACCAGAAAAATAAAAATGTAGCAAAATCAACAATATCCAGGTAATCGGCAACTTAAAGGATCTTCCCCCAGTGCCTGGGGGAAGGTTCCAATTTTTAGGCGCGTCGCAGATCTGGTCATGCAGAGCCCCCTGCCAAGTTTCGCGCCGTCGTGATGCTTGCGGCGAGTGACATGTTGCTATAAATGACTCTGTTTTCAATATGTGGAGATTTATCTGCATTCTGATCACACTATCGTGTTCACGAGTTTTTCCTACTTAATGTAATAATGTATTTCAACATTCAATGATTAACTGTTGAAAATAGCGAGCATAAGTAAAACATGTTATTAACATTTTTTAATATCTTCACAGTTTAACTCTTCGTAATACCATTTTATTTATTTTTTTTGTACCATTTTTTTTTTTTTTTTTTTTTTTTTTTTTTTTTTTTTTTTTTGTTGTTTTGTGAAGTTTTTACAATATATCCTGATTCTGCAGTTACTGCTGAGTCTGTCAACCAAGTCTGCTGCCCCGTATGTGAAGTGAGTTATGGCAAATAATTCGCGCATTTTGCGCGCTCGAGCTCGAGCTGTAGTTGTAGTGACGAGGCGACAGTTGAGGCAGAAACCTTTGCTCGGATACGGATATGTTGAAATATGCAAAATACTGCAAAACAGTGGTCTGACGAAGAAATGTCATTAAATAAGAAAGATGCGCCATCAAAAATTACTGAGGTGTTTCCGAGACGGAAATCGTAATTTTTATATGCGATGGACACCAAAAGGTGCTCCTGGCCAAACCATCCAGGGGCCAGGCGGAGCGGTGGGTTGAGAGATGTACGGTAACAAAATTAGAACACCCCAGCTCGGCCTCGCTCCCGCTGAGGGAATAATGATGATTGTTTACGTAGACACAAAGGAATTGGGGGGGGTTGACTTTCTTTATTCACTGCTACAGGAGGACGTGAAAAGACAGCAATACAAAATATAAATAAAATAAGCCTACAAGGACACAAAGGATGTTGATTTTTTCTTTTTTCTAAGGTACAAAACTGTTCAAGAGATTTAGTACAGCGAAAATTAATAAGAAATTGTAGACTGTGGGAAGGAAATGTCCTTGTCTTTAATTTACACACATACACACATACACACACACACAAATAACTAAATAAAAATAATTCAGACACAAGGAAAGAAGAAAATACATACATTCTTGTCATTTATCCAAGCTACAAAACGATTTAAGAAACTGCAGCACGATGGAAAAAAAAAGCTGTACATATAGGAAAAAGTTTGTCTTCCAATAGTGTCCATAACACAAAAAAAAAATAATAATAATAATAATAATTTCATAGAAAACAAAAAGGTTAATTTTTCGCATAATGCAGAACGATTTGAGGAAGATGCAGTACAAAAAAAAATTAGTAAAAAGATATAGATTTCGAAAAAAAAAATATCAACTGCTGTTCATTGGTGAAAGAATGAAAATGAAGAAAAAGAAAACAGGTTAATATTTTTTTTTCGCATAACACAACGACTTGAGAAGCTACAATACAAAAAAAATAAAAAAATAAAAAAAACAAGAAGTTATATATTACGAAAAAATAAAAAGGACAGTTACCCATCAATGAGAGAAAGAAAGCGTCACATTACCACGGCAATCTCACTCGCAGTTAAGAGTCGGCAGGGAACCGTCACGCACCAGAGACCTTGTGAACGAGTGGTGGTGTTTCCCTCCCGCCAAGGTGCTCCAGGGAATGGCTTGCTTAATATTACACCAGCAGGCAAGTGGCGGCTCCCGGGAATTCTCAAGCCTTTGTTCCTTTGCATGCAACTTAAAGTAAACCACGCTGTCTAGGAGAATGAAAGCTCTCCCTGTCCATCCCCGCACTGTTCTCGCTTTCCTGTCATGTCTCTTTGTCTGTTTGTCAATCTGTCTCTTTATCTCTGTTTGTCTGTGTCTTTATCAATGTCTGTTTCTCGTTATCTCTGTTTCTGCCTCTTATCTCTCCCCGTTTCTCTTTTATCTGTCCGCGCTTCTCATTATTTCTTGTCTTTTTGTCTGTGTGTGTTTCTCTTTATATTTGTCTCCGTCCGTCTCTCTTTATCTCCATCTGTATATCTGTCTGTCTTTGTCTCTCAATCTGTTTCCCCCCTCCTCCCCTCCCCAACCCTCTCCTATCCTCATCCCTCCTTCCCCTGCTCTCATCCTCCTCTCCTTCATGATTCCAAGCCCTGTTCGTTCCTCGCTTTGTGGAGACATTCTCGTTGCAACTAATTCCTTGTCGTGTCCACTTCTATTCCTCCCACGCTGGCAGGGCACCCACTCATACAGACACACTCACAGCTCCCTCTCCCTCCAGTTTTTCCATCTCCGCGAGTTCTGTTTGTTCCTTTGGTCTATCACGTGCATCTCGCTCAGGTTAGGATAGAATAGAGGCTGAGCTACACGTAAATAAGATACCGGGAATGTGTTCAGTTTACTTGCACCCTCTCACGTGGCAAGCGAGGGCTGTACACCTGTGCGGATTTGTATATCTGATCTCTCGCGCACAAAGTAAGATGGGTAAGTGTGCAAGTCCATGGGCAGTGATTGTGTTACCTATACACAAAGGTGATGTAAAGGCCGGGGGTTGTGTAGCAGGTTCACTGTTGGCTGGTGGACGTTTTCAATATGTACGATGTAGTGCAGATACGTGATACCGGGTTGCGTGTGGTTTGTTGTGTGTGGTTGTGCTTCTTGCCGTGGTGTGTTAGTAAAGCAGGTGGAAGTCGCGAGTATAAGGTTATGATGAGCATTAGTTTATTGCTACTACGACTGTTACGATTACTATTACTAATATTAATGCGAGTGCTACGGCTATTACTACTATTACTACGACTTCTACGGCTACCATTACTATGACAGCTACTACTACTACGACAACTACTACTACGACAACTACTACGACAACTACTACTACTACAACTACTACTACGACAACTACTACTACTGTCACCACCACCACCACCACTACCACTATTGCTACAATGATGAAGCAGAACTGCACCATTTGCCTGCAGACTCGAATATACTAATAACGGGTTAACTTTATTGTCCAAACGTGTGTGCATTATAAAACGTGGCACTGCAAATCATTCAAAAGCGCGGGAAATTATGTCAGTATGATTAGACACTTCGTTACTGAGTGGCAGGCGAGAGGAACAGACACGGTAATCGGTTTGTTAGTGCGGAATCAATAGAGAGAAGGCTTAGATGGAATAAGTAGAAATATGCACAGGTGAGTATTTTGAACAGGGACTGGCCACGTGTAGGCCTAATAGTTTCCTGCAGCTTTCCTGGTTTACGCTATACGACGGCTCATCAAAATTCAGATACAAAATAAAGATGAGAGCGCTGTTAGGTTTTAATAGCGGTCGCCAGAGGGTCGCATTGGGGGCAGCACGAAAACGATGACCTCAAAAAATCTGCAAAATAATGGATATATTTTAAAACATAGGAGAGAGAATGACGAGGGAAGTAATGGAGACAGGTGGTGGTGGTGGTGGTGGTGGTGGTGGTTGAGTGAATCATTACCAGCCATGAAGGGGAGAAGGAAACGAGGAAGGAAAGAAAGGAGAGAGGCAGCCATAAAGGGGACAAGGATACAAGGAAGGAAGGAGGGGAAACCAGCCATGTAGGGAAGAAGGAAACAAGAAGGAAAAAGGGAGGAAGGTAGCCATGAAGGAAACAAGCAAGAAAGGAAGAGAGGGAAGGAAGAAAGGGAAGTCAGTCATGAAAATATAGAAGGAAGGAAGGAAGGAAGGACAGGACAGGGTAAGGCATTATACTACACCAAAGAGCAAATGGAGTTAATTTAGTTATTTATATTCTCAACTTTTAAGCATTAATGAACACGGGGAGATGAACCTCACTTGATTACGGCGGGGAAGCGACACAAGACAGTCATCTGCTGTGTATTTTTACCTTCGCGCTGATGATGAAGGACGAGCACAAGTTGGGAATGAGATTTTAATTTTTCCTCCCTTCAATTGCTTTGCTTAAGTCATCAGGGACTCGACGCGTGCTTGTTCTGTCATGCTGTAGTGTGGTGGTGCAGTTAAGTCTGTCTGCCTCCTGATGGGTGTATGGAGTGAAGTGTTGCAGATTGTCCTGTGTGTTTTGGTTGTTAATTTGCTTTTTTTATTGTTATTTTCAGATAAATTAAGACAACAACTGTTTGACTTCAGAATTAAGAGAAAAAAAAAGTTACCTCCTGATGTGAGTAAAGTATAAAATTGCTGCTTTTTTTTCATTTTATTACTTTACTGTTAGATAGATTCGGACTTAAACAGTTTACTTCAGAATTGTTTAAAAATTGTTCAGATGAAAGTAGAGAGAATAAGATGATGTAGATTATCCTAAGTACGTATGTGATGATTTGTTTCGGTAGTGACAGGATGTAGTTTACTGTTATTGTTGTTACTGTTAGATGAAACTTAATTGTTGTTGACTTCGGGTTTGTTCAGAATATTGTTTACTTGTTGTTGAAAGTAAAGAGTAAGATGGCACTGTACATCTTATCGTACATGCGTCATGGTTTGTTTTGGTAGAGAGGCCCACCAGCTCACTATTTGGTTGTATTATATAACTTAGCTTTCAGAATTAAGGAAATTAATCGGGTTTTTTTAATCTCCACATGTGAGGAAAGAGTAACGTGTTGTAGATTCTTGGTTGTACTGCTACTATTACGTATTACAACTGTACCGTTAAACTTCCATCAGGCTTCAGTCAGTACTCAGAACATTTTTTTCTTCAGGTGGAATAATTATTTTTAGGTTTAATTTCATCTGTAGCATCTTTTTATGCTTTTTATATTTTCCATTATTATACGCGTATCTATATTTTAAGCTATATTAGTGTATATATCATACTACAATGAAGTATATCTACAGATGTTTACTGCGCGGCGCTTGAGGATGACCCCATTGTTACACGCGACCAGCTTTCCCTCCCTCCTGGCCTTCCCCGCAGACTTCCACACTGGAGGACGAAAGTTGATAAGCAAGCAGGTTTGTTAGCCTTAGTGGTGTTGCTCGTAGTCTCTCCTTCATTGATGTTAACATGTCTAGACTAATGTAATTTTTATTAGGATATTCAATTTTATCATAGTTTATGATATTGAATTCTACGATCTCTTAGGGTAGGAAGAAAACGTTAGGTCTAGAGGGGGACTTGTAGAAACATCACCATTTGAGTATTTCAACACGTCGTTGAAATGGTGTTGTTTAGATGTCTTGTCAGGTTTAGGGAATTTTGCGGAATTTTGCGTTTTTTTATTTTATTCTACTGATTTTTTTTTATTAGTGATTTTACTTATTTTTATTTTTCTATTACGATGTTTTAAATTTATTTTTTACGATTTTTTTTTTATTTATTTACTTTATTTTGCATGCATGGATATGGAGACACCTGGTTGAACTCCGCAGGTACGTGGAGGCGCCGACCACCACGAAATGGTAGTGCGAAGCACTGAGGAGAGAAACTCACTGCTCCCGTCTTGTTGAAACGACTCCACGACGTCTCCTGTGCTTTGTTCTTAGAACATCAGCAGTAACTCACCACTGCTTCTTAATGTGTGCGTTTGCAAGTGCAACAGACGACTAATAAGTTCACGATGTGAACTTCGTTCACATCGTGAAAATTCCCTTTAATGTTGTTGTTATATAACAACGAGTATGTACATATATATATTTTGTTTGCTTATATTTATTGGACTGGTGGTGTGTATTTTGATTTACACAAAATAGTTAGTAGTTTGCGTTCAGTATCAGTGATAAAAAGGTTCTTATAGTTTGGTGGTTGATAAATTATTGTCCTTACAAAAAAGATGAGGTATAAGGGCGTAAACTGAAATAAAAATGAAATGTCAAAAAAAAAAAAAAGCCGGAAATGCCGAAGATGAGTTTTGGAGGAGAAATACCTACCGAAAAAACTGCGCGGGGGGGGGTAATGCAGAGAATAATAATGAGCAAGTTTTTTTGGGTGGGGGAAATGCCAAGAACAAAAGTAATAATAATATAAGGCTTAGGGGAGAAATACCGAAAAACACTTGGGGGGGGGGGGAATGCCGAGAATTAGATTGTTTTGGAGAAATGCCCTAAGAATCTGGCTGGGAAGGAAGGAATGCCGATAAGACTTTATAAAAAATTGGGTGGGGGGGATGCTGAAAATAAGACGTGTACACCAGCAGCAGCACTGGCCTCGACGTGCGAGGAGCGCCTTAAGTTTGTTTTCGGTAATCATCTCGGTATTCTCCCTCTCCGCCATCCTACTTAAAATTTTTTTATTTGTTCCCCCTCCCACGTCCACTTGTTTTCTACTACTATCAATCAATCAATATATGCACACCGACTAATAAAAATGTTTATATTCCTAATTACACACTGTTTTGCAGTCCCGTGCTACTAGTTAGTTGGCCTCCTTCATGGGTTTGACTCGCTTTATTCCTCCTCTTCTGATCGCGCTGGTAGTAGCAGTACTTTCATTCCGAGACGCCTTGCAGAGCTGCCCACTGCACTGCACGGGCGATGAAAGCACACTGATGATGCCACAGGCAGGCAATAAATAAGAAAAAAAAATCTAAGGACCAGAAAGTAACCAAATGAAAAATCCTCAATCTGTCCATCTCTGTGTTTCTATCCTCTCCAACCCACTCCCTTGTCCCCAAACTTTTCCTAAAAATAAATCTACACGACGTCATACAAACACTGACGTACTGAACCCAACCTGAACAAACAACCGCCACATCCTCACACAGCGATCCCTCCACCTGTTCCTCTCCTCACACCTGTCGCGCGGAGGGTACACTTGCCAGGGGATGCGGACTCAGCACGTGCCTCAAACACACGAGCACATCAGAAGACTATCTCATCTCTCGATCTGTAAATAAATAGTTCGTGACAGACCAACAACAGAACAACGATTAAAATACATTACGGTACTCAAATCATGAATTGCTGAGACGTTATGTATTTATTTATGCACCAATATGTTTCACGTCAGTTTTCTTTGTGCTGCACGTTACTTCTCTCTCTTTACACTGACTTGGCAGGCTTAGGAAGATGATACTTCTTTCTTACTCTTATCACACAATTCTGTTAGAAACCTACCTTTTCTATCATCACCTTACTAACTAACCTTTTACTGATGGACTCCAAAACTCTCTTGATTCTGCATTTTCCTCCCTGCTTACGACTTCAACTGTTTACAAATAAATATGTAAAATGGTTTGGTGCAAGTTGGCAGTATAATTTCGAAACACCACCGACAGCAAAACAGGTGATTGGGTAGTACGTACACACCCTCTTACACAGCCTGTAGTTGAAGTATTTCCCTCTTGACCATCATCGTCCGTGGCTACACTAAGCAACGCGTGTCGTACTACCGTGAGCAGTCCCAAGCATTACGGCATAGAGGATATGAACCAACGAAGACAAGAACATAGAAATGCCGCTCCACTAAGACGCTCACACTTGACATCCAGAACAAAAAGCAAGTCGTAATTAAAGGAAAGGCGATAATTAACCAGCGATGAAGGATAAAAAAACAAAGACAATTTAAATAATTATGTAAATGTGATACCCAGCACACAAAGTAAGTAGTAATTAGAGGAAGTAATTAACCAGTGACGAAGAATCAAGAACAGAGCGATGACTTGAGTAATTATGTACTTCACTTTCAGAACAATAAGAATAATTTACTGACTAATTAATTATACATACCTGTTCTGCCCGTCACTCGTCACTTTTCACTAAAACTACACGTGGTCTTACAGATTCCCTCGTGCAAACCATCCATGCACCTTCAGCTACCCTTTCTTTTTTATGAGAGCCTTTTTGTTGCCCTTTACCAGAACACCTTAAATGAATAAATAGATAATAACTAAGTACATTGCACAAAATACCCTTAAATATATAAATCAATAAATAAAATAAACAGCATTTAATACTTACCTTAAGAAAACAAGTCAAAGTGAAGGCAGCTCCTCCACCTTCACACCTCCTCTTCCTCCACTCAGCCTGACCACCAACGCATGAAGACTTGAGACGCCGCCTGCTGCTGCCCACGCTACTTCTTGCCACCCCCTCATCCCAGGACACCCCCGCCTCTCCTCCTCCGCCCCTACCTCACCCCAGGACACCCCCAACTCTCATTCCCCTCCTCTAGCTCGTCCCAAGACATCCCTACCTCTCCTCCCTCTTCCCTAACTCACGCCCGTCTCGCTTCCTCCCGTCCCGTCCTCACCTGACTCGAAACTTCAACTCAGCCCCTTGAAACACTCGGCTGTCCCAAAAAAGGAGTCGCTTCTTTGTCATTTCTTTTGCCTTCACTTTACGTCGAGTTTTTTAATCTGTCTTTGTCTCGTCGCTCATACACTTGCAAAGTTGGCGTCAGTTACTTTTTGTTGTTGTTGTTGCTGTTGCTGCTTTTGTTTCCATTGGCGACCGAACGAAGGCTATAAATTAACTTTTTTTTTCTGCAGTATTGTTTGTTAATAGTAAAACAGATAAAATAGACAGATAGACAGAAATGGATCGATGGACATACAAAATAGATAGATACAGGTAGTAGACAGATAGGTAGGAAGATACATAAGTAGATAAGTAAATAAATAAAAAAAAAGGCTATATTGAAAAAAATATATAATTATCTTTTCACATATACAATTTTAAATACTCGACAACAATTAAGGACGAGAGAGAGAATTCACTGAAAGCCGCGTCATTAATGCAACTCTAATCACTTCGGAATATTGCGTTGGAAATAACAATGAGGGTAATTTGATTGTTAGCCGCTTGTTTGTTTCTTCAATCGGTGGAGTTCACGTGGCATTTGTTATAATTTATTAATGTCATGATTAGTAGTAGTAGCAGGAGTAGTAGTAGTAAGATCAAGTATTGCAAACAGTCGGAAGGAGAGAAAAAAAAACAGGAAATAAAGATAGGAAAAACGGAAATAAAACAAAACAATGAAAGAAAGCACTGCTCATCAGATTACCTTATTACCTACACTACTAAACACAGGTGACGCTGCGGGAGGAAGGAAAGACAAACACGACCAGAGGGTGACGAGACAAGGAGGAGGAGGGGAAGGAGGAGAACTGGGAGAGGATGGAAACAAGTAAAAGAAGGACGAGAAAGAATAGATGAAGACAAGGAGGAGAGAGATGAGGACTAGAGATGAGGAAAACAAGGGGAAAGAATAGATGAGGCCTAGGAGAACAAAAAGGGGGAAAATTAGACGAAGACAAGGATGAGAAAGAGGAAGACTAGAAAGGAGAAAGAATACAGGAGGACAAGGAGGAAAAAGAGGGGTTCTAGGGAAACAAGGAAAAAAGAGATGCCCAGACCTAGAATAGAGGAGGCACGAAAAGAAAGAGAACGAGGATAACCGAGGAATGGAGACAAGGAAACGTAGGGGAAAGAATAGAGGACGAGGAGGAGGGCTAAAGACGAGGAAAAAAAGGAAGTGGACAACCAAAACAGGGAAGGTACGAAGAAGAGGACGACGACGATGAGGACAAGAAAAGAAAAGAAACACAAGAAAAACGCAGGAAGGGGATATCCACTAACCAGAACAGGAACTCCAAACCAGGGCGAGGGCAGTACTTCGAGTCGCGCGCTGCGGAGCGAAGAGAATGAGCGAAAAATTAATCAGTGTCGGCCAGGATAATTACTCCGCTGCGCTTAGGCGAGGAGAGACGCGCGGTCGATGCGGAGACAAAGGCGCGGGCGGGCGTGGGACGAGCAGTTGCGAATCTTTATTGCAATTGCACACCGCTGCCGAAACACGCATGGGTGGAGCGGCGCGGAGGACTGCACCACATTACCACCTCCCATAAGGCTGATTTCTGAGGCTACTAGTGGTCAGAATCCCGCCCTTCCACACCTCGGGGCCCCGGTGTGGGATGACATTGGCTTGCTCCTTAACCTCGACATCGGCTGCTCTCGTCATCTGCATTTTTCCTCTGCATTTAAGACAAAAGGAATCCAGTGAGGCTGATGATTTCATTGACACGAGGCCCCACCTGGTTTTAAGAGAGCAGCAGCAGCAGGAGGAGGAGGAGTGGAGGAGGTAGGGTTGTAAAAATAAAAGGAAATTAGCTGCAAGAGAAGATGGGGTAGTGTGTGTGTGTGTGTGTGTGTGTGTGTGTGTGTGTGTGTGTGTGTGTGTGTGTGTGTGTGTGTGTGTGTGTGTGTGTACAGTGCGTTGTAAAAAAGATAATGAAGGAGTAAAGGTGAATGCGGACTTATTACGAGGGGAAGAGTGGAGGGATTAGAAGAAAAGGACTCGGTTATGAAAATGTTGTTATTGAATGTGACATCGCTGAAAGGAATGGAGACCCTGCACATGAAAATTACGATAATATTAATGCTCATACTACTGCTACCTGTACATGCTATTACTATTATTACTACCGCCACCGCCACCACCAATACTACTACTGCTTCTACTAGAACATAAGAACGTAAGAAAATAAGGGAGGCTGCAAGAAGCCATCAGGCCTACACGTGGCAATCCCTGTATGAAATATACCTGCCTATCTCCACCTATCATCTCCATTCATAAATTTGTTTAATCTCCTTTTAAAGCTCCCCAATGACTCAGCACTAACAGAATGATTACTGTGTCCGTTCCTTTCATCAGCCGCTCTGTTTGAAAACTATTTCCTTCCTATCTTTTCTTGAACCTATCTTTTTTTTTTTTTTTTAAGCTTCAACCCATTATTTCTTGTTCTACGTATTCTGATTACTGATCCTGAGAATTTTGCTTACGTCACCCTTGTTATGACCCCTATACCACTTAAAGATTTCTATCAGGTCCCCTCGTAACCTGCGTCTCTCTAAGGAATGCAAATATAATAGCTTCAGTCTCTTTTCGTAAGGAACACTCCTCATCCCTGTATCCTTTTAGTCATTCTCCTTTGTATTGATTCTAATAGATTTGCGTCCTTCGTGTAATATGGGGACCAGAACTGCACAGCGTAGTCTAGATGAGGTCTGACCAGCGCCAAATACAACTTAATATTACTTCGGGACCTCTACTTTTAACACTTCCAAAAATTAATCCTAATACCCGATTTGTCCTATTTTTGGCCTCTGTGCATTGGTTTCTCAGACGGAGATCAGAGCTAACTACAACTCCTCAATCTTTTTCGTTATCTGAACTTACCAGAACTTCGTTATTTATTGTGAATCTATTGTGTGGGTTTCTCCCGCCTAGGCCAAGCACTTTGCATTTATTGACATTAAACTGCATTTACCATCTGTCCGTCCATTCGTTCATCCTATCCAAATCTACATGCGAGTCGATGGCATCCGAATCTGACCTAATTAAATTAACCTACCTATCTTCGTGTCATCCACAAATTTATTAACATCACTACAAATCCTACTAAGTCATATATATATATATATATATATATATATATATATATATATATATATATATATATATATATATATATATATATATATATATATATATATATATATTAATCCTTCATTGTTTTCCTCTCCCGTGTGAGAATGAAAAACGTACCCGGACATACTCAAAAAAAACTCTTGCATTAATTTCAGTTCATCACCCCGGAGCGACTCCCGACTGAGCGGCAAACAACACTAGCTAAGCCGCCTCCTTTGGGTCATGACCACCACCACCACCACCTCCTCCTCCTCCTCCTCCTCCTCCTCCTCCTCCTCCTCCTCCTCGTGGCGCCATTTCAAGGATGTATCGCTCCATCATACATTTTTTTTTTGCCATGCCTCTTCAATTTGTCTTCTTCCTTGTTTACTTGTTTTCTTCCTTCTCCTCCTCCCTGTCATCAAAGCAACTCCACCACCACCCACCCAGGTTTCCTCGCCACGTGTCTTCAACTCTCCAGCGACGTCCCTTCTCGGCAGCCTCACCTTCAGATACGCACTTCAAACTGACTGACTCACCAGCGCCACGTCCTCTCTCCCTAGGCGCAGCGACACACACACACACACACACACACACACACACACACACACGGGTACTGCGACTTGGTGTTCTGAAGGCCCTTGTGTAGTGATGAAGCGACACTCCTCCTCCTCCTCCTCCTCCTCCTCCTCCTCCATGGCCCTTCTCCCCCGTCAGGATATTATTTTTATAGGTACTACAAAGTTGTTGTTTTTTCTTTTTTGAGGGGGAAGGAGGGGAGGGTAATATTTTTTTTTACGTCATTACTATTGGGATTATTATTGTTGTTGTTGTTATTGTTAATGATACTAGTACAGTGGTGGTGGTGGTTGTAGTAGTAGTAGTAGTAGTAGTAGTAGCAGTAGTTTCTTAGATCATGCACGAGACAGTTTGTTTACGGTAGATTAGGTTAGATTAAACAAATTCAGAAGATAATTACTAGAATTCAACAAAATCAATGCAAATGAACAGTTTTTATATAACAACAACCTCATTCATTTCACGGTCTCTCTCTCTCTCTCTCTCTCTCTCTCTCTCTCTCTCTCTCTCTCTCTCTCTCTCTCTCTCTCTCTCTCTCTCTCTCTCTCTCTCTCTCACACTAATTTAAGCAGCAAAAATACATTCTCCCAGGGGGCGGGATGGCTGGGGTGGGGGCGCCTCGCCGTGCCTGCCGCCACACACCCTCGCCTCCGACCAGCGCGCCGCACACAAAGCCGCGGCGCCTCTATGGGCATACAGTCCCTAAACTCCTTCCCTTTGTCACGTAGGCGCGGCCGATCGATACTCGTCTATGGTGATTAAGAGGCGATGACCAATGCTTCTCCCTCCCCTTCACTCACTCACTCACTCACGCAACAGAAGGGAGGAGGAGGAGGAGGAGAGGAGGTAGCAATCGTTCCTTATTTCTTCATTTCTTCGATTTTAATTTGTATAGGGCCGGGAGAAAAGCCTGGAAAGTGAGTGAGTCTTCCCGCGTGTGAATGGCGGGAGGCGTGAAGGCGCTTTGTCCCCGAGGCGGCATCTTAATCAACAGTTGTGATTATCTCGCCCCGTGAATGCTCTGCTAGGTGGCGCCCCCGTCCCGCTATTCCCCGGCGTCGTCAGCTGATGTGCCAACCGAAGCTTGGCCATTACTTACTGTTTGCGCCGCCCTGACATGAATGAGAGGAAAATGTGGTTTTGGGGGAGCAACTTTCCTCCCCCACACGTCACTGAGGACCTCCACGTCTTGTCTCCTCCGTCTCCCTCCGCGGCGACGAACAATACTGTAGGTGTCGCTCTGTTCCTCACGTGTTAGGCTTCCCAGGCACCACTCGTCACCAGCGCATCGGGGACCTGGCTGCATAAAGGCCCGCCAGTCCTGAGGCGTTGCCCGGGGCCTGGCAAGACGAAGGGAAGACGCAGGGAAGACGAACGCACTATCAAGGATTAAGTTGTCGCGTCTTGGTCTCGTCGCGCCTGTCTTAAGAGATGCCTCAGGACGTTCCAGGCGGCGTAACTTAAAAACATCTCTTGAAAAGGTCTCAGTAGTGTCCTGCCTTCAATATTTTCTTCTTGTCTTGGTGAATTTGGTCTGGGTTCGCTAGAGTGTTTCATGCTTCTAGTGATAGTTAAACCATCTAAATGCGTTGGCTGTCCTATACTCTCATTCAGGCCCCAGTTACATGATTAAACTGGTGTTGTCTTCATTTTGGTGTTGTCTTCAAATCAATGAGGTGTGTGTTGTTAAGAAAATATTTCGATCTAATGAAAAAGAGAATAATAGCGATGAGTTTGTACATAGTGGTGAGTGGCTGGACACAAACCTTTCACTTCCTACTGGTACAGAGACGCCTGGTCACTACTCCAGCTCCTTTGAATCCTTCTTCCTCATCACCTCCTTTGCAAACTTCTCGTGGAACTCCTCGACTGCATTTTCCAGATCCTCAGGAACCTCCTCAGCTGGGTTCTCAAAACTGTATCCTTCCTTCATTTTTCCCGCAAACGGTTTCTTGTTTTCCAGTCTGCTAAGGGCGACCTTCACGTCTTTCCCTCCCTGATGCAGAGCGGTTTCGTTCATAAAGGTTTCATTTCGGCCAGCAGCGGTATATCTTTGCCTTCTGGACTGTGGCTGGAGGCTCCGTCCTGTCTTACTTGCTGTTGAGGTTTCTGGAAGAGCAGTTTTGGGTTTTTCAGAAGTTTCAGTCAGAGGAGAGGAGGGCCTTGCAGTTTGAGTGGGAGGAGTCTTACTCTTTGAGAGAGTTGAGGGGGCAGTCACATTCTCTGGGAGAGTTGTGGGGGGAAATTCAGTCTTTGGGAGGGTTGAGGAGGAAGTGGGGACAGTTTCATTCCTTGGGAGAGTTTTGGCGGGAGTTTCATTCTTTGGGAGAGTTGAGGGGGCAGTCACAATCTTTGGGAGAGTTTTGGTGACAGTTCCACTCCTTGGGAGGGTCGTGTTCCTCAGTTTCTGGTTCTGCTTTATCTCCGGTGTTCCTTTCTTCCTCTCGGCTGGCTGCTTCCCCTGGCCGGCTTTCTTTTGTGGAGATTTCTTTTCTGAAGCAAGTGTCTTGGCAGGAGTGGGTCTCTTCCTTAGGGCAGGTTTCTCCTTTCCTGAGATAAGTTTCATTCCTGGAACAAATTTCTTGTTTTCCTGGGCAGGTTTTTTCTTTCTTGGGGCGGGTTTTCTCTTTCCTGTGGCGGGTTTCTTCCCTGGGGCAGGTTTCTTTACAGCAGCAGGTTTCTTTCCTGAGACACGTTTCCTCCTACCAGAGCGTTTCTTTCCCGCCGCAGGTTTCTCCCCCCCGGCGCGTGTCCTGCCAGGCGTGGGCGTGGGTGGACGGAAGGGAACCATGTAGCTCACCTTACCGCTGCAGCACACCTCACGGAAGGGGCCGCCTGGGGGACGCCTTTTCACAACCTTCCATCCCATCTTCTCCCAATGGCGCATCTCACTGTAGTCCGTCACCCGCAGCCTGTCTCTGCCCCGCGCCCGCCACGCACACTCCCCCAGCCACAGCCCATTCATGCACTGCGGCTTCAGCTTGGGCAGCGTGAGGTAGAACACATCACCGTGGCAGCACACCTCAAAGAACCTTGGTGGTGAGGGGCGCTTCTTCTCACGAGTCCATCCCTTACTCCGGAACAGCCGATTAAGACGCTTCATGTCCAGCACGCGCGCCTCGCCTCGACCGTCAATCCGGAAGGAGCACTGGTGTTTTGCAAGCCCCTTGATGCACGGCCCCCTGCACTCCGCCACGAGCACTACCGACATTAGACACGTCCAGCACGTCAGCCACAGGACGTCACGAGGAAACATGTACGTGTCGCTTCAGGAATAGGGAAATATATAATGAATGACGGAGGTTTGTCTAGATGACCGGCCGCTGGGATAGTGGGTGACGCACGGAAGGATTGAGAGCGCTGCTTTTTTTTTTTTTTTTTTTTTTTTAGTTATTGGGAAGGGAAGACTGGACAGGAAAGAGAGAAAATGAAGAAAGGGTAAGGAAGAAAAGAAGTTATTGAATAGACGAATAAAAATTAAAAAAAAAAGGGAAAATTGAAATAAAATAAATAAATAAAAATAAGACGTATCTAACTTTTTATCAACATTATCAGCATTGCTATTACTACCATTATATACATCACAGCCGCTACTAGACCACCACCACCGCCACCACCACCACCACCACACCACCACCACCATCACCACCATTTCTAATCACAAACAAATAAAAAAAAAAAAACATCCATTAAAAGTAGTCCTTTCACATTGAGACTTTAGAGAAACAAAACTGAAATTGATTGATTAAGGAGAACCACGAAACAACAACCCTTCCTCCTCCTCCTCCTCCTCCTCCTCCTCCTCCTCCTCCTCCTCCTCCTCCTCTTCCTCCTCCTCCTCCTGCTCCTCCATCCCCCCCCACCACATAGCAAGCTTTTGTGGCGATAACAATGCCCCACCAATTACCACGAGGGAGACAGGCCCCCGGGGAAGAGGCGGCGCGCAGTAGGCCTAAGAACATTCGAACTTATTTCCCCAGTGGTTGAAAGAAAAAAAAAACGATTGCTGACATTATTACTTCCAGAGAGAGAGAGAGAGAGAGAGAGAGAGAGAGAGAAACTAGCCTTCTTCCATCCTCCTCTCCTCCTCCTCCTCCTCCTCTCCTATCACCATCACATGCCCCTCGACACAAACGGTTCCCACAATGCACAGGTCTCCGGGGACGAAAACAACCCCAACCTAACGAAACAATGAAAGTCTAATGAAGTGTAATGCGTTTTAAAGTCCAGATGACGACTACTACTACTACTAATACTACTACTAATAATAATAATAATAATAATAACAATAATAATAATAATAATATTTTTTCTTCTATTAGTTTTTTTTTATTTCATCTATACTCACCATCCTTGTTTTATTTCGTTCTTGCTTCCACCTTTCGCTGTTTCTTTGATTTATATCTTACATGCTCTTCTTCTTCTTCTTCTTCTTTTCTTCTTCTTCTTCTTCTTCTTCTTCTTCTTCTTCTTCTTCTTCTTCTTCTTTCCTTACTTGTATAGATTTTTTTCTTTTTTTCAGACGAGACTTTGAAAGAAATATTTGAGATTCTGGTTCAGAGAGAGAGAGAGAGAGAGAGAGAGAGAGAGAGAGAGAGAGAAAGCGAAGAGACAATCATAGAAAACGTAACGGACGAAAAACAACTTAGAAAACCTCCTTACAACTTCCACGCGATTATAAACCCTGAAAAAAAAAATGAAAAAAAAATGATGAACTTTCTAAAAAAACCGAAAAACATTTGAGATTACAATCCAAAGAGAAAGAGATAGAGAGAAAGAGCAAGACGGTCAAAGAAAATGGAGCTGAGGAAGAAGATCCGAAGTGTCAACAAGGCATCCGTGACCGAGAAGCTTCTGTATGCATGAAAAAATCCCGTTTGTCAATAATGATTCTAACAGGGACTTGCCTTCCAATACTGCGTCCCTTAGACCAAATGAATAATGCAGTTTCCATTACCTTAAGCAAGAACTGGGAGGGTAAGGAGGGAGGGGGAAACGAAGGAGGAGGAAAATGGAGGAATAGGAGGGTAAGGTAGGGAGGGAAATGAAGAAAACAATGAAAAAAAGGAAAACGAAGCGGAGAAAGAGAGGCAGGAAAGTGAAGAAAAAAAAGGGAGGGAGAAAGGAAGGGAGGAGAACGAAGGAGACAAGGGTGTAAAAGGAAGGAAATCGAGAGGGAAAAGTGGGAAGGAAAAGAAAGAGAAAAAAAGGAAAGGGAGGGAGGAATGAAAAGGAGGAGAATTCATGTAGACAGAGGAAAAAGAGGGAGGAAACTAAAGGGAAATAAGGGAAGGAAGCAGAAACAGAGAAGGAAAGGAGAGAAAGAGAGGAGGAAAGCGAGGGAGAGACAAAAAAGAAAAAGGAAGGAGGAAGAGAAACTAAGTAAATAACAAGGAAAAAAGAAATAAAACTAATAAGAAACAAGAAAACGAAGAAAAAAAGAGGAATAGAATTAAAAGAGAAAAAACTAACAAGGAAGTGAAGAAAAAGGAAAGAAATTAATGCAACCAAAAAATAGAAGGAAAAGGAAGCAGAGAGAGAAAATAGAGAGACGAGAATAGAAAGGAGCTGAACACACACAATTCTTTAAACTCCTGCAGAAGGCGAGGACGGGGAAAGCAACAGAAAACGGGCTTACAGGGGTGACTCGCGAAGCTACGGAATCAAGCTGATTACGACGCCAGATGGAGCATGAGAAGAAGTGGGAAGGAGAGGTGGTGGTAGTGATAGCGAAGAGGAGGAGGAGGAGAAATACAACAATAAGAAAGAGAACAAAGAGGGAGGAGGAGGTAAAAAAAATAGAAAAAAGTATGAGGAGGAGGAGGAGGAGGAGGAGGAGGAGGAGGAGGAGGAGGAGGAGGAGGAGAAGAAGAAGAAGAAAAGAAGAAAAAGAAGAAGAAGGTGGGGGAGGAGGAGAAGGATGTAAAGAACAAGAAGACCAAAAAGACCAAGAACAAGGAGAGAGAGGAGGAGGAGGAGGAGGAAAAGGTAAAGATGAAGAAGAAAAGAGAAAAGACGGAATGAATGCAGGAATAACGGAAGCAAAAACAAGAGGAAACGAGAAAGAAAAAAAGAGGAGGAAACAAACGAAAGAAGGATAACAAAAAGAGGGGACAAAAAAAATGACGATGAGAACGAAGAGAAAGCAAACAAGAGAGAAGAAGAAGAAAAAGAAAAGGAAAAGAACATTCTTCCAAATCGTTCTTCTGTTCATACGTTCCTCTTCCTCTTGCACCACCACCACCACCGCCACCTCCCCTTCATCCCCCCGCTGCGCTGCTCGCCTCTCAGAACAAATGTTGACACACGCCACGATCGACGCCCTCGGGTCTTCACCTCAAAGAAAGCCAATCTTATTTCCTGTTTGTGGACTGGAAGGCGCCTTTTTTCCAGCAGCGGCCTGGCGGGTAGCGCGTGCAGGCTGAGTCAATATATGGGTGAGCACACAAACTTTGCCATTACACGGGAGAAGTTGCGAGATAAGTAATTGGGGGAGTAGATGCATCAGCCGCCCGGTGAGGAATGTGAGACTGGGTTATGACGCAGCTGGAATGAGAGGGAAGCGCGGTAATCTTAAGTGCTTCTGCGTCTTAACTTTTCTTCTTTTTA
Source organism: Scylla paramamosain (assembly GCF_035594125.1). Lineage (NCBI taxonomy): Eukaryota > Metazoa > Arthropoda > Malacostraca > Decapoda > Portunidae > Scylla > Scylla paramamosain. The sequence goes on along the minus strand of NC_087159.1, from coordinate 27,021,690 downwards.
GCAGACTATGGTGTTAGGTACTGGGGGTTTTAAAGGTGTTTGCATGGTGCTGGCGATGGTTTAACAAGGTTTCCGTAAGTTATTGGGGTTTTTAAGGGTGTTTTCATGGTGCTGATTTAACGACGTTTCCGGAAGTAAGTTTTTTTAAGGGTGTTTCCATGGTGCTGTGGAAATAAAAACATAAGCACATAATAAAATAAGAGAAGCTGCAAGAAGCCACCAAGCCTACACGTGGTAGTCCCTGTATAAAACATACCTACCTATCTCCACCTATCATCCCCATCCATAAATTTGTCTAATCTTTTAAAGCTCTCCAGTGACTCAGCACTAACAACCTGAATACTGAGTCTGTTCCACTCATCTACCACTGTATATGAGAACCAATTCCTTCCTATCTCTTTCTTGTACCTAATTTTTTTGAGCTTGAACCCGTTACTTTTAGTTCTATTCTGATTACTGATCCTGAGAATTTTGCTTACGTCCCCCTTGTTATGACTGCTATACCACTTAAAGACTTCTATCAGATCCCCTCTTAACCTACGTCTCTCTAAGGAACTTAAATTTGATACCTCTAGTCTTGTTCCATAAGGAATACTCCTCATCCCTCTGTATCCTTTTAGTCATTCTCCTCTGTACTGATTCTAATAGACATATATCCTTCCTGTAATACGAGGACCAGAACTGCATAACATAGTCTAGATGAGGTTTTAATGATTCTGGTAATACAATAATGATTTTGGAAGTTATTGGAATTTTCAAGAGAGTTTCCATGATTCCGGTGATAATTTAACTATGATTTTTAAGCTGCTAGGATTTACTAAAGCGTTTCCATGATTCCAATAATAGTTTAACTAGAATTCTGGAAGTTATTGGAATTTTCAAGGGAGTTTTCATAATTCCAGTGGTAATATAACTTGTATTCTGTATCATTCTGTATTCTATATCAATGGGGAAAAAAAAAATAAGTACACAAACACAAAACACTACTCGTGATTTTTAATATTCTTTTTGGCCATTTTCTTTTGGGACTGGCCTTTTTTTTTTTTTTTTTTGTCGCTCTTGGCTATAATCCGTCTTACAATAAAAAATAGATAAATAAATAAAAATTCTACGGCCCTTGAAAATAGTCTATGATAATCCAGAGCCTTACAGAATACGGGTCAGGGTCATATGGCGCAGGTAAGCGTTACGAGAATTCGCTGCCTCTCCCGCCAACAATATCGTAAGCCGGGATTCGAATTCGTAGTTTTTAGGACGTGAGATGAGCGCTGTACCGTAGAGCCACCAGGATAACGTTCTCTCCCTCTCCCCCCCCCCTCTTCCTCCCTTCCCAACAATATTCTGCCCACACACTCAAATACATAAAGAGATTACTGTAAATGACGTACATTCACACATACAGACAGACAAAGAATAACAGACAGACACATAAATACATAACCCTCATACATGGACGGACAAACGGACAGACAAACAGACAGACGAACAGACAGAGACAGAAATATGCACTACGGCTGATCTCTCATAAAAAGAAAAAGTTGCAGGGATTCCATATTAATGACCGCCGTTTTTTGTAACTGACAGGCATATTTGTGCACCATTTTGGCATTAATGTGTGCGCGCCAATGCTGTTTCTCTCTTTTACGTGTGTGTGTGTGTGTGTGTGTGTGTGCGTGTGTGTGTGTGTGTGTGTGTGTGTGTGTGTGTGTGTGTGTGTGTGTGTGTGTGTGTGTGTGTGTGTGTGTCGGAATATTGGAAAAGGTTGAACTGTTTGGAAAGTGGATGGATAAATAATGTAGATAGAGACAGAATAAATACGTAAGCACCAACAACAGTATACAAAAAAATAAATAAATAAATAAGTAAATAGATAAAATAAATAAATAAATAAAATACATCTAAATAAAAGAAATGGAAACATATAAACAAAACATCATCAGTCTTTCAATAAACGGAACTAAGAGGAAGAGACGAACTACGAACACCTATTGCGTCTTCTCTTGGCTTTCATCCGCCAGTAAGAAAAGATAAAAGAAATGAAGGAAAATCACCAACATTACAATTACTCCGAAGTTGTCACCCATCTAATATTTTTCCTTCCTTTGTGTTTTTTCTCTTCTTGGTGTTTGAGTTACGACCAAGTGGACAGGTTAGGAAAAGATCGAGAATGTTGGGATGCTCTCCAGGTCGGTAAAAGAAATGAAAGAAAATCACTAACTTTACAACTTTTCTGACGTTTTTTCCTCATTTAGCATTTTTCCTTCCTTCGTGCTTCATCTCCTCTTGGTGTTTCTTGAGTTACGACCAAGAAGACAGGTTAGGAAAAGATCGAGAATGCTGGGATACTCTCCAGCTCAGTCAGGAATACAAGACGCTGCACCAGTTGCTCTTAGCTCATTGAGAACAGTACAGTTTGAAAGGCTTGTTCATCACGACAGTCAGTGGGAAGATAAGACAGATACATTGTTGCTGGTGTCGAACATAAAAATCTTCAAGTGCTGATATGTCGAGCAAGAGAAAAATAGGTCGAGATGCGGAGGCTATTGTAGTTTTGTTTTCGAAAAAAGAAATATAAAAAGTACATTTCCTGGCGTGGTTACAAACAAAATGCGTTACTGTACTTTGGCTTTAAGGAAAAAGACCTCGAAAAGATAGACTCCGCGGCGTGTTTACATACAATAAAACTAAAATAGGGCAGACACGAGCAGGAAGGAATCTTTTATCACGTCTTCGTCATCGCCTTTCGCTGTAGGTTCCCCGCTGACACTCCATGCTCTCCTGTGGCTAAACATTTGAACCATTCCTTTCTTCCTTCCTTCTTTTTAAACCTTTCCTTTCTCTCTCTCTCTCTTTTTTCCTTTTCTTTTTTGAATTCATAAGCAAAATACCTACATGCTGCTTTTTTTTTTTTTTCCTCTCTCTCGTCTTTGTGCAGTTCTCCCTCAACGTGGCGATTTTTTCTTGTATTTCTGTGCCTCCCAAATGTAAAACCAAACACGAGCACGTGAAAAGGGAGGGGAAAAAAACACGCCAGGGAATCCACAGAAATGGCGGTCATGTTTGGAATCTGTTATGAGACCGCGACAAGAGTTTGGGCAGGCGAGGGTGTTTTCTCTCTCTCTCTCTCTCTCTCTCTCTCTCTCTCTCTCTCTCTCTCTCTCTCTCTCTCTCTCTCTCTCTCTCTCTCTCTCTCACTTAGTATTTCTTATCTCTTCCCCAATATGCATTCAAGTTTTTCTTCTCTTCTTTGTTTTGCTCCTTTCTCCTTGATTACTCTCTCTCTCTCTCTCTCTCTCTCTCTCTCTCTCTCTCTCTCTCTCTCTCTCTCTCTCTCTCTCTCGACCTATCAGCGAGACCTATACAGGCGTTCGATTCCGTGTCTCTGAGGTTGCCCGTGTGATTGACAAACCCGAGAGAGCCACTGAGAGCTAGCGAGAGACCCTGCTGTCTGTCCATACCACGAAGGCAGATATCTCCCCCTCCCCCATCTCTCTTCCTCCTCCTCCTGGTGCCTGCCTCCTTTAGCCCACGTGAGAGATGGTAGGTGATGGGGATAGTACTGGTGAGGGGGTGATTGGGGGTGATGCATTGAAATGGCGAGGGTTGAGTTGAGAGAGAGAGAGTGAGAGAGAGAGAGTAGAGGGGAGATAGATAAACAAATACAGACATACAGACAGGCAATTAAACAGACTGACAAATGTAATGTGTGTGTGTGTGTGTTTGTACCCCGTAACCTAGTTCTAACGAAGCTAACTATTCATGACCACCTCCACATTTTGTCTAATTACCCAACTCCTAAATTCTTCTACCTTTGTCTATCCTTTGTCTATCTCTTGTGTCATACTATATATCCCCCTATCTATTCTTTTGACTATTTTTTCTATCTTTTGTCTATATTATTTGTCTATCTTATTTGTATCTTTTCTGTATTTTTTTTTTGTCTTCCTTCCCTTGAGTCCCACCGTGTCTGTATATCTAGTGATCGTGTGTCTGTGTATCTGTGTGTCCATGTGGCTGTGTCTCCATGTGGCTGTGTGTCTGTGTGTCCATGTGGCTGTGTCTCCATGTGGCTGTGTGTCTGTGTGTCCATGTGGCTGTGTCTCCATGTGGCTGTGTGTCTGTGTGTCAGGCTCCAGAAATATCCAGGTCGCGCGTCACAGTGCCAGGAAATGACTCGACACGGGTCACCGAATATCAATTACCACCGGAACACAGCGAGGCGCCTACCACCTGGGCCCTCTCTCCCCCTTGCCCCTTTCCTCTCCCTATCCGTGTCCCCTCTCTGCCTCCCCTGCCCTGCCTTGCCCTTCTCTTGCCCTCTCTTTGCCCATGACTCCCCCCTGCCATTCTCTGCCCCGTCCCTGTCTCCTCGCTGCCCTATAATTTTGTCCCTCTTGGCTTCTCTCCTCTATTCCCTTCCAGCATCTAGTCACCGATACTTCCGCTCCTTCTGTTTTTCTTCTTCTCTTCTCGCTTCCTTTTCCTCTCCACCTGTCTTCAGCCTCTCTCATCGCCGCAGTGTTGCATCTCTTGCTATCTCTTGCTGTTTTCATACTAGCTGCTCTTCTGATCTTGCTAACTGCTTGCCTCCCCTCCTCCCGCGGCCTCGATGCACAAGAATTTCTTCTTTCTCTCACCCCTATTCTGTCCATCTCACTAATGGAAGAGTTAACTAGTATTCTCAACAATTTATTCCCTTTTCTGGTAAACTCTGGAGCTTTCTGCCTACTTCTGTATTTCCTCCTTCCTGTGACTTGAACTCTTTCAAGAGGAAGGTTTCAAGACAGTTATCCTCTAATTTATGACGATCCTTTCTGACTCTGGGGACCAACACCTCAGTGGGCTTTTTTTTTCAGTTTTGTTGCTTTTGGCCGTTGCCCCTCCTACAAAATAAAAAATTCCACCTCCACCTACGCTATGCACACAGCACATTACGCATCTTTCAGTACTTACGCCTCCCCCACAAACAAAAGTAGATGTAAACCACAACTCTCTCACTCTCTCAAATTCTAAGTTTTTTTTTTTTTTTTCTATGCCACATGGTATCGTTTCCTATTTCCAGCCACATTCTGCAGGGCGGATGGGTGGGTGGGGGAAAGCCTTCACCTGTACTATCCTGTCTTTCCCACTAATAGTTAGTATAGAATAGTTATCCAAATTGCCCTGTCTTCTCCTTCCCTGTCTTACCCTCCCTTCCTTCACTTATTCATGTTGTCACCTCCTCCTCCTCCTCCTCCTCCCCCTCCCCCCCCGTTACGTCTTCTTCCCATTCTTTCCTCCTCTTCCTTTTCCATTGTCACCTTCCTCCTCTCCCTTCTTTCTAACACTTATGTCCCTTGTCTTCTCCCCTCCCTCACCCTGTTCCTTCTCACCACCTCATCAGCACTTCTACCTCTCTTCCTCCTCTTCCTCTCCCCGCTCCTACTGTTCAATACCCCATCTTGCTTCCTTCTCCTTCCCTTTACCACCACCACCTCCTCTTCAATACCTTAACTTTCTATATTTCTTCTCTCTTTCCAGTTATTCCTACATTTTCCTTTCCAACATCCTTGTCCTCCTTCCTCATTTCCCTGTTTCCCTTCCTCTCTTCCTCCTCCTCCTCCTCCTCCTCCCTCCTCTTATTTTTCTTAACCTTAACGCAGCAATACGCCGATCAATTAACGCGCCTTCATAAATATTCTTATTTCCCTGTTCTTTCCCCGCGCGGAGGTCGGGGCGGGGAATGAGGAAGTAATGGGCCTCTTGAAGGGAACAAAACGCCATTAAAGTCTTGTTTCCCATTCTGGCCTGCGTCATGAGCGTTGCTAGGCTCGCTCTCTCTCTCTCTCTCCCTCTCTCTCTCCTCCCAGTTGCCGAGCGGCCTGCCTCCTCCTCCTCCTCCTCCTCGCCTCCCTCCACCCTGGGCTACCCACCCACCCACAGTACCTACCTCTCCTGCCTCCACCCTAACCTACCTACCCACAGCACTCCCTCCGTCCCTTACCTACCCACCTACCTATCTCCTGCCTCCCTCTCTCCATCTCTAGCCTGCCTCCCTCCGCCCTAACCCACCTACCGACCTCCCTCCCTTTCCTGCCCCACCCGCCGCCCCACTCAGCCATACCACCCACCCACCTAGTACCTTCCTACCCACGTATCCACCCACCCTCTCGCCCGTCCTCAAATGAAAAAAAAGGCTCTCATTCATCACAGCACTGAATTACCGAGTGAATTTAAAAACCTCACTTCTTTCCCGTTGCTGCCATGGAGGGAATAGATCAATATGTCAGGCGGCAGCATGGCAGAGAAAAAATGGTAATGGAGAGAGTTTCGGAGGTAAATGAATCGCAGAGACTGGGTAGGCAAGGCAGGCAGGTAGGTTGCAGGCAGGCAGGTTGCAGGCAGGCAGGTTGCGCGCGTTTGTGGTGCAGGAAGCTAAGGCAGGGAAGCCAGAGAGGGAGGGAGGGAGGGAGTAGGAGGGGGAGGGTTAAGAGAGCACCTGTGGGCGGCGGGCGAGGTGAGAGGCGGCGCAGTAACTCAGGCCGCGGCATAGGAGATTGCAGCTCACCCCGCCAGTGCCGCGCGGCCTCACTCACTCGCCGCCCAGCCCCGCGCCATGGTCCACGCGTTGCTGCTAGTGGGTGCGGTGCCTCTCGGCCTCCTCGACGCCGCGCGACTCGACCCAGACCTCGCTGCTCCCGGCGACACCCCCGCCACAGCCACCGCCACTGCCACCGCCACTGACAACACCGCTACTGACGACACTGCCACCACAGTCCACAGCATGAATTGGCGCGCCCTTCTGGAACGGCTCGGTAAGGTTTTGTGGAGTTTTGGTTACGTTTTCTATTTTTTCTCCTCTTTTCCTTCTATATATACATACTCATACTTTTCGTTTTTTTTTTTCCTTTCTTTTCCATTTTTCTGTTTCTTCTTCTTGTAAGTAGTAAACATTGAAAATTTCAGTTACGTGCTTTTTTTTTAATCTATCTATATTTCTTTCCATGTACATACTAGTATCACACTTTTAAAATACATTATTATTATTATTATTATTATTATTATTATTATTATCATTATTATCATTATTACTATTATGGCCATTACCATCATCACTAGCATCAGTATTATCATTTCCATTACAGTTATTATTATCATTATTATTGTTGTTGTTGTTGCTGTTGTTATTATTGATGATCAATTCGCGCCGAGGCAAAGATTACTTCTTGGGTTTGTTTGGTTCCACGGAGGGAGAGGACTGGGAGGGAACGGAAGAGAGGGAGAGGAGTGAGAGAGGGAGAGGAGGCTCATCTCTCCCACTGAGCACGAAGAACCAGAGGAATTATGAGTTTTCTGAGAAGGACATTTGTTCGGGGGGAGAGAGAGAAAGAGAGAGCGAGCGAGCGTAGGGGGAATGTTCTTGATTACTAGGGCAGTTGGTCGCGTGTGTGTGTGTGTGTGTGTGAATCAGAACGCTTGCCATCACAACAGCAACACAACGCCATCAGGTCACAATAACACAAACACGATAATCACCATAACACAAACAACACTAGCAAAACAGCAGCATGAACAACATTATCACATCACCATCAGATCACCACCACAACACAAACCATCGCATTATCAAGGTAACAACCATAACAACGCAATTACATCACACAACCACCATTACAAACACAATCACCATTAACTCAACCATTATTACATCCTCACGAAAAGATATTAATTAACTCACCTTGCAACGTTTAACCTGAAGAAGGAGGTCCTAGCAAGCACTCCTTCCCTTTACGATACACACGCCTCAAGCAGGGAGAACACGCAGCACTCTTCCCTCTTTGATAACGTTAGGGTGACTGAGCTATAGGGAAGGCTGCCAGATAGTGTACAGCAAATTTCAGGAGATTCCGTTTAAATTTTCAGTAGAAGGGTGTTTAAATTCTGGAGATTCGTGTTGATCTCAATATCATTTCTTGCATTTACGATAATGTTTGGGTTAAATAATGATGGGATAAATCAAATTAAGAGAATTTGTATGTTTTGGGTACAGATGAAGTAAAAAAAAAAAGGGGGATTAAAAAAAATGAATCATGAAGAATTCGTGAAAATTTGTACCAATTTCAGAAATCTGTCATATTTCGGGAGATCAAACAACAAAGTAAACGAGGAGAAAGAACCGAGCAACACGTGAATTCTAATTGGTCCACATGTCCACTATCTTGTTCCTGGTTGGTCGAGGCGTAATACCCTCTGGTCAGTAGGGAAAGTGTTGCCATCAAGTGTCTTTTATTTCCCACTTCAATGCTGACTAGTGACATAGTGACCTCCATTTTCTTTGTTTCAAGGACAATGTACGGGTAAACAGCTTTTGTACCTTTTCTGATAAGTGCCGTACCTTCTCTTTTCTAGCGCTCATATTGATGGGTAATGGTGGAATAGATTGTAAAATGTAGTGAAGGTGATACCGTGTAAACAAGCAATTTAAAGAGAGAGAGAGAGAGAGAGAGAGAGAGAGAGAGTCCAGTCATTCTTTCAAAACATCAACTCGAAAGCAAAATCGATTATAAAAATCTTTCAACGAGACAGAGAGGAAAAAAATACAAAATCTAACCTGAAAATTCTTTATAACGCCTCCAGTCATTTCCTTCCACCTCGCATCAACATCAGTCAATCATCTAATCAATCAGTCACTCACTCACTCACTTCCTCACCCACTCAATCAGTTAATCAGTTAGTCACTCAATCAGTCAGTCGGCCAATCAACCAGACATTTACTTACTCAGTCAATCAACCCACGCCACACAGGGACACCGCAGCTTCCTGACATCATCCTGAGCAACTCGCAGCACCCAGCAAGCCACGCCAAGCACAAACCAGACATCCTGCTTGCCGACCCTGCCTCAGCCGCCGCAGCAGAGGCCACCACGCCCTCAGAGGTGAAAGTCGAAGTCCCCTCCTCCTCTTCCTCCTCCTCCTCCTCGAGTCCCAGTCAAGAAGCCATCAAGTCCCAGAGCAGTGAGGGTCGCCTGCCGCTCGCTGATTGGCTGCGTGAGGCCCTGAGTGTCCTGCGGCATAAGGACGAGGACAAGGAGGAGGAGGACGAGAGGGACGGCGCGGTCGGCAGCGAGGAGTGGCGGGAGGCCGGCGCGCTGCTACGGAAAATTGGTGATTTGCTGGACGGCTGCAGTACCTGGGTGAGTTATGATGGTTGTTAGTATGTTATTGTTGTTGTTATTGTTGTTGTTGTTGTTGTTGTTGTTGATCATAAGGTAAACGTGTTTGTGTCCTGCTTGTGGTGAAATGGTATTAAAAAGGGACAGGTTGTTTTCAGTATTGCCACAAATTCATGAAAGGTAGAATATTTACTATTTCATTAGATTTAGTCTCCTTTCCTCCGTTTCTCGGATGCCACCTCGCCTCGGAGGATGAGGCGTGGTGTATTAAGTTGTTACTCTCCTCATCACAGCCATCATTGCTAGGCGCTGGTGGTTGCAGTGATGCACATGGTAATGGCTCCTCTTTGGTATCCAGTGTTTGGTTGTCACGGGACGGGTTGTGTTATAGCGAGGGCTGAGTGCCGCTGCTGTCACGGGAGTCATTAAGGGTGAGGCGCCGCCACTGCCTCTCTGCCTCACTCTGCCTGAGCCCCGCGGGGTGTGAGTGGAGGTGTGCGTAGTGGTGTGAGGAGTGGGATGTGTTGGCTGGCGCCTGACCCTAACACTTGGTCCCCAGAGCGGCAGGGGAAGGATGACCTCCGCGGCCCTCAGCTTCCCCCTGGCGCGGCCCCTCGCCTGCTGCTGCTGCTGCTGCTGCTGCTGCTGTCTCGCCGCCTCCGTCTTCGGTCTGCTCACGTGGCGGCTCCTGCTGTGGTGCCGCTGACCGCCTGGCTGAGGGAGGACGTCCACTTGCACCTTCAGCAGACGGCAGCCTCCCCCTGCAGTTCATTCCTCTTCCTCTTCCTCCTTTTCCTCCTCCTCGTCAGCAGCTCTGCCGCCGACCCTTCCCGCACCACGTGTAGGTCACAGTCCACGCGTGTAGTCTGTTCCCCCGCGCGTCACTGCCCGCCAGTCGTCACTGCCCTCACGTCTTTCATTACGCCCTAAGGACACCGTTCACGCCGAGGGAGAAAAGGGACGTTTAGGTCTAGCTCTTATTTGTAAAGTAAAAACATTTCAACGCCACTTTAGGACGACCGCATCGAGGCCTGACGGGAGCCATGGGTTAGCGAGAACACTTCACGAGACAGACAAACAAAACAAAATTCCCAGTGAACGCCGTGCGATGTGCGGGTTCCCTCCTCCCCACAACCTCAGCCCGGCGTGTCTGGGCGGCCTGCGACCCACACACGTGCGTCGCCGCGTGAAACATTTAAGTGCCCGCTGCGTGTTGTGTTACATCAGAGGCAGCACAAAGCCGCCCCCGCTCCGCCGCAGCCTGCCGACCTACGCCGCGATACCCGCAGGAGGCAGGTCGTGGTGTTCGCCGCGGCCCAGACACTCCCTTACCCCCTCACTCTGAGTCGCCTCTCCCCCACGTAAGGCGCGAGCTCCTTTTATCGTCTTTAAGTCAAACCATTTATTTTCTCCCTCTGGTTCCCCGCGCCGCTCCTCCCACCCCACGGCACAGAAGCGAGCTGTCTCCCGCCCACACCCACGCAGCCCACCCACGTACTGTAGTTTGGTATAGCGAACATTTGTTAAGATTCTTAATAAACTTTATATGATAAAGTGACTGGATATATAGTTTAACGGCGGTCTATATGTGCTGCCCACCCCCGCCCCACCAAGCCACGCCCCGCCAATCACCCCCGCCAACCACCACTCCGCCACACACACGCTGGTGGTGGTGGGCGTTCCTCAACCAATCAACCCGCCCCCCCCCCCCCCCAGTAGACTTCAGCAAACCAAATCCTGCCCATGTACACTAAGGCGTTGCTCCCTTCCCCCTCCCTCCCTCCCCCTTCCCCTCCCAAAGAGCTCACACTCTAGTCAACGTTCTCTGTAGGCAGGTGAACGGTCATTCCCAGTTTCTAAGTACACGAGCTCAGTGTATCTGCTCAACACATTGCTCATTCACGACACAGACGCCAGGATCGGAAGGTTTAATAAGGCGATAACACTTGATTAGTAGCTCTGTGTGTCTATAAGGACCATATTCTGAAACACCTCTGTGCCGCATCTTCATTACATTCAAAGGGCTCTAGTTGAAGTTACGCGAGTTTTAAGGGTTTTTTTTTTTTATGATTTTAGTGACATGTTAACAAGATTTCTACGTTATTAACTGGATAAACACTGCCCAGAACCCGGCTAATCATCTCTTTGGCCTTTGAAAATTGTCGTGGTAAAAGAGCAGCGCGTCTCAGAATGTAGGACTGATGAGAGACAACTATTCATGACGCATCACCAATAACACCATAACCATAATCACTACACTATCACTACCAGTAACACCACCTACCACCACCTCAACCACACACTCTCCCCAGCCCTAACGACACCCAAGGGCCAAACCACAGTCCACCACACCACACTGTCTGATTAATTTGCCACGCGTACATGGCAGAAAAAAAAATTGAGAAAGAAAGGACAGCAAGGTTTGGTTCGATGTTCTTCGTAATGTTTGAAGGCGCCTGCGTGTTCGTGGCAGTGTTTTATTCAATTTCAAACCAGCCAGTGAACGTTTCGAAGCTTGTGATGTCGGTGGTTGTCAGTAAAAGCCGTAGCACCATGACAGAGACGCCATCATGCGCAGCTGACACACAATTCGACATTGTTGCATCTTAATTCTCGTGCATTTAGCGTGATACTCTTTTTCTTCTTTATTTTTGCGTATAAATGAATCTCTGAGGTCAAACAGTCCATTGCGTGTAGTTGCAGGAGATGACAAGCTAGTTTGGGGAGAGCAATCGTCCCTTACCGGCAGCAATTCAACTTGAGACACATTCACGCCAAAAAATAAATAAATAAATAAAATAAGTCAACATCACCACTATTCGCAACACTTCTGCACTCCGCACCTTCACTCCTCACACACTGTCGGGCCAGTCACCGCCACCCCTCACCGTCAGATCAACACTTAAGTCCCTTTCATACGACGCCACCAGTGCCGTCGTTTGAAAGGGGCCTTAGATTTACCTTTGAAGATGAACGGCACGAAAAAACGACTCTAAGGTTGCAGTGAATTCAGGGGAACGTTTGAAGTCAACCAAGAGAACTTTAGAGTCAGTACCGGTATCGACTGACTGACTGAATGAATGAATGACTGGTTAGCTAATTCAGTTCTCCACAGAAACAGGGTCATAAGCTATCGAGATACGAAAAAACGTCTTGCATCGCAGTTAACTAACAGAACTTGAGTCAGCACCACTATCGACTAACTGACTGACGGACGGATTGACTGACTGACTGACGGACGGACTGACGGACTGGTTGGTTAATTCAGTTCTCCACCAAAGCAGGGTCATGTGCCACCGATCCTTACCACGACACTCGCTCCTTCTGCCAAACGCGGGAGTCTGAGTCTGAGTCTCCACACGCATTACAGGCATCACGAGCAGCCGGGACTGACTTGATAACCGATACGCCAATACCGCGCCGCAAAGCTCTCACAGGAGGAGCCGCGAGTCTTCAAAGGATCGGGGAATGGGGAAAGAAACTCAATACTCAATCCGCAGCCCTGCCTTCCCCAATCCCCCTCCCCACTGCCTTGCTTTCTCCACCTCCTCGTGTTCTCGCCCTCGTCGTCATCCCAACCCCAAGTACAAGTTACTTTTTAAATCACTCGTTACAGATAATACGAAAACTTTTATTAGTATTGCAATAACGATACACTTACACGCACACACACACACACACACATACACACGCACATACACACACACACACACATTCGCCGAGATCCGTTATGTAGCGTTTAAGTGTCTTTTTCTCAACATTTCACGGGCCAACAGGGTGATCTTAGGCGTCCCATGTGTCGTGTGCTGCTCTTCCACGCCCTCTGTGTGTGAATGATTGAACTTATAACTGTACTCTCGCTTGAAGTTTTGCCTTGGAACCTTCGGCGTACTTCCTTCCACTGCGCTCAACGTTGTGTTCATTCTTTAGTCCTCTGAGTTGCCGCCAGTCTTGCTAAACATGATGAGACTTAAAGCACATCACATTAATTCCCTACCACTGCGGTATACAATAATTCACAGCACTACAAGCGATGTATGGTATCTTTATAAGCATCTGCAAGAAAGATGATAAAACAGAATAGATTTTACAATTTGTAGACAATACAATGTTCGGAGGTGGCTGTAGAGCAAGAAAACAGGTCTTAGAGTGGTTGGTAATTAAGGAAAATTGTGTGAAGTAGTAGTGAAAGGGATGGCTAAAGACTGAAAGAAAACGAGACGATTGAAAGGAAATACGAGGTTACTTGGCTGATAACTGTGTACTTTTGTGTGTTTGTCTGTATGCATGTAGGAGTGTATACGTATATCCGGTTGTCTGATGATTAATTAAAAAACTTTCAACAAATCAGAGAACGTAAGATTGAAAGAAATATGAAGTTTCTTGTTTCATAATAACTATGTACGTACTTTCGTGTGTATGTATTTATGTATGAGTGTATATGTATGGATGTCTAACTTTGTGTGTGTGTGTGTGTGTGTGTGTGTGTGTGTGTGTGTGTGTGTGGCAGCCTCGAGGTCCCAATGCAGTGGAAGAGTGTAGCAGCGCACGTGGCCGCGTCCCAAAGTTCAGTATGTGTGTGTGTATGTGTTTAGCTCTTAAGGTCCCGCGCGAGGCTCTGCAGGCGATGACCAACAGGCGACGCTCCCTCACACACGCCGCGATAACAGTAACACTCAAGCAGTTCAAGGAAGAAAGATTCGACGGAAAAGAAAAAAAAAATGAGAGGGATATGTAGACAAGTTAGCAGTTTGTTGGTGCATTAAAGAAAGTTTGCGTAGGGAATAATGGAAGGATGTGTAGATAATTTGGGATGCAATGCTGGGTGTGAATTGTGTGATGGATAAACTGACGGTTTGGATTTGGTTATAAAGATGCTGTCCATATGATGTTCACTGAGAATCTGACGGACTGGTTGGTTAACTGACTGACTGATTTTCAGACCTCAAAACAATGGAATCAATCATATAACGCCATAGGTCAAAAATATTAAACTAAACGGAATTGTTAAAAGAAAATTGTGAAATAAGATCAAGTT
>NC_087159.1:26995000-27002500 GCF_035594125.1 Scylla paramamosain | reverse complement strand
AATAGGAAAGAGAAATGAAACGGGAATTAGGAGAGGGAGAAAAGGGAGTGAGAGAAAGGAGAGGTGGAGCAGGAGTGAGTTAATGAGGAAATGAGGGAGAGAGGGAATGTAGGTGAAAATGTGGGCATGTTTTGAAATAAGAGTTAAGAATGTGAGAGCGTGGCGAGCTTTGGAAGGCGACACGGGAGTCCTGAATGAATGAGAGAGAGAGAGAGAGAGAGAGAGAGAGAGAGAGAGAGAGAGAGAGAGAGAGAGAGAGAGAGAGAGAGAGAGAGAGAGAGAGAGAGAGAAACTGCGTCATCAGATCCGAAGTATTTTTGTCCTGAAAAAAAATCTATAGCAAAGTAACTAGAGCGAGAGCGAGAGAGAGAGAGAGAGAGAGAGAGAGAGAGAGAGAGAGAGAGAGAGAGAGAGAGAGAGAGAGAGAGAGAGAGAGAGAGAGAGAGAGAGAGAGAAAATAATTCAAATTAATACATTTTTTTCTTTCCTTTTCCCGAGATATGAAAGACTCTGGCTCTGCTTCACGTCGCATCGAGCCACTAATGAATGAGCTAAATTTGGCGACTGAAAATACACGAATACGTATATAAACGGGACATCTCTCTCTCTCTCTCTCTCTCTCTCTCTCTCTCTCTCTCTCTCTCTCTCTCTCTCTCTCTCTCTCTCATGCAGTCATACATAACGGGAGAAATATTAGTATTAGAAGTATGTGAAATATGGCATCTCGTTACCGTAGACTTATATCGCGAGGTTACGTATAGGAATGAGAACATAAGAACTTACGAAAATAAGGGAATCTGCAAGAAGCCATCAGGCCTACACGTGGTAGTCCCTTTATAGAATATACCTACATATTTCCACCATAAATAAAAATTCCCATCCATAAATTTCTCTAGTCTTCTTTTAAAGCTCCCTAATGACTCGGCACAACTTGATTACTGAGTCTATTCCATTCATCTACCAATCTATTTGAGAATTAAATTCTTACTGTCATTTACTTAAAATCTGACTTTACCAAGCTTGAACCAATTACTTCTTGCCCCATCCTGATTACTGACCATGATGATTTTGTTTATGTCACCCTTGTTATATACCCTATTCCATTAAAAGGTCTGTACCATATTTGCTCTTATTCTATGCCTCACTCAGGAAAGTAAATTTTATCTGTGTCATCATTGTTATAGGAATGGAGTGAAGGAACAAGAGACCACCACCTCTTCCTCCTCAGTGTTCATATTCCTATGCAAGGCATGAGGTCTTGTCTCAGTTGCTTCCCTTCAGCCAGTGTCAGTTATTATATTAACAGGTAGAAAACATGGAAAGAAACAACAGGTTCAAGTCTGATAAAGTAAAATTAAGAGAGAGAGAGAGAGAGAGAGAGAGAGAGAGAGAGAGAGAGAGAGAGAGAGAGAGAGAGAGAGAGAGAGAGAGAGAGAGAGAGAGAGAGAGAGAGAGAGAGAGAGAGAGAGAGAGAGAGAGAGAGAGAGAGAGAGAGAGAGAGAGAGAGAGAGAGAGAGAGAGAGAGAATGAAGAAATTTTCAAATATAATGGCAGATTAACAGAACAGATTCAGTAATCAGGTTGTAATCAGGTTTTTTGTAAGGAAGACTATCAACAGATCAGAGGACTTAAGACTGAGGAGAAAATGCAAAATATGTACAGCGGAAGTAAGTGCTGAAAGTTACTCAATTTCTGACCATGAATGTAAGTTTGGCTATTACTCTGGTGCACCCACTGAAGGAAACTAAAGTAAAGATGAATAATAAAATGAAATAAATGAGCTAATATACATCTTCACTGGGTTAGGGTACCACAAAATAATGCAGTAAATAATAATAATCTTTACTGGTGTTCAAACCTTCCCAAAGTGTGCATTCGATGGAGCGATGACTAGAGACAAGGTTCCAAATATAACTCCTCGGCAATGATAATATTGACAATTTGCTTAATGCTTGTATAAAAATATCTCATGGGTAAATCAGGCATGAGTACAACGAATTGGTGGTGAGATCTGAAGGCAATACAAAGTGAGGCAACTCACTGCTTGCCGTTACAGAATGTGATGAAGCAGACTTAGAAAAATAATACATTGTGAACTTGTAGAATTATGCAAAGGTTAATGTCAATGCAAACTTAGTACATAAAGTTTCTCCCTCCAGACCTGTTTGTTAGCTCAGAAGCCCTTCACCTCACCTTTAAACTACTGGTACTACTGGAAAAACTCTAACCTGGTATAAGAAATGCATGAAAAATATGAAAACAAAACTGGTGACCTATTTTGACAGCATAGAAAAGCGTTAATCCTCAGGAAAAAAAATAAATAAATAACATATACATAATTTTGCTTTTTCATCACTCAAGCTTATTATCAGGTTAGACTTTTCTCAATACCACATAATATTAGCAATCAGCATCATTTTATTACACTGACCCCATTACCATCCCCTCACAACGTACATGGTTTCGGTGAACGATAATAGAAAACGTCCCAAAACAGGTCAGTACTGTATAGAAAATTTAAATATGGTATATACTAGTGCTAAATATATCACAAGCTTGCTTCCTGTTTCGTGTATAACTCGAGATGATCTGAGGTGAGTGCAGTGGTATACACACACACATGCAAACACACACACTATGGCTTTTGAACTCTGTGGCCTGACTTCCCTCTCTCAAGACTTCCAATCACCTTATTATGCCTTGATATAAAAACATTTACATCCCACACAGATCATGGACCACTTCCTGACCTTCACCTGCTTCCTATTACTGGTTGTGTTTCCTGACTCCACTAATTCAAGACAAAAAACACAAAGAAATAAAGCACCACTTACTCAATGACTCTGATTCCCCTCCTATATACAAACAGGAAACTGGCTTAGTGTCATGATAAAGAATGCATAAATATGAGAGTGATGATGAAGTAAGAATTTGTATCTATGTTTCTCAGTGAGTGGTAGTTCATTTACTGTCATAGAGAGGAAGTTACAGTGAATTGTTAAGGGAAAGGGAATAATTTTATGGGTTCTGAGACATGAAAAGATACAAGGCCTATCCTGCTCCACTCAAAAATTATGTAAAAGTCTGGACTTAGGAACTTTATAGCATCTCTTCATTAGCTAATCAATTCCTGTTGGTGAGTTCATCTGTCAAATCAATCTATTGTATCCTATTAAAATCTGAACCTAATGCAAATCAGTGTTACATGTTGATTTGTGAAGCTGAACACCAAATAAAGCTGTGTAACTTTTATACACAAACCGAATCTCCTCTCCATTCACAACTACAACAAAACTTTTGGCAAAATATAGAAAAAAAAACTCAACCACCCACACATGAACTTAAATTAACAACCGGCTGTCCAGACATGTGGGCATATTTGTACCTTGAAGCAATGCAGGACACAACACTGGTCACCCCACACAAGTCACACTTCACCACAACCCACCACCAAGGGAGTGTGAACAGTGCCACCACCAATGCTGTGCTAGAGAGGAACAACACAACACCACAACACCACACATCAAGTAAGTCATCCAAACTCCTGATGCAGAATCAAATACAAGTGCTACCAGTGTGCAGAGTGGCTCTCAACAATTTGGGTTTGTAATGTTTTGGTGTGTGTGTGTGTGTGTGTTTGTGTGTTTACCTAGTTATGTTTACCTAGTTGTGTTTCATGGGAAATAAGCTATACTTGTGCAGTCTCATCTCTGTATCTTTTTTTAATATCCAACTTAGCCTTGAATCCATGTGTACTTTTTTTTTGCATTTACTATCTCCTTATCCAGACTTCTGTACATCAATACTTCTATGTGGAAAACTATACTTTTTGATGTCTCTTCTACAAGCACTCTTTTATGTCCTCTAGTGTGTGTGTGTGTGTGTGTGTGTGTGTGTGTGTGTGTGTGTGTGTGTGTGTGTGTGTGTGTGTGTGTGTGTGTGTGTGTGTGTGTGTGTGTGTGTGTGTGTGTGTGTGTGTGTGTGTGTGTGTGTGTGTGTGTGTGTGTGTGTGTGTGTGTGTGTGTGTGTGTGTGTGTGTGTGTGTGTTTCAACAACCTTACAGTCACCAAATCAGAGAATAAAAGGGATTTCCAAGGACATTCGACTATGACAAGAAACCACACAGCAAATATAACCCAAAACATCTTTCTACATTCTTATTCTCCACGATAATAGCTGGAGTATAGATTTGTAATGCCTCCACCTTCCTGACAGTGCTGTGGTCTGAAGGAAGGCAAGGACACCAGAATGAACTGCACCCTTCCTCAGTACAACACAGCACTATGAGTATAAGAGACCAAGAATGTACACTACTGAGCATGGAAATTGGTAACACAACAAGCTAGTATATGGTAAGCAAGCCTGTTTCTGATTTTTTTTGCATGTTTCTTAAATCAAAATAATCACTTCACACTCATTATATATAGTTATGCCTCAAACGATAAATTATAAAATACAAATTATCTCTTAAAAAAATGGGATCTAAATTATATATATAAAAAAAAGCATGAAACTATAATAGTTAAATAAATAAAATACTCTAATTAAATAGTAATGTCCCCAAAAAAAGATAAGTTAAGAAATAAAAAAAAAATTTTAAATCTCTCTAAAAATTTAAATCTATATAAAAAATGTAAATAGAATAAAAAAAACAATCTCATCACACAGTACAGTGTAGCTAAGCAAAGGGAAAGTAAAAAAAAAAAAAAAAACAAGTCATAAAATAAAAAGAAAATTCTCTCTAAAAGTTAAAATCAAAACTATAAAACAATGCAAAATAAAAATAAGCAGATGAACAAAACAAATCACCATACCACACTAACCACCACCAAACTCTATTATGCATGTGTTCCCCTGAGGTCACTGATGCCTGACAGACACACACTGCCATCCGTGCCAGCCCCACCTGTGAGATGCAGGAGGGCAACAAGACCATCAGGATCCCCAGGGACATGAACTCTTAAGGCAGCAAGCTAAGGAGTACACTGGGAGACACACAAACTACACCTCTAAGAAAAAAGTAGAATCAAAGTCAGTTATGGCAGTTATGAGAATATTCCATGATTTTCAAATACTAATCAATGTACTGAGTAACTTACCATACAAAGATAAAAAAATAATGTGCATGGCAATTATGAGAATATTAGGTCAGTTCTGAATACTAATTAATATCAGAAAATTAATCACAGAAGAGTCTATATATGGTTACAGAAGCTTACCTATGTATTCTGAATGAGTAAAGTTGCCACTGTACCGTACCTTCCATGAATCTCTTTTCCTTTTTGCCTCTATGTCCTCCAGCTTCCCTCTCAATGAATAACAAGAGACTACAGTTTCAGAAGTTTACCAATGTAAAGTTGCCACTGTACCTTACCTTCCATGAATTTCTTTTCCTTTTTGCCTCTATGTCCTCCAGCTTCCCTTTCAATGAATAACAAGAGAGACTACAGTTTTAGAAGCTTATCTATCTATTCTGAATGAGTACAGTTGTTACTGTACCCTACCTTCCACTAACCTCTTTCCCCTCTCCATCTCTACGTCTTACAGCTTCCCTCTCAATGAATCACAGCCAAAAAGTGACTCTCCAGGACAAGCAGAGGGCATCATGCTGGGGAGGGACTCAAGGGAAGCGTCTTAAAGCCATGGTGTGAGGAGTCAATGGCATGATGATCGATGAGAATGAGTGGAGTGATGAGAACACCTGGAGCAAAAGTGAACACCCTGGCATCGGAGGAGCAACAGAGAGTTACAGTTCTGTCACACCTTCAGCGCCCCATAGCCGTCCCGTCGCCGTCGCCGCCTGCACCACCGCCGCCGCAGACTCTCCAGCTGTAGAAGAGGAAAGGCAGCATTAAACAAAAGATTCATGACAGAAGGTAGAGGAGAAGAAAGGAGTCTAAAATCTATCTATCTACATACTAAAGTGGCCCAGAAAGACACTACACATTCATACATGCATCATTCACACTATTAGCCCTGTCAGCCCCTGGTGGAAATGGATAGTTTCATGGATCATCCTACTACAGAGCTTAGGCATAGCACAGCTGTTCACATACTTCCACAGCACAGCCTGACAGCATACACTGGTTTATCCCCTGCCCCTTCATAATGAGACTGTTCTCTACCCGACTCCTATTTCAATCCTTAGATCACAGCAGGAGCAAGATATGAAAAAAATGAGAGTCCAAAATCATAAAAAAAAAAAAAAATTTTAAACTTCCCTCAGCTCCATAACATTTCACTATACAGACAAGACAAACACCACCACACCTAGAGACTGTCAGCACCCAGCACTCATCCTCAGCACCATGACTGGCCTCACCTCAGTGCTGAAGAAATTGACCAGCGTGAGGAAGACCAGCGAGGCAAGGCAGGCATAGATCAGCGCCCGCACAAAGTCCCTCCACTTCCTCCAGGCGACCAGCTCCTCCACATAGAGAAAGCGGTTCCGGTAGTTGAGGGGCAGCTCAAAGGAGGAGGGCAGCGGGAAGAGCGACTCGTAGGTGTCCTGCACCAAGGCGTGGATCAAGTCATTGGACTTGCTCTTCGGGTCCAAGTTGCTGTTCAGACAGATGAATTTTCTGGAAAAGGAAGGAAGAAAATGTAATCTACTGAGCATTAATTTCACATGAGGAGGCCTAGACAAAGCACCACACACACATACCATACACACCCTCAGCTCCATCAGCCCCACCAGTGGAAAGGGACAGTCTCATGGACAACCCTACTATAACCCAAGAATTTAGGCAGAGCACAGCTGGCCACATATTGACACAGCAAGGCCTGATAGTATACACACACATATATACTGTTAAAAAATTATAACTATGTATTGAGAAGATACTAAAAATGTATTACTGTATAAACTGTAAAACTTTAGTATGACAGGGCTAAGAATAAAATTGATGTGTGTGTGTGTGGTGCTTTGTATGTGGGGTTGCCAGCCTGTTATATAGATAGATCATTTGAACACCACAGCAAGAAGAGGCAATATGATCTACAAAATAACAAAGAGGTAAATAGTACACATTGATTTCATATTTTCATTACTGAATGGCAGCAGGAAGACACAAGGCAGTGACTCAGCAAGCACCTACTGTTTGAAAATTGTAACAATGTACTGAGAAAATGCTAAAAAAAAAAAAAAAGAAAGAAAAAAAATAATCTATAAAACTACAAGTAAATAAACAAAAATTTTTGTATTTTCACCACTTAACACCTGCAAGAAAACACAACAAAACAACAATCCAGCATGAAGTCATGGTAACACAACACCCCAGCCAGCACCTCCTGTTCTTCCGCACTTCATCAAGCATGTGGATGACAATGGACACGTTGGAGGTGACCATCTTGAAGTGCACGGCCTCATCAGACTGGTGGATGTAGCGGTACTTGTTCACCTTCTCCAGTTTCCTGAGGAGGGTGGTCAGCGGCTCACACCTCAGCATCAGCTCCAGGCTCAAAGTGGGCTGCAGGAATACAGGTGGTGGTTGTGATATA
>NC_087159.1:26945000-26992500 GCF_035594125.1 Scylla paramamosain | reverse complement strand
AATGCTTAAGAAATGAGCCTCACCAGGTCTGAGTCAGCATATCTCTCATAGACCGGAGTGGGGATGTCCTTGGTGCGGTGGGCGGCAGAGCAGTTCTTCACCAGCATGTGGAACTCGTGCACAATGTTTGTAGTGGAGCGGCAGGTCGTGCAAGGGAGGCGAGCAGCGTCCGAATCTCTCGGTCTGACAATGTCCTGTTGATGAGGAATAAATCATGTGAATTCCTCTAATATGAATTAAAGTTCTTAGTCCCACGTAATTAAATAACACCTCACAATTACAATCCCAACCCTTTACTGACTAAATCATTAGGAATCTTACATACAATTTGTTCTCTGAAATATTTTATATACCAGGCTAGCAATCTCATACAAGCTGGCCCAGGTAAAACACCACACACTCATACACACATTCACACTCTTAGCACCATTGGGTCCCAGTGGAGAGGGATAGTCTTGTGCCCCACCATACTACCCAGCTTGATACCAATATGATTCTGTTTCTCACCAGTCTCAATTCAACCTTGCCTTATCACAAAAATCTCAGATAGCTGGAGAAAATATTAACCTAAAGTGTCTGTGTCAAAACTTCTTAAAGGCTTCAGTGGGCATCCTACCAATATAAACCTGTTCTGTTCAAGGGTCTTCATTTTGCCTTGCTTCAACACTAAACTCTCCTTAAGTAACAAGAGAAAATTTTGAGTTTATCCTGAAATGTCTGTCAAACTCCTTAAAGGCTTCAGTGGGTGTCCTGTCAATATAAAACCTGTTCTTCTGTTCAAGGGTCTTCATTCTGCCTTGTTTCATTCAAAGTCTCAGGTAACAAGGGTAAAGTTTGAGCTCACCCTGAAGTGTCCGTGTCGAACTCCTTGAAGACTTCAATGGGTGTCCTGATTCTCTTCTCGCTCATCAAGTAGAAGTAGTAAGAAAAGGCATACTGCATGTCATTGGCTTTCCGGATTCCTGTGAGAGGACGTCCAGTTTCAAACTCCTCCTTGAATTCTGGCGGATAACAAAGAACGTAGTAATAGCAGATGACAAAAAAATATATAAATAAATTAATTAATTAATAAATAGATAAAAAAATACGGCAAAAAAAAAAAAAGAAGACAAAAAACTACCATAAATTTCAAGGAGGGAAAGTAAAAGAAGATAACATGACAGATTGTGCTCTAAATTACCTTACTTCACTCACAAATAATCCACCAAAAGACCCATTACACAACCTGGATATACCATGTCAAACTAATATTCAAAAACCAAAATGTAATTAAGAAGTTCTGGAGCTCACAAACAGTTATCACTATCAATTATGTTAAAGCTGTTTGAGAGTGACTAATGAGGAGATAATGAGGTGGAGAGAGAGAGAGAGAGAGAGAGAGAGAGAGAGAGAGAGAGAGAGAGAGAGAGAGAGAGAGAGAGAGAGAGAGAGAGAGAGAGAGAGAGAGAGAGAGAGAGAGAGAGAGAGAGAGAGAGAGAGAGAGAGAGAGAGAGGGAGAGAGAGAGAGAGAGAGAGAGAGAGAGAGAGAGAGAGAGAGAGAGAGATAGAGAGAGAGAGAGAGGGAGAGAGAGAGAGAGAGAGAGAGAGAGAGAGAGAGAGAGAGAGAGAGAGAGAGAGAGAGAGAGAGAGAGAGAGAGAGAGAGAGAGAGAGAGAAGGAGAGAGAGAGAGAGAGAGAGAGAGAGAGAGAGAGAGAGAGAGAGAGAGAGAGAGAGAGAGAGAGAGAGAGAGAGAGAGAGAGAGAGAGAGAGAGAGAGAGAGAGAGAGAGAGAGAGAGAGAGAGAGAGAGAGAGAGAGAGCCATATACTCAGAAAAGCATTAGACTTGGAGATCAATGGAAGGAGACCTTGGAGGTGGTGTGTGGAGGGATAACAGGAGAGGAAGGCACAATAGAAAAGACATCATCTATCATTACAAAAATGGGTGACATAAACATCCAACCCTGCATGGAAAATAAGAATGTAACACAAAATTCTGACGACACATTAGAAAAGAGATGGCCTATGACCCCAAAAGAGGAACAGACACATAAACAATCAAATCCTGAGGGAAAATAAGAATGTTACCCAAAATAACAATGACAGCAAGATCTAAAGAAGTGTGCAAACTTGAAACAGTAGAAAAAGAGATAATCTATGACCACAAATGAGGAAGAAACACATAAAGAATCAAACCCTGAAGGAAAATAAGGATGTTAGACAAAATAATGATGACAGCAAGATCTAAAGGAGCATGCAAACTCACTTCTCCTGCAGGCTCTCCATGACAGCCTTGTTAATGAAGTGAGGCATGTGGGCTGGCACCCTGCGTGCCTGGTAGCCGTACTCTGAGTTGAAGAGACGGTTCACATGCAGCAGGGACTCGGCAAACATGTCCCAAAAGGTGCCGCCGGCCAGTGAAGGGCAAGACGGGCTCCCTCTCCCTCTCCTCAGTGTCTTCTATGGGGAAGAGCTTCTGCTTCTCCCACGGCAGGCTGCCTGTGTACACTGCAAAAGTTCCATCATCCTCCAGTTGTTTCTCTTGGATTTTTATTTTCTTGCTAAAGTATGGGTGTTTCTTCAAGGCTGATTTGCTTGGGTTTGTCTCTTGTGCATTTCCAGCCCACAGCAGTTCCCTAGCACCCAGATGGTTGCTGGCATTAACTGGCTTGCTGTCCATTTTTAAAGCAGTTTTGTTTTCATTTTCATTTTTGTAAAGCTTACTTACATCAATGATTGATGTAGTACTTTTCTGAACATTTTCAGGTGCCTTTATTTTTGGGGGCCAGTCACTCTCATTGTGGTACACCAGGTGATGGTCTTTACTTGAGTGCAACGCCTCTGCTATCAGTTCTGATTTCCTCATCTTTAACCCACTCACAGTCAGTTCTCCATCTGTGTACAGTGCTTCCAGCTGGAGAACCTTTGACACCAGAGATGCTGGAAGCCTTGATGCATTCACATTGACATAAGCAAACTCCAGGTTCTTAGAGCCATCTTGTGAAGTGTCTTTGGGTCTGGTATTTGGCCCCAAGTGGTCAAAAGTGAAATTTTTTCACTCCCGCAAGTGGCACACTGGGGGTCTGCTCAGAGGACTTGCTCACCACCACAGGGAAGGTGTTGCACTTCACAGTGAGTGAATACTGAAAAAATAAATAAATAAATAAATGAAAAAATAAGAACAATCAAGGTAAAATTTCCCTCCAGTGACATTACATGGAATGTAACAAAACAACTGAATGATTTTTCATTCAAGAAAATAACAAAGTAATGCTGGACTTAATAGTCAAGAATGATATACAGAAGAGTAAACTCAAAAATCTCATCAATCTTTACTTGGCATTATCTATTAAAACATACTCTCCTACCTCCACATCATTATCTCCCACATGCACAACAGAAAGTCCATATAATAAATCCAACCACACACAAGTATTCCAGACTTTCATCACTTATTCCCCTTGTCATGCAAATCTGAGTACAAACAGGAACACACCAACATTACCCTCACAAATTTCTCTAGCTGCTCCTTCTCCTTGCCCTGCTGCTGCCTGGAGATGTTGAGTTCCAGGTGCAGCGTGGCTGTGACATTGGCCTTGACCAGGAGGAAAAGGACGTCCTGGGCAGTGTTGACAACGATGGTTCGTATGCCAGGATGCTCAGTATGGGAGCCGTGCACGCTTGTTCCCGGCCCAAGCAGTGAGGACAGGTTCATCCATGCACCGCCAACACCTGACAGATAACACATCACTATATAAGCCACAGGAACAGTACTGATAAATGTTAAATATCTATCTTTCTATCTAAATACCAGGTAATCTTCCACAGAGCCCAGACATGGCACCACATGCTCACACACACATCAATATAAATACTTGCATAGGACTCCATGTACACAGATTCAGAAACTACCATAAATGAAGTATACCATAAATGAAGTATAGGTCTTTGATATTTACCCTGAGGAAGAACATAGGTGGTATTAGAGGTTGTGGGGACTGGTAAGTTGTGTAGCAGATCCACCTTCTCCAGGCCACAGTCACCGCCATCAAATGCACAGGACAGGGTGTTGCACGACTGAAGGAGACAGGTGAAGTGTCCATGAGCATAGAGGTGACAATGTGGGCTAATACAAAGGGTGGGAAGATATGACATTTTCCCTTAGTAAGTCAGGATCAGTATTATTATATACTGCGACAACATGACCTAATACAAAGGCTGAAAAGATTTTATATTTTCTCTTAGCAAATCTGAGTCATTATTACATTACATCAAACTGGCCTTTACCCCCAAACAGTCAACTACACCCAGAGCTTCCTTCATCATTGCATGCAACCCTCGACTCACATGGTCACAGTAATGGTCAGCCAGCCACAGGTCAGAGCAGGAGGGGGCACAGAAGCCAACTGTCTCATCTGTCCCCATACTGTTGTCCCCCTCCAGCAGGTCGCCCCCCACATCCCCGCCAGCACAGTCCCCACCGTCCCACTCGCAGGCAGAGGTGTTGCAGGAGGCGTCGCAGTAGCCATCGCCCAGCCAGGACCCCGGACACCCTGAGGAGCACTCCGGCAGCGACCACGAGAGGTACACCTGTGAATTGTGATATTATTAACTGAGTGCACCTTTTTTTTTATTTTATTTTGCCTTTTGTACTGTGAATGTACTCTGAATGTTTCTTTTTTTTTTATTAGCCATGTCTCTGAATGCAATTTTTTTTTATATAAGAGGGGCAACAAAATATAAGTCTGCTTATAGTGTGTGTGTGTGTGTGTGTGTGTGTGTGTGTGTGTGTGTGTGTGTGTGTGTGTGTGTGTGTGTGTGTGTGTGTGTGTGTGTGTGTGTGTGTGTGTGTGTGTGTGTGTGTGTGTGTGTGTGTGTGTGTGTGTGTGTGTGTGTGTGTGTGTGTGTGTGTGTGTGTGTGTGTGTGTGAGAGAGTACACAGAAATCATATTTATCGACCTTTGCAATGAGATTCTATGTGTGTGTGTGTGTGTTTCCATGCATATAAATCAAACACATCTGTCTGTGTATTTTCCTTCCTTCATAATGACTCTTTAGGGGAAAGTATCCAAGAAGTTTCTATACATGCTCTTCTCCTTTCCAGTTCCCTCACTTTCCTGCCCTTCTGCCTTCCACCACCCAAACACTCTACCCTTTCCAGTTCTTTCACTTCCCTGCCCTTCTTCTCAACAACTCAAAACACACTAACCTTTCCAGTTCTTTCACCTTCCTGCTCTCCCTCTTATGCACTCAAACACACTACAAAACACTGCTTTCATGTCCAAAACTATTAGTAAAGCAAGACACCACTTCCCTGAGCAGCTGTGCACACTTCACTCATTCCCTCAGCACCCAACCAAGCCAATCACCTTATATCCTGAGCCAGGGGAGAAGAAGTCCTCTGGCCACACCTCCTGCATCAGCATTACATCATCGTTGAGGTAGAGGAAGTGCTCGGACAGCCCAGGAATCCTGCACACCAATACAAGGATAGTTGTTATTTACTTATCCTTATCCTTATCCTTTATCCTTATCCAAACTCTTCAAGGGGCTGAGACAGTGTGAGTGAGTGTGAGTGTGAAAGTTGTGTGCTTGTGTTTGCAATCCTGTCTTTTTTGGGAGAGACAAAGTTATGTATGTATATATGTATAAATTTGTCAGCACCCTGAACCTTGTTGTTGTAATAGCAAGGTGCAATGATTCACTCAAAAATCAATTTCCAGGTTCTAGTATCTTTCTAGAGCTATTTTTTCTTTTTCAATTCCCTCATTTTTTTTTATTTAGTTTATTTATTTATTTTTTATCTATTTATTTTATTTTATTTCTTATTTATTTACTTATTTATTATCATTAGTATTAATCTCTTTTACTTACTTATTTACTATTTTTTTAAGAAGTATCATAAATCCTAATAGCTGCAGTAGACACAATGACAATTGTTTCAAGCTACATGCCCCACAAAAGATCAAATACTCATGAAAACAAGAAGCACAGTTTCATGTAAATTTACAGAACCGCTAAAGCCAGATACCAGAGAGGAATAAATGATGTCACACAAAAATTAGTTTAAAATGATGTATTCTTCCTGAAAGACACCTCACAACACCACTCACATCACCTACATTATAAAAAGAAACAATGAGGAATGAACACACTTCACAAAGCCAATGAAATTACCTACACCATAAAAGAAACAGTGAGAAATAAATACAGTCAGCACCAACCTGTGAATGTGGCTTTCAATCGCTGGCGAGGAGAACGTGGGGAGGTGGCTAGCATTGGGGAAGATGTCCTGGTGAGTGACAATAGTGAGGCGTGGATGATCCAGGTTGAGCCAGTGTGGGATCTGGCCATTTGTCACCAGGAAGATTCTCCGGACCCAGGGCGCGTACTGCTCCAGGGAACGCAGGGAGTACCGCAGCTCCTGGCCGGCATAGAGGAGTAAGGGAAAGGTGAGGAGATGAAGATGCACTGAAGATTCAATGGAAAGCTAAGCAGGTGGATATGTGCAGTGGATTCTGAGTCACCTCTAATGTTTGGAATCTTAGTTCTGGATGAGATTATGTTGTGCTGGTGTGGGGACACACACCCACACCCTTACCACCCACATTCCACTCTCTGGTTCCCTGGGACGTGACACCAGCCTCTGGCCATCCTACCTATCACCACATGGGAGTAAGGTCAACCCTCATCCCTTTGTCTCCGGGCACCAACCCCATCCATGACCTGAGCCAGCAGGCCCAGCAATCACCCAGACATCAGTAGTCTGTGTCCGCCTGGCCTCACTGGCGGACATACAGCCCACTGGCAGCTCATCACTTATCATTTTGTAGAGTTTTATTTTAATATATCTACAGCTACTTTACAATGAGTTTATCTGTATCCCAGGCATCTCTACAAAGTACTACTAGAAAAAGCAGGATTTATCTAGTACAATATGTCATTTTCCAAGAGAGCAGCAGGTAATGGAAGGGTGAACAGGTGAAGATGTTCTAAATCATCTGAGTCATCCTAAGTACTGGGAATCTTAGTACTGAGTGGTATTACTTGTCATATTGTAAGTAAGTAGTGAAGGTTAAGTAGTAGGGTCTCTGGCTTCAAAGTTGAAGTAGAATATGATGATGCCACAGCACACACTAGCTGACAAACTGGTAAAGCTTCATATGGTCTGGTGAAAGAAACACTAAAAGTTTTTTTTCATGCACAATAAACAAGATCAGAAAGTATTAGAAAGGATTCTTCTCTATCTATGCAAGTTTGTAGTAGACTTTCATTCCTCTCCTTTCCTCATCCTTACCTCATTGTCTTCGAACCGGTTAGCATCAATCTCCTTGAGGTCAGACTGCAGCATGAGCATGGCCTGGCGGGTGCGGATGCTGCTGTTGGAGGTGGCCGGCTCCAGGTGGCTGTTGGCAATGAGCAGACCAGGCACAAGCTCCTCCTCTCGGCACTCTATCAGCTGCACTCCCCCAGAGCCTGACACAGAACACTGTGGGGATGGCAAGGGAGAGGAAGTGTCATGGGTGAGGGAAAGGAGGTCTTGCTGGTTCTTCAATTTATGCAGGACTATACAGAATGATCCCTCTCTCAGACACACAGTTCTGAATGCTAAAAAGAAATAGGCAGGAGGGCAGTGCTCTGTCAGGGACGAAGTGGCTAAGAGAGTGGTGTGAATGAGTGTGAGTATGAAAGTCATGTGCTTTGTCTTAGCTGCCCCCCATTAAGGGAGAGACAGCCTTGGTATATGTATGAAGATAAAATAGGTTATGATTCTGTTCATTCTTTATTCAAACTACCAACTGCAAGCTTGTTGAAGATAATGAGACACACAAACACAAGAAATAACACTCCATAAACTGCACTCAATGGACTCAGTAACTGTTTCTCTTTGTTACTGCAGGAACACTGACTAACCGCTGCCGTGATGTTCCTGTGGTGTGGGAAGAGTGCCTGCAGCAGGTCCAAGTGCGAGAGGTGAGTGGCACCCGTCACCAACACCGAATGCTTCTGCTTCACACCCCAGCCCCCACCCACATCTGAGGGACACAGCACATAGTTGTTCTGATTCACAGTGAGAGACTGTAATGTATTGTCATCATTATTATAATTTTGTTTAACATGCTTATTTTCCCTTACGGTGTTGGATGACTTTGAAGTCTTGCCCACTCTTTTTTTTTACAAATTCAGTCAGACTGCAATTTATTTATATTCAATTTGTAACTTTTTTTAATTCAAGAATTTTTTGTCCTGATGTGCAAATAAAAGGAAAAAAAAATTGAAAAATGCACTAAACATAAAAATAACAAAAATATTATTAACACTAATTCACAATTTTTTCCATATATAACTCATTCACAAACCACAATTCAAACAATTCACCAGTACACTCATCTTTTACCACAACTCTCAGCAAGTAAAAACAACTCTTTATACCAGTCACTAACACATCTATTCACTAACCCCAAGGTTCCCTGACCCACCCAAAGCACAACCCACAACACACACCCTGCATCCCTTATCACAAAGGGGCCTTACCTGACGTCCAGTAGGCTTGCTTGGGCTTGGAACTGTTGCCGGCCAGGAGCATCACCCTCTCCATCACCTGAGCCACGTCTTCCTCCCTGGCCAGGTGCAGCATAGTGAAGTTGTGCGGCCGACTGTCATGGTTGATGGTCAGCTGAGTCACCTCTAATACTGATGGGATGGATTCAAAGGTACTCTTGGGTGTGGTGCAGTCCCTTTAAGGAGGAAAGAGTGAAGAAGTAGTAAGTATAAGAGTTGTTTATTCATGTAAGTGTATCTGTTATTGAGTGGAATGTGGAGGTGAGATAAAATGTCTTTTCTTTTCCAGATAAGAGGGGTACTGGCCAAGGGTAACAAAATATGTATTAAAAAAAAGGTCCATTGAGGTGCTAGTCCCTAAAGGGAAGAAATACCAGGTGCAGTTAGATATGTATTTTATTCTCTGATGTGTCTGCTGGTGGTGCAGCAGCCTGTACTTTCTCAATGCCATGCCAGCAAATGTTAGACAGTAAAGAACCTGTTTCATCTTGCATTTTCTCTCACCAAAACATTCCATTCACTTACTGTTCATTTAGTTGTTTTCCCCCTGAAAGCATATTGCTTTAAATCAGAATGCTCCCACTTCTATAGCTTCAAACTATGTGCTGTACAACCAGAACACACTCAGTACAATGAAATACCAAACATTTTATCTAGTATCTCAAATAAATCACCTTCAGGAGAATAGCACTGTGTCAAGATCAAACCCAAGATCCAAACATGAAAGCTCTGCAAATAATAAATCCCTCTCTACCACAACCCTCCACCACACACCTTCCTGGGACTCCATTAAGAACATAAGAACATAAGAAATAAGGGAAGCTGCAAGAAGTGACCAGGCTTACACGTGGCAGTCCCTGTATGAAATATACCTTCCTATTTCCATCTATTATCCCCATCCATAAACCTGTCTAATCTTCTCTTAAAGCTCTCTAATGTCCTAACACTAACAACATGATTACTGAGTCCGTTCCACTCATCTACCACTCTATTTGAGAACCAATTTTTCCTATCTCCTTCCTAAACTTAAATTTTTCAAGCTTGAACCCGTTATTTCTTGTTCTACCCTGGTTGCTGATCCTAAGAATTTTGCTTACATCCCCCTTGTTATAACCCTTATACCACTTAAAGATTTCTATCAGGTCCCCTCTTAACCTACATCTCTCTAAAGAATGTAAATTTAACAACTTCAATCTTGCATCGTAAGGAATACTACTCATCCCCTGTATCCTTTTAGTCATTCTAAACAATCATGGCTCTAATACTGATCCCTGTGGCACCCCACTAATTACATGACTCCACTCATATTTCGAGCTGTTTATTAAAATTCTTTGTTGCCTGTCGCTAACCCATGACCTTATCCAGCCTAACACCTTCTCATCTATCCTGTGTGCCCTAACCTTTATCAGGAGCCTTTGATGGAGTACCTTGTCAAATGCTTTACTAAAGTCCAGATATAAGTTATCATAACTATCACCATTATCTACTGCCTCATACACTTTACTGTAAAAACTTAACAAGTTTGTCAGGCAAGACTTTCCCTTCGTGAAGCCATGCTGTGACTGATTTATCAAGTTATGTTTGTCTAAATGTTCCCTAATGTTCCTCGCTATCATTGACTCTAATATTTTACCTACAACTGAAGTTAAGCTGACAGGTCTATAATTAGACACTTAAGTTTTATCTCCTTTCTTAAAGATGGGTACTACATTAGCCTGCCTCCACATTACTGGTACCTCACCTGACTCAAGTGATTTCCTAAAGACAGAAACTAATGTATTCCTTAAGTACATATTTCACCTGGTCCTGGTGTCTTGAACTTTTTTAGCCTATCTATCTCCCTAGTTATGGAAATATCTGCCAGCTTCTCATGCTCATCTGCTCTAAACATCTGTTCATTATCTGGCATATCCTGAATGTTAAGGTGAGCCACAGACCACCAGCATATTACCAATCAAGCAATAAGGTGCATCCCACACTCAACCAAGATTATGGGGCTTCTCTGGGTCATTACAAGAGGTACTATTGGGAAAATTTTAACCTGGTATGAGAAATGCAAGAAAAAAACAGAAAACAGGTAAACTATTTTGACAGCATAAAAGTGTTAATCCTCAGGTAAAAACATAAAAAAATTGACACACATACAGTTTTGCACATTCACCCCTCAAGCCTATACCAGGTTAGTATTTTCTCAATGATACTTACACGAGGCTGATGTAAGGTGCAGGCAGGCAGTGGGAGAGGGAACAGTCGCTCTGGATGCCTTCAGACAGTGCTCGCAGGCCCTCAAGCAGCAGGGGATCCGAGCCATTGACCCAAGTGTACACCACGTCGATGGGCAGCACACCACACAGCCTGGTGGAGCATGAAGGGCTGTAAGATGCTGCTTGTTGTGTGAGGCATAAAGAGGATTAAAGACTACGAGTATATTGAAAAGATGTTTAGGAGTATGATTAGCAAACAAGTGAAGTATAAAGAGGATTAATTAACCCTCTGACTGCCTCTTGGTACACCATTCCCTAATTACCAATCACTCTGAACATCTTTACTTGTTCTACAGCCACATCCAATCTTTAAACTGAGTAGAAATTGCAAAATCTATTCTTTTCACCCATAATTTTCTTCCAGATGCTTATAAAGATTTCATACATTACATACGGTGATGATAATCATCTCGTATCAAAGTGAGAGGGTTAAAGGCTGTACCAGAAAGACACTCAGAAGAATGGTTAGCAACTGTGTAAAGTACAAAAAGGATTAACTGAAGGTTGTACTGGAAAGAGTACGATTAGCTAAGAGGAATGAAGGTTTAGAAATGGTGTATGTGAGGGTCATATTTTCTACTCTAAGCAGCTAAAAAAAATTTGATTAGGAAGAAAACATTAAACAGAACTGATTGGACGATAACTTAGTACAAACTGGAAATTTCACATTACAAGGAGGTAGGTTAATGAACAGGGTGAAACATATTTTTTTAAACTG
This sequence comes from Scylla paramamosain, assembly GCF_035594125.1. Lineage (NCBI taxonomy): Eukaryota > Metazoa > Arthropoda > Malacostraca > Decapoda > Portunidae > Scylla > Scylla paramamosain. The sequence goes on along the minus strand of NC_087159.1, from coordinate 26,980,980 downwards.
TAACTGGATGTATCAGGATTAATGGAAAAAAATATGAAAGTCTGGGATTACGATAGAGTATGAGGCTCTGTGGCAATTCAAATTATACAATTATACATATATGGAAAGTGTGATGTGGAAAAGGAAAGGAAAGGAAACTGTTGATGATGTTGGAAGTTTCAATGCCATGACCACTTACTGTCCCAACAAGTTTTCTCCTCTAATGTTGTCTGAGAACACATTGACGGACCGATACACTGCCAAGTCAACCTGATCCTGCAAAGACAGATAAAAAACAAAATACATAAATGAATAAATAAAAGAGAAAAATCAGATTACCATGAAGTTATTTAATCGTACATACTATCACACAAACAACGCTGTCTATCCTTGAAGGCTACCAGTAAATTATGGAATGTTCTGTGAAAAGTATGTGGCATGACAAATATGATCCTGAAAACACAGAGATCAGAAATAAGCAAGGCAGGATGATGGCAGATTTAATATTCATATCAACTTTAATTTACAGAGAGAGAAGAGAAAAAAAAACAAAGAGAAAAAGCCAAACATAACAAAAATCAAAGGGCCTCACCAGCCAGTGTATACATGAGAGATAAGAGAGAAAAAAACTGAAAGAGAAAACAACAAACACAACAAGAATCAAAGGAGCTCACCAGCCAGTGCGCACACCAGAAGCCCACCGCAAACACCGTCAGGAAGATCGTCACCACCACAGCCACAAGGGGTGGTGGGTTGGTGAGCACAGCATCCAGCACCCACCGATGCCACCACTTACTGAGGCCCCGCATCCCGCCACGTCTCAGGGCCGTCTGCCTCCCCTCCGAAGCAGAAGCATACCTGAAGGGGTACTGAAAGTGTGAGTGCTTAGTATAGTGTAAAAATAAGTCAACAAATTAATAGCATATCAAAAGGGACTAAGGCAGAGAGTACTGGTGGTTAATTTGGGATGTAGAAATAGGAAATGGGTTAATAAATAAGGGCTGCCTGCTGCCCCTCACCTGCCCCCTGCTGGAGTGTGACTGAGGGGATGGAGAGGAAGGTATGGGTGGTTAGTATGTGATCTCTCAAATTGGATACTAATAAATAAATGAATAAGTAGATAGGGAAACAGGTATATAGACTGAGAAGTAGATACATAGATAAATAGATAAATAAATGAATAAGTAGATAGGCAAACAGGTATATAGACTAAGAAGTAGATACATAGATAAGTAGATACATAAATGAAAAATAAATGACAGAATAAATAATAATAAGAAGAAAAGAAAGAAGAAAAAGATGAAGGAAAATAAAAAATAAAAAATAAATAAAAAATTGGTATATGTAAACATGAACCAGCTCAAGAAGACAAAAAGGAAGCAATATAGAACGATGAAGGGTGAGAAGAAAAGAAATAAACTAGAAGAGGAAGAATGAAAGACAGAAGAACAGAAGAATGAACAAGACAGAAAAAAGAAGGAAGAAAGAAGAGAGAAGGGATGATGAAAAGGAAGGCAAACCCGAAAGACACACGAACCGGCTCGAGAGAGAGAGAGAGAGAGAGAGAGAGAGAGAGAGAGAGAGAGAGAGAGAGAGAGAGAGAGAGAGAGAGAGAGAGAGAGAGAGAGAGAGAGAGAAAATGGAGAAAAAGAGGAGAGGGAACGGTGTAAATGAAATAAAAAAAATATATAGAAGTAAGGGTGTAAAGCAAAACACGAAGCATGAACAAGCTCAAAAAAAAAAAAAAAAGGAAGGAAGGAAGGAAGGAAGGATATAATATAATAAGAGAAAGATGGAAAGAAAAGAAAGGAAAAGAAAAGAAGGAAGAATATAAAAGAAAGAAAACGAAAAAGAGATGTAAAGAAAGCCAAACCATGAGAAGACACACCCGCCACCTCACCGTGCCAGTGCCAGCCGCGGCGCACACCTGTGACTTGTATACGTCGCTTACTGCCTGGTGGTGCACGTGCTCCTTGGTGGTGCACGTGCTGCCTGATGGTGCATTTGTTGTCTGGTGGTGCACGTGCTGTTTGGTGGTGCACGTGCTGCTGGCTTGACTGAATGAAGAGTCAGTCTAACTTGTTTCATACGCATAATAAATAATAATAATAATAGTAATAATGAATAATGCCAACTCGCACAAGGAAAGCCCTTAAAAACTTTCTCTGCAACTTATTTACATCGCCCTCCTCCTTCATTATACTTTTTTTTTCATATTTACAGCAATTAACCTATCAATCAAATCATTCAGTACAGTGCTGTAAACTGTCTCATCCTTGTACAAGAACATAAGATCATAATGAAATATGGGGAGTTGCAAGAATCCATCAGGCATACAGGTGGCAATCCCTGCATAAAACATACATACCTATCTCCACCTGTCATCCCTATTCATAAATTTGTCTTATAGGTCTCTAATGATGTCGTACTTATAATCCGGCTTCTCAATATATTCCATTCATCTACTCTTATCTTTTAAAACAAATTATTATTATTATTAATTATTATTATTATTATTATTATTATTATTATTATTATTATTATTATTATTATTATTATTATTATTATTAAATTTAACCTTATAAGACTTGAACCTATTACTACTTGTCCCATGTGTATCACAAGCAAATATATCTTTCATTTTAGTGTTCACTGTGTTAGGCATCTACAGTATACATTTTTATTTTTATTTATTTATTTTATTTATTTATTTTTTTTTTTTCCTGCTTTCGGACTGTACTATAGTTATTAGATAGCATGAGTAATTCACTGTGGGAATAACGATAAAACTATAGTGCTGTCATTAAAACCTAACTAATCATTCGCAAAAGAGAGAATTATAATATTTTATTTTCCGATATTAAATATTTGTCATACGCAAATACTTCCCGACCTTCATGGCAATGACCAAACCTCATTATCCCTTGCAGGTGGTTGATCAGCACGACCACGGTTCACCTTTCCTCACACGTTCTAAGCTGATGTATATGATTTGTGTGTGATTGCATAAGTAAACCATTAACGACACTGGATTCCATCTGCTTCAGTTTTCAGTTTCGTAATATATATATATATATATATATATATATATATATATATATATATATATATATATATATATATATATATATATATATATATATATATATATATATATATATATGTGTGTGTGTGTGTGTGTGTGTGTTTATTTGTCTATATGCCTGTCTATCTACCTTTCTGTCTGCCTGTCTGTCTATCTTGCGCCTTTTCGTGACAAGTCCCACTAAGGAAACACCAACAGGAATCCCCATTTATTTATGTCCTTGCATTCTCTCCTTGAGTGATCTAATGCTCCTTTTCCTCTCAACCTCTTGCTCCCGCCCCCTCCACGGGTAGAGCACTGCCAAACTTCTGCTAAGCATTGCTTCCACGTGTCTAGCTATGCCATACTCCTAGAATCTAAGCAGGGATATGTTATTCTGTAATATAGTTAATGTTACTTACACATTGCACTGAGCAAATAACTTTTTTTTCACTTATTAGGTAACAGAGCAATACTACTTTTCTCACCTTAAGTTCTATTCTGTCAATTTCTGTGTTTATCTCTCAGTCAGTTCAACTTGTGTGCAACTCTTTCACTGTCCGTAACAAGTGTTATCCTCCCACCTCTTCTTGTGTACATCTCTTTCAACTACCGCAAGTGTTACTCAGTCACCAACAGTTCATTTTGCTTCACTTGATTACCATGCACTCCCGAAACACAGGTGTCAGCTAGGCCAGAGTAGAACAAATAAATAGATAAATAAATTCTGTATAATGATAAGAATGCTATGCTGGCATGATTTAAAGGTGGATAAGCATTTAACAGGTGAGAGAACCAGGTAAACAACCAGCAAATCAGGTAACGCATTCCACACAGCTGCCAACCATTCCTTAGCACACACCGATATCTAAGTCTCCCAGAACCCGTCACTAGAGTAGTGGTGTTCAACGTTTTGCCTCTCACACTACACCAGCCAGACGCAAAAACGGGCGAGGCACACCATCACTATTTTAAAAGTGGAACTAATGAATGCTAATAAACCTTCATGCGCCAGGCGGAGTAAGGTTACCAGTTCGTGCACAGTGTGGTATGCCCACACAAATAGGATATAATATAAATTCACGATTGATTAATTTCATTGCCACTAAGTTGTGACGTGATTCGCCGTATGCACGCGGTTTGAATAAGGATCAGTCTTGCTTCCTGAATTGCCGCAGCACAGAAGCTGAAAATCAGTGCACTGCAGAACAGGCCACGCCATTAAATGCATATTCCCTTCAGACTTTTTTTTTTTTTTTTTTTTACCACAAACATCTGACTTGCTGCTGCAAAGTCCATGTCATGTATATGAAGTTCATAACCTCCAAATACGCCAGTCACCACGCACGTGGCATCCTTTACTAAGGTTTTACCACTATTATATATTTAATTTTCAGGTCGTATGAACAACTAAACGAAACAGAGCACAAGAGCATCAGAGCTGAAGAAGTGATGGATGACCTAGCTGAAGGCTGTGGCTGATGGGAAGTGGTTGCATTGGGCCATGTTCTCATACATATGAATGAATGTAGGGATTAATTTGATGTAATGACAGTATTAATTAGTAACTTTATATACCAGGTTGATATTCACAAGATAGCAGTGGTAACCGTCACACACACACACACACACACATTCCCAAGACTAAAATATGAAAATTAAACAAACCAATTAACATAGAACACCAAATCATATACTAAAATCAAGTTAAAATAGAAAACTAATGATCACCAATGAAGGTCGTGTGCCAAACAGTGGTCTGGTGTGCCTTTCACTGACGGGAATAATGACTGAGGCACATGCGCATCGTTTGGTAATGTAACATTAATGTAGTGCAAATGAAAGTGGATGCACTTAATAGTTTGTGTGTGTGTGTGTGTGTGTGTGTGTGTGTGAGAGAGAGAGAGAGAGAGAGAGAGAGAGAGAGAGAGAGAGAGAGAGAGAGAGAGAGAGAGAGAGAGAGAGAGAGAGAGAGTCTACATATATTGAATATCTGGAAATCATTAGTGAGCTGCATAAAGTGTACCCTATACGGTCAATATTATTGACACAATATATTGACTCGTTTTTATTGTGCAATAAAATATCAAATTCTTTTTGATGTCTTAAATATATTGTGTCATTCTTCAATACCGTCCCTTCACTGTCAATAATATTGTACAATACGGAATATTGCGCAATAATATTGATCGTGCAGGGTCAGCTTTAGCCACAAGTCACTGTACCGTTTGAGGTCCGCAGCAGAGGCTCTACTGCCACCTCCAGCATCACATCGACCAGTCGTGTATTGCACGACTAAACTCACTTCAATAGTAAATAGACTGCTGTGCCTAGTACTAGTTCACATAATTATTATTTTTTTCAATCCTCCACCACAATCAGCTGCATGCACACTATAATACCTTTAACAACTGTGGTTGGGTTACACAAATAAATTCACACATGATTTTTCAGATCTTCTTTATTGAAAAAGGCCCTATTATCTTACTTATGAAGTGAAAACACTAGCCTACATGAATCTGAAACTCAGCCATGGCTATGAAAACGGGAGTGATGACAATTATAAGAATTGAACAGATAATTGGAATCCCCTGGAGAGCAGCGAGGCCAGGCACCAGGCCCTCGTACACAAACCAAACACCCCTAATATATTTTAATAAAAATATATATGTATATATATATAGTTTTTATATAAAAAAATCCCAAGCAATGGCTTTTCGTAACCTTGTTCAAATTTTACATCAGAGCATATAAACTTTTACAAAAACATTGTACGAAATGTGGAACGAAAATTAACCAATATCGCAATCTGACTACGCTGCATTCTAAGACTTTGTACTTAACTCAAATCTCTGATAAAAAGTAACTTAATAATTCATTACACCACATGGTACACTGTACATAACCGACTGGCATTCATCTCTTCGGCAAGTAATATGGGTGGTGGTTTTTAAGTCCAATACCAAATAAAAGTACTCTGGGAGGGGAGCCCGGTTCCTGAATAAGCCTCGCCTCACCATCACTCACAGACAACTGCCTGCCTGCCTGCTTGGATGACACTTTCTACTCCCACCATAAGGATGTCTGCTCCTCAACAGCAGCAGACTGGTCCAGATCAGCACGCTGGTCACTTTGTGCGAGTCTGTCCGCCCTTGTGCTGAACCAAAGTCAAAACAAAAAATATCACATGAAGAACAAATTATCAGTGCAGGGAAAGTACCTTGTTTGTTGCATTACCGTTTGTGTTACTATTACTCTAATGAAACTAGACCATGCGAGACCCATAGATGCAGCCAGGAGACAGCTAAAGCACACGCCATGCAGGGCACTCCGCTCACTGTCTCACGAAATCCTACAACTATGTAACAATACAGATTAATGGTGAAGAAAGGATGTTCCCTTGCACCATAATGGACAACAAATGACAACATAAATAAATTAGGGATGTGGTCATGTAATACCATAACTGTCATTCACTATAATTCAGTGGAAGGTTGCCTACTGTTGCCAGCAGTCCAGGAGTCAGTAATCTTGATGAGTCCTAGGTCTCAGGAGGATGCATTTACTTCAGTACCTGCAGCTCCAAGACTCCTGGTCTAGATTGGCCAACTGGCACTGCAGGATGCTGCTACTGGGCGACCATCACGGCTGGTTGTGCTGGGGTCGAGGGGTGGCCGAAGCCGACTTGACCTCTCACCCACTGGTCACATCACAGAGAGCTTCCTTATCCTAAAGTGACTAGGAACCCCAGGTGCAGCACGGCCCAGCTGCGGCCCAGGCACAGCACTACAGTAGGTGGGCTGGCCAGAGCTAGGCTGAACACACTTGAGTCACTGTCACTAAGGGTCCTTTAGTCCCACTGTCCACCAGCAGCAACAGTGTCCCATCAGCAGTGCTGGCAGGGACTGGTGGGGGCTGATGGTAAGAGGCTGCTCACCTGCCTGCCTATCAGCTCTTCCATTTGGAGTGTGACTGCTGGCTGTGCAGGCCGCCCGAGGGGATCATGTCCAGGAGGTACTGTCGATGGACCTCTGCAGCCTGACGCATTATCTCTTGTTGCTGCTGCTGAGCTAAACTTTTGCTGCTGCTACTGCTGCTGCTATTACTACTGTTGGAAGGTGAGGGAGCAGAGGAAGCGGCTGGGACTAACTGAGCTGCTGAGGCAGCCATAAGCTGCTGCAACTGGCCTAGACCAAATGGATTATATGGCCCAAGTAAATACGGTGCTAGCATATGAGCAGGTAATTGTTGGGAAGCAGCTGCTGCAGCTGCAGCACTTAATCCTTGCATTCTTATCATTTGTTGCTGAGCTGCCTGCAGATGTTGCAGTGCAGCTGGGTTGGACATGGCAGCAGCCATTGCAGCTGCTGCTGTCATGCTTTGCATGTACTGTTCTTTTTGTTGCTTGGTTAATCCTGGTGGCAAGAACATTTCCTTTTCCCTCTGTTCCCGTTCACGTTGCTCCCTCTCCCTCTGTTCCTTCTCCCGCTGCTGTCTCTCTTTCTCACGCTCCCTCTCCCTCTCCCGCTCCCGCTCCCGTTCACGTTCTCTCTCCCTCTCCTTTTCACGTTCTCTTTCCCTCTCCCTCTCCCTTTCTCGTTCTCTTTCTCTTTCCCTTTCTCTCTCCCTCTCCCTCTCTCTTTCCCTCTCCTTTTGTCTCTCACGCTCCCGCTGCATCTGGAGCTGCGTGGCCACTGAAGGAGAGGAGCGGTGGCTGGAGCTCCTGGAGTTGTGACCATAATCTGATTTGACGGCTGTCACTGACACACTGGAGGGCAGCCGGGCAGAGGGAGAGGGCAGCGAGGCCGTCACGGGTGTCATAGATACTGATGCACTTGATATATCTGGCTGGGGTGAAGCCTGTTGGGAATGAAAAAACAAATGTTAATTACAACCAATGAAATGTTCTTGAATACAGATTTAAAGAAATGGCAATAATGAACATGACCCTTAGCAACAATAAATTCATATTAAAACTTCAAAATTTTTAAATGATAAATAAAATGTCAGTTTAAGTAAATCTACAAAATTATTCAGTTCAGAGAAACAATGATAGAAGAAAAGGCCAAGGATAAACAATTTGAAGCAGATTATGACAGCAATTCATAGCATTCACTGACAGTAAGTACAAATAAAATTAAATTATAAGTGAATTAATCTGAAAATTTAAGCTGCAAAAAAACAAACTGGTTTTGATTCATGTCAGAGTGATGAGCAAACACATGGTGCATCAGTCAGTTTTCCTGGAGCCTCTAAAACTGATCCATATCAAATATACATCAAAACTTATATGGATTAGCAATCATTTCTATTTGCATAAATACAGTGATCTCATTTTTTTTTCCTTCATATATAAATTCCTACTTCAATGTTACTAACATCAAACAACTCATGAATGTACAAGAAATCAGCCAACAGACAAGACATAATTGAAGAAAGACAATGATAGGCACAAACCCACACTCCACATCACAGGAATTGAAAGCTGTTCCCCTTTCCAAAATTGTGTGAAGTGCAGCAAGCATAAAAACACAACAAGAGAAAAACAAAGCCACACATCATGCACCATTCACCCAACTACTCTGCCAAGAAACAAAAATATGAAGGACTATAGACAAGAATCAAAGAAAACCTTGTGGCCTGCAGACAAAACACTCACTCTACATCCATACTCTTTGTGCTTGATGAAACACCTCAAGAAGAGGGATAGAAGTGAACACCCAAAACTGACAATTATGTCCCATGTATATAACAACTTAGCTGCACTTACAACAAGCAACATGCACTCAATTAATTGTTTCCAGTAGCAACATTTATAAGCCAAGTTATTTAAATTTCCAAATCCTTTAACTTAAAAAAAAAAAAAAAAAAGAGATCACTGTATATATATTTCTTTTTAAAACCACATCACAGTAAGAACAAGCAGACAAGCACCCACACCTCCCCACACACACACAGTAAAGCATTAACACATAAATAACTGTACTGCTGAGTGATGTATATACATATCTACAGTCAAGTCTCCAGCACCCATATACAGATGCTTGGCAGACTTTGCTAAAACTGTCATCACAAACTTCGAACAAATAGTAATTAGAAAGTTTGCTCATTTTCATGTAAAAGGTGACATTTACCACTGTGATCTGGTATTCTGTACAATATCAGCCAAGAACTTCCTACTTGATTGATTAAGACCAGTTAAGAGTGCATTCACTTCAAGAATGTTCACTATGTAAATTTTAAAGTGGTAATGTTTGAGGTCTGGTTTTGTAATTTCAACTTAAATTATGACACTATAAATTTAACCAAAAAATTGCAGTATAAATTTCACTAAAATTTTCAGTACAGATTTCACTAAAAATGCACACTTTGCTTGGTTTGGCAGAACTTAAATAATACCTATTTAGAGCAAACTCTGCACTTACAAAATGTGTTAACACAATGTACTATATACAGCATAATTCTAGAATTGTGCTAACACTATGTATTCAAAAGAGTACCACCCTATTACTTTTAGTACATATCACCTGGAAAATTCAACATAAAGGTGAAACTTTAAGGTTAGGGGGTTAAAATTTTGAATACTTAGAATATCACATGGGAAAAAATTTGGATAAATCTTGCATGTTCTTGACCATCTTGATAGTAAATGTTGAAAATTACCTAAATCAGATGGTTACATCTAAAACTCACCATATTGCTAATACCCAAACAGGAATGATGAAAAAAATTAATGGAAGATGACATATGAGAAGAGTGAATAAGGAGATACAGGAAAGTGGAGAAAAGTTTGCCATAATTCCCAACTCCAAAAAGCTCCATCACAAAACACTGGCACGTGATCACTACATAAAGCCAGGGTGCCGTTTTTCTGGTGTTTGGCAGAAGCTGTGTCCAAACCAGTGTTCCTTTGCAATGCAATAATGTGTGACTTTACACAATTAATGTGCCTAGCGCAAGATTCGCACAAACGATGTTTCAACCTCTATTCTGTGACAGTACAATCATGTTAACAGACTCTTGAATTAACATAAAAAGAATATGCTCACTGTGAAAATTTGGAGAGGTACAAAAAGGTACATTAATGGATCTGCTTTATGGCAACTAGCTACTTTTATTTACATGGTCAGCCATACCAGTGTGAATTGTTACTGAGCATGGCGTGACAGTTGATCAACTGCCTAATCAAAGCCAGGATCACATGGCGCTGACATAACTGGGAAGCCAAATTCAATCTTACTATAACTTCTGGATAATGATTGATCTTAACTGATTAATGATTCTCTACAATATCTCAGAGTCTGTTAAAACAATCCCTGTACTGCACCACTGTGTTGACCAGCCCATGAGGTCACTCTCATGTCACAGCCAGCACTGACCATCTGACCACGCCACCAACCAAACCATCCCTTTCTGCACGCACATTGGGCCATCTTCTAAATCCCTAACTTGCCCCCAGGCGGTCAAAGCCTCAAAGTTAACCCTGATCCAGCGCCTGCAGCTGACCTGACGTGGTAAGATGACAACCGAGGATGACGACCCCCTCCCTCCTACAGTCAAGAAGTCAGTAGAGTCTGGCATGACTGAGCGGCGGCGATCCTCTCGGTTGTAAACATTTGGAATCGGCGACGATTTGCCAACTTCTCTTCGGTAATGTCTCTGATCCTGATGAATAAAGAAATAGCAGCTGAAAATAAGATAGGTTTTGCACACAACACTGAGTAATGCGACCAAGGGTATCAAGCCCAGCCTCTGCGGACAGGATTCTTATTTTCCAAGGAGCACCACAGATGCGTTGAGCACACTGTGTTTACAGCTGGGGAAGCTCACGGTGCTAAGCAGGGAGAATTGCTATACACTTTTCTAACTGCCACTCACAGTCCATAGTGTGAGGCAGACTGGCAAATATTCCACAAATGCCAAGGGATGAATCAGTTGCCAACACTGGCACTAATTTATTGCTGACTTTATGATGATGTTAGTTGTGCAAATTGTTTATAAAATCAAGACATACTTCCTTGGTTTCTTGTGGGGAGGATATAGGGAGGCAAAATAAAGCCTAGGATATAATTTCCATCAAATAACTAATTACAGAAAAGTTGAAAAAGGGTTTTCTAGAGTAACATACAATGGTAAGGACTTGCTTGTGTGATGTATCAAACTCTGAAAGCAGGCCTTCAATCTGCAAACTAATGAAGTTTTCTTGTACAGAACAACTTTATATCTTTCAAGACAAAATAACTAACTTTTTTTCCAATTTCACTTCTGGGTGAGCACATTATGAATAAATAGGTATCTTCATGAATCCAATAAGTGAAATTCTATGAAAATTTATATCTTGATTTTCTCCAGTGAAATGTCTTAACTGGAATTATAACAAATCTAAGTTTACTGAAGTACAGAATGACAAAACAGTTCCTAACTGCGCCGCAGTGAAGCCTGGCACCGCCGTGCCTCAGAACATGCTCACACACACAGCGTGGTGATCTATCTCTGACCAAGCCATCAATGGTCGGGTTATGCAAGAGTGTGATGAAATTAGGACAGAAATAAAATTTCAAAAGATGATGCGAGGTATGGAAATGCAAAATGATAAAATAAATAAATAGAAATAAAGTTGAAAAACATCTAAAAATAGGATGCTTGGTCACCATACACTGAATTCAAGCACATCACACTTTATGAATGAATTCTGTGCATAGAAAAACACATTGCAATCATTTAGTTGGTGATGTGACAGAAGGATTAGCTTATTATGATTAGACATCAACACATGAGCTACATTAAGAGCTGAGGTACATGCACTGTCCCTATAGCCCCCCTGTGGTCGTCTCTTCACCTCAGAGGCTTTATTGACGTTAATGAACACATAAGGAATGCAGGGTGTCAAAACAACACTAATTACAGTCGAGTAAAACATGGATGGGCTCTCCTGCCAACACTAATCACAAGATATGGTGGTGATTATAAAAACAAAATGAATTACTAACTATAAGGGGATCTAAAATTGCAATGAGACTCAAGATGACTGGCTTCAAGCAACACAGTAATAAATCATTATTAGAAGATAGCAACTTTTATAACACCAGTGTAATTTGGATTTTGCATCTAGTTAACCCCACAAAAACTTGCTCTCCCACATTTTAACTTGATCTTGTTAGCAAAATCATTATAAAATATCACAAATAAGATATGAAAATGCTACTTCATTCACAGATAACTTTATGAGAATTCCCCTTCAATATAGTTGACATTATATAATAATTTCTAGCTAGCAGAATCATCAATTAAATAGTCCAACATGAAACTAGCACTGACGGCTATACTGTGCAGGAGACTATTGACTATGATAGTTAAGTCAAGTGGAGGCATTGAAGGAGACCTGCACCCATAGAGAGGATCAGGGCACCCATCAATGTGGCCACAGAGAGGACAACAGTGAACAGTGCATGCTTCTCTCAGGTAGTCTGGTGGTGGTGGCGGTGGTGGCTGGTAACTCACAATATCCACAAAGTAGGTCTGCCATGTTACCAGCCCACAGTGAGCTCCACCTCTAGTGCTAACAAAACAAAAACATGTCCAAACTGTACCTTCTTTGGCCATACCTGCGCCATGCGAGCCTCTATCTCTTGTTCCTGCTGCAGGGCTTTCACGAATGCGGCTTTTAGGCGGTTGGTGTGCTCCTGCTTGAGGGCCTGCTTGAGGTTGGTGGTGACGCACAGCTCGCACACCACCTTGCCCTCCTGCCCATTTTCAACTTTAACTGCAACAAAAGACAAGGAGTTAATGCACCGAAAAACAGTGCTTATTAACAAGTTACCCATTATGGTATCTAAAATTTCAGTGCTATTTCAGCTAAACAACTATCAAAGAAACTAGTTTATAGAAGCAGCCATGAATATCCACTAGCCTTATTCATGCATTCATTCAAAGGAATTGGTGTATGATCAACTGTTTTATGCCAGTCCCCTATCTATATACCAAGCCAGCAACCCCGCAAAGAAGGGTATGCAAGACAAGGTGCCCACATAAACACATTCATGCTCACCCCTACAATCTTGCCCTAAGAATAAAATAAACCTACACCTTAACCTGTAGGCTTCTATGATGTATTTGTCCTTCATAAATAGTGAGCATCTACCAAAATTCTTGAATTAATTAATGGAAAAATGAATGCAAAATAAAAAATGGAGTTATTTTAGGGTTTATGTTTGGGATCTGATGTAGCACAGCACTAAGATCACTGTATTTCTGTACTGGTACATGAAGCAGATTGTATAATGATGAGTCTCCATACTTAAGCTGGGAAAATGTATCCAACACTCACTCTTAGACTTGAGATAAGCCTTGTCCCACTTCCATGCAGGGGTAAAGTCTGTGCCACACTGGGAACAGATGAAGGGCACAGGCCGTGGGTCAGTCATCTTGCCATTCAGCAGGATGTGCTCCACACACTGCTCCAGGCCAAGTAGGTAGATGAATTCAGTATTGTTGGGGTTGGGGATGAAATGCATCTCTGGAGGAGGTGGTTTGGGAGGTGGAATCTGAAAGGGAACAAAGAAGAATGTCAAATTATCTCTTGTAAAATCATACAACTTAATAGCTGCCAGTCACAGCTGAAGGAATGACAAGGGATAATTAAAGTTGCCAGTCTCCTAAACATTTGCTTTCCAGCTACATTCATATCTTCAGACAAGAATAAGATGGTCCTTGACTATGTAAATAATTGCCATAAATACTTGCCAGTCACTCTAAATAGCATCTAAGACAAATGGATAAGAAAATATTCAAAACTCCATTGGGTTTTCAAGTGGAAGTTATTATGTTTGTTTAAAAAGACGAAATAAGAAGCAGAAACACTAAAAGGACAACAACTTTGAAGATGGCATACTTTTCCACACAAATAAGAGGACTACCCTAATGTCTTTGATGGTGCACTCATTCACTTGAGAAAATTCATGACTAACACTATCCAGTATAAACCAGGCTGGCAATCTCGCTTAGGGTGGCACAAAGCACTACATGCTCATCCACACATCATTCACTCTCAGCCAAATCACCCCTGGTGGAAAGACATCATCTCATGGACCACCCTACTACACACCATGAGCTTAGGCTAACAGTATTAAAAAATGACAGCTACAAATTCCCAGAGCAAGAACCGTACCCTGAGTAGCGTCTTTTCCAGCTGCTTCCTCAGAGCCAGTCGAGCAGCTGCCTGGCGCTGGGCAGGGGTGTGGGTGTCATCCACGCGACTGCTGCTGGTATTGCTACTACTGCTGCTGCTACTGTTGCTGTTGCTCACTGGCTGCTCCCACAAGAAATAATCAAACTTAATGCAAGTGAAGATGATTAGCCGCTAACCTTTAATATATATATATTAACTAAAATATTCAGCTGTGGACGAGGCAGTGGTGGCAGTGGAGACTTGCTGCCAAAAATGCTGTGAATGAGAGAGAGAGAGAGAGAGAGAGAGAGAGAGAGAGAGAGAGAGAGAGAGAGAGAGAGAGAGAGAGAGAGAGAGAGAGAGAGAGAGAGAGAGAGAGAGAGAGAGAGAGAGAGAGAGAGAGAGAGAGAGAGAGAGAGAATGTGCTGCTACCATCTCACCCTCAAACCATCCTGCAGAGAGAGAGAGAGAGAGAGAGAGAGAGAGAGAGAGAGAGAGAGAGAGAGAGAGAGAGAGAGAGAGAGAGAGAGAGAGAGAGAGAGAGAGAGAGAGAGAGAGAGAGAGAGAGAGAGAGAGAGAGAGAGACGGGGGGGGCGAGGATGTTTTTTTCCATGTGACCAAAACCATGACTTGGAAAAACTTAACATTAATTATTTTAAGGTGCTTTCTTTAAATTTAGGTAAACAGAGCCTTTTAATCTCTCCATCATTAAGGATTTACAAGCACAAGCAATTATAATAAAACTGAATGCTAATGGTGACTGTCATCACAATTACAGTCTTATGTTATCTGCTCTGATGATTATAAAAGATGTATTTTGTCATGGGTTTTGTTACATTGGAGCAAAAACTGAGAATTAAACAAGTTATCTTACATATGAAAAGTTAGTATAACTTTCAATGATTAGAAAATACACAGTATTATCAAATCCTTCTCTGGGCATAAAACACCAAGCTTCCTTGTTTTATATGGTCTCATGTGGAGTCATTCACCAATTATACATGAATATTTATTCAATGCAGCACCATCTGTGTGTGAACAAGAAATAAAATTTTTTGAGATTGAAAACAGAATAGAATGATGCTGCATCCAAAACAAACCATCTGATTTCATCTATTTGGTCCAACACATAATTTGCATCATGTACTACACTTGTTTAAGTCCAACCTTGGCTCCTAAGTGAGTTTCCTCCTTACTTACAATTATAGGCTTGATTCTCTATATAGTTCTGAAATACAAAGACACTATGTATCTGTGCTAAACACCTCACATAAAACAAGGAAACCCAGCACAACCTGTTTGAAACATGAAAATTCATAAGTTGGAAATTAGTGCACATGTTATACAAACAACTACTCACTCCATACTGACTGTGAACAATGCATCTACACCATGTGTGTTTGTGTAGCTGTCTCTGCATCAAGTACTGTGTTATGTCATCACACAGCTCTCTTCCTGTTAGTATGGTATGTGCCATGTTCAAGGTAACATACTTGTCCCAGAGGTATGTGTGCACAACATGCCTGCATGCCTTGGGTGCAGTATGTACAAGTGGTTTAGGGTGCTTCTCTCTCTCTATCCCTCTACATGTGAGTATCAACAGAATGATCTGCCTTTGTGTTATTATGTAGTAACAAGTATATTCACTATGAATTAATATCAATTAATATGTTCATTATAATATGTTTGGACTAGATCAAGTGTAGTTCACAGATGATGACTTTCATTCAGTATCCCCTACATCTACAATCAGTCTGTCCTCAGAATAGAGAGAATATTAGGAGTACCTAAAGAAGTCTAATGACTCTCAATACTGGAAGACTGATGAATATAAGGTACCTCTCTACTTTAAACTAGTGCTCCTCTACAAAGCTTCAATTACCAGTAACAACTATAACCATTAAGAGTGAGCTTGAGCATCATAATAACAATATGAGATTAATATAGACAATGAACTCTCATCTGTGAGGGGGAGCAAAATTACATTTTAAATCAGGACTACAGATGATCATGGGGGAGGGAGGGGAGGGGCAGTGATGGGTGGTGGTGGTGGTGGTGGTGGTGGTGGTGGTGGTGGTAATGTTTGATATATGAGGCCAGCCGAGTGGAAAGAAAGAAAACAAACTCAGGTTACTAAATTACACATTCTGCCTGCTGACTACATACTCCCTCAGGCTGCACAGCTTAAAGGAAGTGTGGAAAAAATAACAAAATTCAGGAGCAGCGTGAAGCTTTTGGCTAACAGTAAAAACTGCTGCATAGGGGATGCTGGGGAGCTTTAAGGTTGCATGCTCTGAATAAAAAAAAAAAAAAAAAAAAAAAAAAAAAAAAAAAAAAAAAAAAAAAAAAAAAAGTGTAAATAATCAAAAGCCCCCAAAATTACCAAGACAAATTATAATAATTAAGAAATAAAATTAGTACAATGCAATCAAAAGGCAGTGCATAAACCTGGAGAAAAATGTCAGTTATTGCACACAAATCACAACAAAATTCACAATATCAAAAGCAGAAACAGGTAAAAATATCAGATGAGAAACAAATAAATATAATAAACAAAGAAATAAAAATCATATTTACTATGTACAAGTCTAGAGAGCTTTAAAAATATTTGGAAAGACAGAACTTTCTTCAGCTGAAAAGATTCCTGTCAAGGACTACAAAGAAAGTGGAAACAGAGCAAGTCAGGTCAGTCAGTTAATAAGCACACAACATGAGGATGCTGTCAACAGTCTACTGAACACACAGTTATTGAATGAAGTAAAGGGAACATTCCCCACTATCAAAATGTGAAAACTAGGAGAAAGAAGCTTTACACATCAAAATATGTAAATTAAACACAAAATCACATCAACATATTCAAATTGAGGTAGGCAAGCACCTAAAATCTATATAAAAAAAAAAAAAATGTAAATAAATAAATAAATAAATAAAATAAAAATGTCTGAATTAATCTATACAAGCATTTCTTTAATTTTTACAAAATTTAGCTTCACTTCCTGCAATGCACTCCCAGCACAGCCTTATGGACTTTTGGAATGAGAAGCTCACAAAGATAAACTTCTGTTTTCAGCATTTAAAGAATCACGGCTTTTTCCAAAACAAATATTTGTAAACAATCAAGTAAACAATTCTAAGAGGTCCCTTTTCTTTAATTTCAAGTCATCTGATGACCCCTTACTCACAACAGATCCCATTATGTCCTGAAATAGGCAACTGGTCAAGTTTAAGCTGATACCAAATAACCATTGGCCAGCAACAGTATTCCTTCAAACACATCCACTACATTGTGAATTAGCCATCATTCTCCATGCTACTATTCTGGTAGGAGAGGGTTGGAGAGCACAGTGCTGGCCTATATAGGTGAAAGAATTTGAACTACCTTCAACAGATGCATTAACACCAGTTGATAGTACATAATCTACATTAAAATTTTCCCAGCTATCTGGTATGTTTTCCCTAATCATATCCACCGACAAATTTCTTCTTGCTCTACAGTCACATCCAAGCATTATACTTGCTAGAAACTGCTAAAATTTATTCTCTTAATTGCCCTTTTCCTTCATGGCAGTGCCTATGAGGATTTCATTGGTTTTTAGTGCTGACATGTTGCATATTGCAGTGAAAAGGCCAAATGAAGTGGCATAGCAAGAGCCATTAGTTTCAATACACTGACATCCACTGATTCACTCAGTGTACCTGGCCTAAATAGTCATATGCTATTGTCCTCTTGATTATACACCAGTTCAAAATTTCTTAAACTCCACACTAACCATCAACAATGTTTACTAAGCAGAAACAAAGACTGATCACCCCAAATAGAGCAACCAGGGAGACTGACTGACTGAAGTAGGTACATCTTGCTTTCCAAAATTAAAAAGGTTTTTCACTGCACTGTTCTCCAATGCTATACTTTAATCATCCATCCAAGGCTGCCACTGTGTGCTATATAAACCACTGTTCCCCCAAGAAGCATGGAGCATCATTCATAACTCACTACAAAGAAGATATGTTTGGGGGAATAGCTACTGAGGCAAGGATCATCCAATGGCTTTATACTTTCCCAGAATTCATCCCACTAAAAGTCAAGGCAACTGGGAGGAAAGTCAACAATTCCCATAGAGCAAAACACATAAATTTTACAAATACAGCACATCCAAATCTGCTGACACTGATATAACTATTAAAAACCAAAATGGATACTGAAAAGTTGGATAGGAAAGAGAAGAGCAGAAACCAAACCATCACTGTAAAGATAATATGGATATAAGCTCTCTCTGCCTGAAGGACTGTCCATCATCCACTGAAGCTCTGGTAAAAGTATTTATCACCAACACTGAGAAAGATGCACAAGTCCCCCAAGGCATCAAAATGCTTATCTCCAGAACAATAAAATAAAATACCAACTAAGGAGAGGTAGTGGAGAAGCAGTGGCCTGGCTGAGGGGCGGCATGAGGGTGATGTGCGAACCTTTATGAGGGCACGGTCGGTTGATGGGTGTGAGGAGTGAGGGGTGGACGTCCGCACCTTGGAGATGGACACCTGGGAGGGAGAGTCCAGGGGGCCGGGGCCGGGAGAGGAAGAGGACGCAGGTGAGTCCTTGCGAATGATCTCCACCTCCCGTGACAAGTTGAAGGGCAGGTTCAAGTTAGGTGGCAAGCCGGAGAGCATGTTGGATGAATTGCCTCCATTGCCTCCATTGCTTGACTTGCTGCTGGAGCTGCCCGATCCATTACCACCTCCGGTACTGGTCAGGGTGGTCCCTGATACAGGACATGGGGGGAAGTTAGCACATCGTAGGTTCACGGTAACGCTTGACTCAAATGGCTCACTTATTGGTTTAACCATTGCAGTCAGGGATACATTCTTGCTCATGGTTTACTACACTTGCTGTTTTACACTTTCACAGCTACTCCCACATGAACAATATTAACCTTCAGGTGACGATAACTGTAATCACCAGCTATATGAGTTTTTCCTGATGACTGAATTTCCTGCAAAATCCAGCCATATTTTCAGAATGTACCCTGTCCACAATGGGGTCAGGTGTATTTGGATCACTAGCATGAACTTGGGTAAAAGAGCAGGACTAACTCCTTCTAAACAAAGAAGCTAATCCTGGTCAAATTCAGGTAGTTAACACAGGTCATCCCACAGCCATTACATAAAGTACAAGTATGGCTAGTATCTTAAAAAAAAAATCCCAAGTTCATCTCTAGTGTACAAAATACATCCTGACAATACGAAGAGCCATATACATACCTCTTGCCAAAAGGTGTTTCTGTGCTTGCAGAGCACTAGGAGACAGTGACTCAGAAGTGACAGCTGATGTCATGTTCTTCACTTGCTGTTTATATTCCTGTGACACCTTGATGTGTGCTGGGATGGCAGAGGAGGAGGCCTGCAGGGAAACATTGTTTCTGAGTGGACAAAGTATCGATACTTAGGCTTGGTGGTTACCTGTGCCAGCATGTGTGAAAATGAACAAGTTGGATTAATGCCTCTTGCTTGTATTACTACATCGACATGGCTGTCTGCAGTTTCCCTTAACATACAAAAAACAGATTAGATAATTACACAGTACTACATAATGTAAGAATGCTCACTGTACTGAAGTCAAGTGCAGTTTACATAACATACATTTACTGTGCGGGAGCCTACCTAGTGCTTGGAAGATCCGGGACAACTGATTTCCTGAGGTCAACTAATGCTAATGTCATGACTAGAGACCAGAAAAATATTTACAGTACATATAAAATTTTTTTTCACATATAACAATAATTTTCATGGAAAATGAATAAATAAATAAAAAGTGAATAAATAAATTAATAAATTGTCGTTTCTGTTGTATATTTACATAAAATGGCCCAAACACATTTTTACTAGATCCCTGTTAAAAACTTCATGACAGCAGTATTTCAGTAGTTTGAAGTGCCTCTTCCACCTGAATCAGTGGTTACCAGATGAGGATCAGTCTGTCATGGTTAAGTTAGATCCAGCAGAAGCAGCAGCAATAGAAAGAGCACAAAGCAATTGAAGGTCTCCAGCTACAAGCAGATCCTGCCTTCATTGCTGGGTATTTGGTTTTCGTTACCACTCAACTGACAATGCTGGAGATGGTGGATCTGTCTCTGATGGAAATTCTTAAACAACCTGGACTTGACCAAATGCAAGATCAAGGAAATATCTTGTGAAAAGGTTAATTTTCTAAGTGAAAAGTTTGGAGCAGTACTAGCAAGAAACCCAGACAATGAAATGCTTTATTCAGTAGGAGCGCTTCTGTAAGGAGAGGACAGAAGCAATGTAACACTTCCTGAGGGAATGGGGCCAGGAGATAGAGCAAATTTGAAATTTGTTCCAGCAGCCAACATGGATGTAGGGAGAAGGTTCTCGATCTACAAAAAATGTGTTGACTTGCCAAAAAAATAAAATAAAATAAATAAAAAAATAAAATTAAATAAATAAATAAATAAATAAATAAATAAATAAATAAATAAATAAAATAATATATATATATATATATATATATATATATATATATATATATATATATATATATATATATATATATATATATATATATATATATATATATATCATTACAAATTGCCTCTACAATTCTGCAAAGCAGCCTGAGTTTTTGTTTCTATTTGCAAGTTTGAAGCCAGAATTTCAACTCAGAGAGAGTCACTAGTTAATACACAAAATATGTTCCTTTTCACTTTATTTTATTTTACTTTGTAGTACTTTTTCTTAGTTTTTTTTATCTTGTGTATGCACTTCAATGAAGAAGATAGTTTGGATAATTTATTATAATTATGGTGCTCTGAAATACTAATACATCAGGGGATAGGTAAACTTTTAATTTATGCATTTTTCAATTAAATAAAGCAATGAGAAAAATCTATTTTATTTCCATCACATATCTTGGTGAAAAAAGTAAATAATTAATTTAATTAAATAATTAAATAAATAAATAAATAAATAAATAAATAAATTAATTAATTAATTAATTAATTAAATAAAATGGTCTCAATGCAACATTTTTTTTTTCCAATCTCTAGTCAGACTGAGGTGAGGGCAAACATCTGCGCCACATCAAAGCTTTCTGTGTCCACAATGAGAAGCGAAGACAGGTAGTGTCAGGACTGCCTGGCATGACATGGTGGCCTCTGTCAGCTTCTCACACACTGCCTCACCACACACCAAATGATGGCAAAAGGAAAAACACTAGATATCACCATTCAGTACAAACTTGGTGGTCACTACATGGCAGAAAGCAAGTACAATCACAACAAAAACTACAAGCATCATGCCTCCTTCATATAGAACAAAAAAAAGAAATCATAATATGAAGTCTGCACTATGATATGGCCTTATACCAGAACACATTATGCTGGGCTGACTGAACAATGGAGGACTCAGAAGGAGGAGTTGTACCTTGGCACTCAAATTTTGCTTGATGACTGGGGGAGGCTGTGAGGGGACCAGCTTGGTAGCCGTTGTGTTAGAGGGAAGTTTGTTGAGTGCAGTCTTTGTGTCATTGGCAGTAGTACTCACATTCTCCTTCATCACCTGAAACACCAGCAAACTTTTGATCAAGAGCAGAGAATGACTAACAAACGATAATTTCATTCTTTTCTTCTTTTAATGTCACTGGATTTAATGCACACTTAAGGCTACGGCCATGCAAACTTAGCAGTGCAACTAATCAATGGAATTGGTAAGTATCAAGTGGGAAGGGGTACTTATGCTACACTTCTACACACTGAAGAGAAATGAAATTCAAGTATGTATCATTGAATTGTAAGAGAAGATTGAGATAAGGAATAAGAGTTAATGAATCAATAAACACTAAAACCCACAAAAGGACTTAAACCATCCAAGAAAAATGGGCGTGAGTTTTGGCATGGAGCAGTGCATGAAATATATTTTAAAATTAGTAATAAGGAAGTTGCATTCACATCAGCCATGGGATCCCCCATTCCACTCAAACTTTATCCTCTGACTAACTGCAAGAGTTATCCAACTAAAAGAACCATCAGTCTAGCAGCTTCCTATGTGACCTGCGCCTCAACAAAATGGGTGAGTCCCTTCAATACCTATACAATCTAGGCATTTTGTAAAAATTGAAATTCGCCACATTTTAGAACGCAATTCTGCACGCATCTAAGATTGGTCTCCTGCTCCACAACTCTGGTGTCTGCAGTACTAAACAGGACATCAATTATTCCTCATTTAGACTGCCTTGAGGAATGTCCAATTGAAACAGTTGGGAGGAAAATTGACACAGTGCGTCCTGTCAATACCCCACAACATGACGGGATCAGCCAGTCGCTTTCTCAGACACTTCAACTGGTCGCCACTCCCTTTGGCAGGAAATGACTTCCAGATTGAAGTATCATCAAAGGCTCCAGCTGACCTGGCCACATGGAGAGCCTGGCACCAATCTCAGCATGAACCTGGAACGACTTGTGTTCTAAAGTCTTGGATATTGACTCTCCCAGTATCAACCCTACTAGCTGTGGCTGCAGGCCTCACCTGGGACTGCCTGACCTTCTTGAGGAGTACCAGCTTCATCTCCTCATTGCGAAGCTCTACCTGCAGTCGGTGGACAAGCTTCATCTTCTCCGCCAGCTCCTCTGGGGTCAGCTCCTTCATGGGGGGAATCGGGGGCATCTCTTCCTCCACCTCATTGTCGTTCACGTCATTTGTGCCATTGCTGTCACTCTCGTAGCCGTTGCTCATCCCGTTGACCTTTGGGGTGTCATCTGCCGGGGTCTGGTGGTTCTCAATGTGGTTGGCAGTGTTGTTGGCCTCCGGAGTGGTGGCCAGCCTGGGGCGGGATGCAGGCGGGGCCTCACAGTCCCCTGATGCCTCAGATGTTTCATCACCTGCAGGCACATATGACTCCTCTGTACACAAGTCTGCTGCTATGGAAGCCACACAAGATCCTCATCATTCCCATACTCATCCTGCTATATACCTCCTCCATTCAATGAAGCAAAGAACTTTCAGCTTTTATTACATTCAACTTTCCTTACTTTTTAAGGAATCTTAACTTTATAGTGCTCATAGAAAAATTCATAAAAAAAAAGTTTACACTTTAGTTACAACATGCTTCTTTGTGCACAAGGTCTCATAACTCACATAGGCCTTTGTTTTTTGTGAAAAATATGACTTCACTATCAGAAACATGTCTGCACTACTGTAAACATCTTGTGGGGAAGAATGATCATACAATACACTATGGCAACTGTCAACATTGTGAATGGCTTGAAAACAAACTATCCCTCACCCAGGGCCTTACCTTCTCTGAGTCTCTTGTTGGAAGCTGGAACAGCAGCTGAGAGATCTATGACTGCCCCAGCACCCTCTGTCTCCTCCCCCTCCCCCTCCCTGGACTGGGTGGTGGCCCCCTGCTCCTCCTGCTCCACCACCACCTCCTCCCCAGGGGTCACAGTACCATTGTTCACAGGACACTTCTCACTTCCCTCTTCTTCCTCTTCATCACGTCTGCAATATTTCACAGTATATGAGATAGTGCAGCACAAAACAACTGGAGTTCAATAACATCCAAATGTATTAGGTCACTTAAGGTTCAGTTTTTCAAACCATTACATTTAAACTCTTCAGATGTTTGTTTTACTTGCATGCCAATACAGGTGTATGGAAAATGGTTAGTCTTCATTTCCTTAATAATGAATGATGATTTAATGAATGAATGGAGAAACAGCATCAACTTAAATCCTCGATCCCTCACACTCTTCTCTAATTAATGTATGCACAATGCATATGCACAGAAATTCATAAATACTGATTATGCACTGTACAAATACATATACAAAATACATCAACTGAATCTCAAAATTATGGCATGTGCACACACACACACACACACACACACACACACTATCCAATGACTCTCCCTAAAATATTATCTATGCCTGATCAATTTACACAAAAAGAATTCAGACAAAATCACTCAAGGTTGTGAGTGTAAACCGATCAATATGGTCACACTAGGATGACAAAGCTGGGCAGCAACAATCTGGTAATAGATACAGGCAAGTCTCATTTATGAATAATTTACAAATGTATCTTTTAGGATCACAATTCATTTATAATAAATTGATCTACAAGTATTTATGTTTACTACTTTGATTTAAACAACCATCACAACTAATCGTTGTCATCATCAGCATGTAGGATTCCCACTACAGGACAAAACATGGCTTAGTGTCTCACCAGGGGCCTGCAATACACATGGGGGACAAGTGCCAGCCCTACACCACCCAGCTGCTCACAACTCCCTTCCCTTCATCACTATCACTCCACATAACTTAAAATCTTTCTCCCACCAGATCATCTGGTCCAAAACATCTCATTACCTAGAATAGCTTCATAAATGGAGCTGTACTCCAAACTTACCATCAGGTAAATAAAATTTTAGTCCATGATTAACCAACAGCTTTCTTAATGAAAATAAATAAACAAGTAAACAAAAATAAATAAAACAAAGAGCAAAACAAAAAGTTAGAGAATGAGCTCATTCTTGGATTTAGCACAAAATACAATTTCTTTACTATAACCCCTTCTTATTTTTAATTTGTCATAAAAAAATTACTATCATTTATAATTCCTGCTTATTTGGTATTAAAATGTTTAGATTACGTATATGTATTTAAAAAAGCGGCATGTGATTATTGTTAGTAAGTTAACCTCCTACACAACCACCAAAAGCAACATCACACACAAAATATATTTGTTTCCTTGCTGGGAGATCATGTCAATGACAAAGCAACAAAAATAATACAATCTATATAAGTTTATGTAAACAGACTAAACATCTGTTTTGAAGGAAAAGCTACAGGTTACTATTCACATGATTGGTGTAGAATGCAGTTTAGTAACAAACTTTACCAACACTTCCATACATTGCAACCAAGGGGAGAAGAAACAGATTTCAGGATGCACCACAGAATCACCTCAATTTCACAGAATGTCTAAGCCACATCTAACTAGATAATACAAGAAATACTTCCTGGTTTTCTGCAGCTAACAAATAAAAAGGTGCAATAATTCATGAACAGTCTTACAACAAAAGTATTGAATTAATGTCACTGACAAGCGTACTGTGCACTGATACATGACATCAGTAATTTATAACTGTATTACCTAAGTCCACAGGGCATCAATGATCCCTGTCATGGTTGCAAACACTGATAGACTGTGGTCTTACATTTTCTGCATATTACATTAAGTCTCATGAAACACTCAAGAACACTATCATCAGCTTAGATGACTCACCTACGTTACCTCTCCTAGCTGTTAGGGGGAAGGCACAAGTGTCAAGCCAGATATCTCACCACAATGGCTTAGCAGAATCCCCAACAGATCCTAGTTTCAAGCCCAAGTCCTCCCAGCTGTGAGCCAACCACATTAACACTCAAAACACTGAGCCCACACTTTTCTGGGTAATTATTGAAGCCTTCAAGACCAAGCTTGTTTTATAGCCAGATTCTCTTAACGTTATTTGTTAAGAATCCATTCAGCACAATAAATGGTCATACAGCCTTCCTCAATAAACACCTCATTAGTACATACTTCTCTAGTGTTGCTTTTGATTTCTTCTGTCACGGTTTAAGTCAATACATAAATGACAACATATCATGATTTTCAACAAAAGCTTCTATTCACTTCTACACAATAGTATTACTTTTTTTTATAATCTAATATACAATACTTATTTTATCTCAGTGTCACTCTATAAACTATGTAAAAGAAGGCTGGTCCTTTCCTTTCCATGACTATGGGCCTAAGTATGGTTATCTCCCACACTGAACAGAAACTCATTCATTTGTACCTCTTAATTTGAGCAGCCATACTTGGTTATTCTAATGAGTTTGTTCATATGCACAGGTGTATTTTTTTTATTATTACCAAGAGTTCATATGCTCCCACATCATCCTGCATCCTCAAACATTTAACAAACTCCAATCATTAAGACTGGCTTGGTTTAATCTTGCATTTGGGGTATGTAACACAACCCTCCACTGACTTGCAAGTCTCAGGTTTCACTAAACTGGTTCTGAGCATCAACAGAGATCAAGATCAATCCAGTTCAATGAATTGTTTGCATTCCTGCCTGCCTGGGGAAGGGAATTACACTCAGCCTGGGTCTCTTTCACTTGTAAAAATATGGCTGCCTCATCCTGGGAGAGACTGAAGACAATTTGTTCATGGTGTGATTCAGGCATTCAGTTCTGATTAAAAGTTCTATGAAGAATACAATTTGAATACCATTCCAAAATAAGTTTTTGTACTTCAAAGCAATATGTTTAAATAGTTTTAATGACACCAATTCTAACTCTCATTTCAAGAATCTGACTGAAAAGCGCAATCTAAATTTAGCAAAAATCACATCCTCTGAAAATCTTCACAGTGCTACATAGTTACATTGTTTACCTTTACAATGCACATGGGCAATGTGGAGCTAGTACAGAAACAATTAATAAATAAATGGCCAGCATGATGATGGTTGATTTGGATAATGTGATGAAAGCAGAGTTCAGCCAGGTGCACGTGGCCTCCAGGACCTGAGGAATTCAGCACGGGACACAGAACAGAACCAGTAGTGAGCCGATCTTTATTAACCACTATCTTATGAGGGAAAACTCAAATGACAACCATGCACACAGCCAGGGAGACACCATACATATCATAAAAACACTGATAATATTACCCTATTGTCTTTCTATGGATAAATATTACCTGTATAATTTTAAAAGACTATTATGTGTCACTAAACTAAATAGAAGCAATAAAAATAAAATAAAAATAAAATAAATCAATAAACAAGGGAACGAAAAACACTGGTGGATACGACACCAAGCATCACGACACGCGAGGGGAACACAGGCCAAGAAAAAGCAAAAGCACCAACACAACAGATCTTACCCATGGCTTCCTGTGCCCCTCATGCTAACCAGAGAGAGAGAGAGAGAGAGAGAGAGAGAGAGAGAGAGAGAGAGAGAGAGAGAGAGAGAGAGAGAGAGAGAGAGAGAGAGAGAGAGAGAGAGAGAGAGAGAGAGAGAGAGTTTTTAACAGCTCCCAAAGATTTAGTGCAGCAATAAATGCACCAATAGGAGTCATCTTGAACAGCCAAAGAGACGAGCCAGGAAGAAACTGGTGCTTTTCCATTTTCTATAATAGGACCTGACACATAGTTGTAATAGACACCAATAACCAAAGCAATTGTATAGAGGCTGGTAAGTTCCTCATATTCAAGGTTCACATCAAGCAACATAATGGAGGGAGAAAATAAATAAATAAATAAATAAATAAATAAATATATAAATATATAAATATATAAATAAATAAATAAATAAACAAAAATAAATAAAAGTCTGCGGGGAAAGGAAAGACATGGGTGGTGAGTGATGCCGATGAGAAAAACGAAACTGCTGTTGATGTTATGAAATTGACTCCTAGTAGTAAGGAATACATGTAAAGGGAATACTGGGACATGAGCAGTTTTGTCCTTCTTTCGGGTTGTCCCCACAGCTGAAAGAGGTGAGGCAATGGTGTCTGTGCTCTGCCGCAGCCAAAAGACCCAGCAGATGAGGGAGTGATGGCCTGCAGCCAACCCAAGAGCCCACAACAAATGAGGGGAGGTCTTACCTGACACTGAGATCCATGATGGCCCTGAATGCTTGGTGGTCCTCACACAATTATGCACAACAGACCTTTACTTCTTGATGAACATTTTCACTTCACAACATTTCAAGTCTTTTATGTCCTCTTTATCTTTTCTCCTTTTCCTTAATCAGGTAAAGCTTTATTTTTCAACTTTAGGTTTACTTCAGCATGATCAACAATTATTTCACTTGGAAAATTTTCACTTTTTTCCTGGTTTATCTTGCTGTAAGGGAATTACACATTTCATTACAAATATGATCAAATCCTACAAACATGCAATTGTCATCATTACATTTATATTTACTTCTCTTCCAATGGGCACCATTGGGGGCTGCTGGGCATGTACAGTATTATACAAAGGCAATCAGTAACGGCACAGGCACGTGATGTGTTTACCGTGGGGGTCTGCGCAGACCTAAGCTACTACCTGCCATGCTTCCTTTCATGAAACAGTGGAACTAACAACTATTCAACTATATTACAATGGAGGGCATTAGATGATTTGGTCTATAACAAAGGTATCTGTGGAACTTGTTTTACTTATTTATTTATTTTTATTTTTTTATGCCAGAGGAACATTGGAAAAAAAAGAGAGAGAGAGAGAGAGAGAGAGAGAGAGAGAGGAGAGAGAGAGAGAGAGAGAGGAGAGAGGAGAGAGAGAGAGAGAGAGAGAGAGAGAGAGAGAGAGAGAGAGAGAGAGAGAGAGAGAGGCCTACATGAGTGCCAGTCCCTAATGCTAAGTCAAAAACAATTATCATAAACATGTGGAAAAGTACAGTGGTGTTAGATGTGTGGGTGCTACAATGCTACGGCTACTGCTTGTAAATGTGCTGCAGTGATGGAGTGTTAGGAGGCAAGACCCAACTCTGGAGTGATGCACTTCACCACCACACAAGCCACTAGTTACATGTAACCAGACAGAATAAAGCCACTAAGCAGAATCTTGAGCTTTGACAGATGAAGCTTTACTCCCTATGCCACTCCTTCCCTTACAAACTGTGATGCAATTTAACATGTTGGCTGCATGAAGACATGAAAATTGAGACATTACTATCCAAAGCTTTAGAAAATGGACAATTAGTCCTGAAGTTATAGTTAAGTAACTAAAACTAGAAATATGCAGGCTGTAAAATAAACTGAATATGAAAATAAGAAACTATCCCATCTTTCCATTTTCTGAGTTTTGAAAAGTGCATTACAGTGACAAAAGCGGGAGGGGATCCCTACCTCAGAAACTTCATTCCAAGGAAACGCTAGAGATGATGAAGCATCTCCTTTCATCGTTTCGTCTTTTTTCCTCCCACCTTCAAGCATGCCATTTTGCAAGTGTAGGACAAGCATAATATGCATATGATGCCAGGAGTATAATAAATCAATCAATACACCTGTCTGACAAGCCCCAAAATGGAGGAAAACTCAGAAGGTATCACACACACACACACACACACACACACACACACACACACACACACACACACACACACACACACACACACAGCGGAGAACTAATTCTCACCTACCATATATTACTAGTATCCCCTAAATAGGTTACCTAATAATCAGTGACTTCTAGTATAATCACCTTGTTACTCTGCTGCTCCTTGCCCTGACATTATCTTAAATGCTGTTTATCTTCCAGCTACAAGAGTCAATGAAATGATAAGTGGCCAGCTAGACAAGAGAGCCTGATGTAACACAACGTACTTACATGGTTTCTTTCACTTGTGATTGGGGTATTTAAAAGAATATTTTGATGGATCCACTAAATTTCAAAGGACAAGAACCAGATCATTCATTATACATGTCAGAAGTGTATGTAATGATGAATAATGACACCAAAAGTAGTCTTTGGGGGAGTTAAATCTGAAGGACTGATGTCAGAATATATTTAACTGCACATTCACTGAGAAAAGAGGAAAATATTGAGCACTACATGCATAAAGACATGACAAGGGAGGATGAAGTGGGATACAAAGAAACAGGAAGTTTATAAAAAAACATTTCGACACTCGGCAAAGGAAATGGTATGCCAGTCATCAGTGAAGCATTTGTTAGTAAAAGTGGACACCATCTTAACTAAATCTTGGTGATACAAAATAAATCCCAACATACAAGCCATGAAAATGTATTCCAGTGCATTTAAAAGGCATGAAACAAAATGGATGCTTTTCTTAAGGGGTCATACAAGAATTTTATTCGTATTCATGATCTATGGCAATAAGAGTGTGAATGATGCGTGTATGAGGGCGTGGTGCTTTGTCTGGGCCAATCCATCTGGGATGGCCAGCCTGGTATGTAGATTGACTTATGATCTATCACCTAGCTATTAAAACAAGGTTGACATCCCTGAAAAGATGAAAAGCCAAAGTTCAAGATAATATAAAAGAATTATTATAGCATAGATAGAAGAGAAAGAACCTACGTATCTCCAAAGTGGATAGCACCCACAATAGCATTCTTTCTGAAGTACAGTATATAAAATAACAATTGTCTCCATGTCTTTCCCCCGTCCCCACCACATCGCCCAACTTACTGATATCTTTCATGTGTAAGGAAGGCTGGCCAACATCTACATCAACACCACGCAAAACATGTTGAAAAGTAACTACACACCTTTACCACAAAAGATTTACTACTGGAATTGATACTTGAAATGAACAAACACAAACTTTACACTGAAAGCTACTGAAATTATATAGATCAAGTAAAATATAAGTGATTTATTGTGGTGCTAGACTCAAATCATGAAACCCCATGACTCACGTAGCCCCACTCCCAAAAGAAAGGTGGATCATCCCTGGACTAGTCTTACAAATCTAGCAATCCATACCTCAGGACTGCCTCTCCCTTCCGTATAACCCTGATCCACTGTGCTGCCTTCTACTGGGAGTACCTAATGATGGATTGAATTATTAGCATTATTATCACCATCAGAATCACAATACATATTCTTAACATTGACATGCACAGTAACTTCCATCACATGGAAAGTTTATGTATCCCTGAGTACATACGTGTGTGTTTAATACCATATCATGCTAATAGGGAAGGACCTCATGGTTGTTTTAATGCATCTGGGGATTTATGGTAATTTATGAAGTAACTCAGGAAAGATGAAACCCACACATTACTTTCTGAGAGAGAGAGAGAGAGAGAGAGAGAGAGAGAGAGAGAGAGAGAGAGAGAGAGAGAGAGAGAGAGAGAGAGGGGGGGGGGTGGATCAAGGGAGGGCAACTTTGACATGGTGAATGGGGAGATAAGAGAACAGTAGACAGAGGGAATGGTGAACTATAAAATGAATGAATGGATCTTCGGAAGTTATGATTTTTATTTATTTATTTTTTTTTTTTTAGCAAACATACGGCAAGTCTCATTCACTGAAGACTGGAGGTTGAATGACTACAGCAGATGATGACTTCAGTGTTTCCCTTGCACTACACCTGTGAAGTGACTCTCCTCCAATCACAAGGGAGATGCAGCATGACCTTGAGGTGGAATGGCTCAGAAAATACATACCCTGGGAGGCACGCTAGAGCTACACACATGGTTTGAGGCTGAGTGTGTAACATTCGGCACTCACTTCCACTGTATTTTATGACAAAGTGGTAACAGAATCTGATAATTAAAAGGCTCTTGGAAGATTAGATTGCTTCTGATTGTGGAAAAACACTAACCAAGGTGGAAGTGAGTGAGATTTATTAGTTGATTACTGACCATGGCTGTACAAGAGCTACTTTTGTATGAAAACATTATATTTTGAAGTTTTCACATAATTTTCTAGCTATGAATCAAAGAACTGTCATTCCAGCAGTGATCCTGGAAAATGTCTATTAAACTTATTTTTTTTAATATAAAACTAAATGAAATGACGTACTTGGGGCAGAAAACTGTAAAATGATTACTAAATCCTAAAGGTATGTGGCCAATAAGTGCTTGGAATAACATAATATCCATGTATGGTGCTCCCATCACCATTTGTTTGGATAGTGGAGTTCTGTCCTCATAATCAAATGTACAGGTGCACCATGCATACATTTTTAAGGGAGTCAATCATTCAACACAATGTGATTTATCAATACTGAATGCAATCAAGAATAAACAAAAAGATTGCCACTAAATAAAATGTTAAGTTCATTTGGGCTACCACAATGTACATTTATTGACCTTAGACTATTTCACTTCTTCAGGGCATCCTAAGACTACATCACTTACTGCAACTGTAACCAAACTGTATAAAAAATCTTACTTTCATCCTTCTCAGCCACATCCCCACATAAAGAAAGAAAGAGAAGCACTTGATACGTTTCTTAAATTTTCTTTCAACACAATGGCAGTTAAGTGTTCAGAAGCAAGCTTGTAAGAAAGTAGAAAAAGAAAAATATATACTGGCAACCAACCAATCTAAGTATGAAAGCAAAGATTAGCAATTCACCAGCTGAAGTACTACCCACAAAACCCTGTGTGCCAGACAGCCAACACAAGCTTTCTAGGTTACCTGTCCTTACCGCGGGACAAAGTTGACAAAGTAACCCCCACCACGGTCAACAAAACCTCACAATGTCGATATCAGGGCGAAACACCATTGTCCACTTTACCCACAAAAGTGGTAATGCCTTGGTTTGCACAGCACATGACAGTGTAAATACATGACGGTATAACCCACTCGCAAAACACATTTCGTAGTTGTTGCTTTATTTTCTGGCATTTGAATGGACTTCTTTCGTGGAGATCCAATGCATATATATATATATATATATATATATATATATATATATATATATATATATATATATATATATATATATATATATATAAGATGCACGTCAATGGTGAAGGTCACACGAGCTACTGCAGCACACACCACACACCGCCAGCCGGGGTCCCTCCTCTCAGTTCACGTCTCCAGCTGGACAACTCTAGCGAGGGAGGTGTAGCCATCAACATCTGAGGGCATCACCGTGACCCCGACGCACCACAGTACACCGACTCCCTGGTTCTCACAACGCAAACTTTCTCCACGCCGGGGAGGAAAGAAAAAAGTTCAAGCTGTACACGGCAACACTGCTCCAGATTTCTTTTTTCACGGTAGTAGCATTTCCTTGGCTTTTGCTTTTCTGCATTCAACACTCGATCTCCACACACCCACTGCTAACATGCACACTCTCTTATCTCCGAAATAACATCACTTGGCCTCCCGCGGGGCCCGGCTCGAACACCACTCACCGCGGAGAAACAAATATACAATAACATCACCGACACCAGCCACACAGCACCACTGCCACCGCCACCATCTCCCCGTCCATGTGATCACCACCAGCTGATCGGCCCACGTGTGCATCAAGAGCCACCACAGCAGCGTAAAAAGGAGCAAGCTGGAGGGTTTGTGGCGGCCGGGGCACGAGGTGGGCTGGTGACAAAGCGCTGTGGGGTAAAAAGGACTCACGGCGTCTTCCCCCGGCATGTGGCTCCACTAGCGCGAGGTTGACTGACCAGAGCATCTCCCCCTTTCCCCCTCCACCACCACCACTACTCACAGACACCTATTACCTATTCCTCGCTATCGCATTTTCCTGCACACAAATACGGTATTCCAGCCTTCCCCTCCTCCCGCGGGCCTTCCGTCAGGTGCAGGCGCTGCCGTAGAAAAGGTACCGATGGTCATGTGACGAGGAATCACTTCGATATGACATGAGAGGAAGCGGAAATATGTTGACCTCCCGTGAGCAACACTCGGAATCCCCCCTACCTCCCCTCTCACTCTCCTCTCCCTCCTCCACCCCCCCTCCCCCGGTCCCCCTCAGCCCTCCTGCAAGCGTCACCCCAAAATCACTTTTCAAGACAAACTCAGACTCCTCTCTCGCCACTTCCCTAGTTTCTCCTGCTGTTTCCGGCTCCTGGGCCCTGTTCACAGCACTCACAGGCCTCTGGGCGTCCTTACTCACGCCTCTGGGTGGAACTTAACACTATTACCCACCAGTTTTTAAAAGAATCTGGTCCCTCGCCGCGTACACACACACAACAAACTCATTAACAGTATCATGACAGACTTCGTAATGGCGGAAAGAGGCCCCCACCGCCGCCGCCACTACCACCACCACCACCACTACCACAGCCACCACCAAGCGTTATCGAAAACTTGATATATGCACAATATTTGTATTTCATTACCGGTATATACATTTCACTGGTAAACACACGCATACAGTACCATAGAATACCGCCCTACTGTTCACTCCTTGTCGTGTAGGTAGGGCAGGGACAGTCACATGCATTTCCGGACACTGAAAAGCAAGTTAGGACACTCAAATGAAGAACCAGTAGGCCGGTTTGTGCTCGCCGGGGGGAAAAGAGCAGCCCGTGTCTCTCTCCTGCCTTATTACAGCCTTTATCACGTCTACTTTGGCCTTTATTTCCGCACCACGTCAATATTCACCTCGAGAGCTTTGCTACGACACCCCACAAGGCAGGGTTTGGTGAAGGTGGTGACACAGTGTGGGGGTCAATCGCTCAAGGACTGAATTTGTGCCATATCGATTCTATTTCACAACAAACACACACGTAAACTGGTCCTTGGCGGAGTCACGGGGTTGTATTCCCACTTTTCAGGCTACACTCCACTCCCCACCCGTGCCCACCACCTCCAGTGTGCCTTCAACACCAACGACATGCACCCGAGTAACACCTCACGCCCGCCAAGCAGCGTACATGTGGCAAAAATTAGGAGATAATCCGGAGCGCGCCCACGACCAACATGGCGCCTTGTCTCCGGTTAATGGCTACGGGGCCGCTCCGCTGGACGCACGGACTCCCGCGCACACCCGCCCCCACCATTCACACCCATTACTTTCCCATTACTTACGATACACTTTTTGTATTTCTCACAGTTGTCCATCCATCCCCGGCTATCGTAGGCTCTCCTATGCCCGGGGTGGTAGGAGAGGTGGGTGAGGGAAGTTTTAGTGTTAAGTAGTGATATTTTACTTTTTCCTATACCATTACTTCCCTATTACTATGCATACTTTGTTATGTCTCTCCTAGCATCCCTGGTTAGCCTGTTTAAGTATAACCGGGCTTTTCAACCACGAGGGAAGCGAGAAGTTACCATCTCTACCTTAACTTCGCCTCGACTATTTCGAATTTGCTGTAACTTGATCAAGACACCTTATCAGGTTAATTGATAATGCTCATCGTGATCCTACTTAAAAAAAAGAAAAAAAAAAAATGAATGGAAAGAAGTTCAATAGCCTATAGCCTTCTTTTCCCCCTGCCTGGCGTAGAAGCACAGACTTCCTATCGCCTAACGGAGATACTGCAGGTTCCCCGACATCGCCTCTGTTCCTCTCCTAAACTCCCAACTCACCAATTTTAAAAAAACTCACTTATTAGCCAGATTATTAACTTTATCACCCCTATATCGTCCTCATGTATAGGTAACGGCCATCACCAGTGCACATAGCAGTAAAAAAACAATAATATTAATCACTGGCCAATGTTATCATGGAGTTTACATTCGGGTGATAGGAATGGTGATAGGAAGAATACGATGGGAGTTGAACAGAGGGATGGGAGGTGGATGGGTCGTGTTGAGAAATGCCGAGAGGGGTTAGCGAGTGAGCGAGCGAGCGAGGGAGGGAGGGAGAGCTACAGAAGGGGGAGAGGGTGGAGGTAGTGAGCGGTGTACATGTGTGTGTTTGTGAGTGTGTGCGTGTGTGTATGTATGTATGTATGTGTGAGGGGGTCGCGTGAGGTATCTGCAGCAGCGTGCCGCCTACACCGCCGCCACTACCTCCTACTCCTACTGCTACTTCTACTACTTCTACTACTACTATTGCTACTACTACTCTTCTTCCATATTGTCACTATTTTTTATTGTTTATTGTTCTAACATATTAATCAGAATAGAGCAGATTTGCCTTTTTTATTCTCTCTCTCTCTCCTCTCTCTCCTCTCTCTCTCTCTCCTCTCTCTCTCTCTCTCTCTCTCTCTCTCTCTCTCTCTCAATCACGCCCAGTAGGAAGTAACAAAAGAGAGAGAGAGAGAGAGAGAGAGAGAGAGAGAGAGAGAGAGAGAGA
>NC_087159.1:26920000-26930000 GCF_035594125.1 Scylla paramamosain | reverse complement strand
TTCCTTCCTGTCTTCTTTTCTCTCCCATCTTCTTTCTCTCTTCCTCTTCCTCCTCTTCCCTTTTAAAATATTTCTTCTCTACTTCTATACTTCCCTTCTCTCATGTAACTTTTTCTTCCCTTTCCTTCCTTCCTTCTCTCCTTCTCCTCCTCCTTCCTTCTTCCTTTCATTCTTCAGGGACAGAGAGGCAAGAGATGATGAGATTTAATAACAGTCACTCCTTTGGAAAATAAGTACGGGCCCTCAAAACCCCAAGCGCAAGTCTCTCTCTCTCTCTCTCTCTCTCTCTCTCTCTCTCTCTCTCTCTCTCTCTCTCTCTCTCTCTTTCTCATGCATATTAAAAACGCTAAAGTGAGGAGTGAGTGTGAGCCTTTGCTTCTGAAATCTGATCTTTTTAATTTAATGAAAAATGAGCGAAGTAGCTTTCCGCGTTTGCGAGCCGACAGGGTGGTGTTGCTGGTGGTGGTGGTGGCGGTGGTGGTGCTGGTGTTGGTGGTGGTGGTGGTGGTGAATTATTATTAGTGTTATTACTTTTTTTTATTCCTACTACTACTACTACTACTACTACTACTGCTACCACTACTACTACTACTACTACTACTACTACTACTACTACTACTACCACTAACACGACTACCACCATCACCCTTGTAGTAGTAGGAGTAGTAGTAGTAGTAGTAGTAGTAGTAGTAGAAGTAGTAGTAGTAGTGGTACCAGCAACAGTAGTGACCGTATTATCCTAATCACATTTACGCTCATCATCATCCCCACTACCATCACCACTACCTTCATCATCATTATCATCATCATCATCATCATCATCAGTGGCAGAAATTTGTGTTCAGTTAAGCAGAACAAACCAACACATTTACAAATTCACAAAATATATTCAGCCCGGAACTGTTGTAATAAGCCACTGCGATAATCAACCCCCTACCCCCCCTCCTCCTTCCCTTCCCTCTCCCTCTCTCTTCCCCTCTCTCTCTCTCTCTCTCTCTCTCTCTCTCTCTCTCTCTCTCTCTCTCTCTCTCTCTCTCTCTCTCTCTCTCTCTCTCCCTCGTTCACACATTGAGCAGTACACTAAGGAACGGAAAGAAAGAACCAAAGCATAATCATCATCAGCAGCAGACTTGTTGGTCTTTACCGGGTTGCTTATGATATGACTACTGAGTAAAGTATGTGAATAAGAAAGTAAGCGAGTAAAAAAGTAAGTAAATAAGTATGTAGTAAATAAGTAAGAAATCATTAGGAAAGGTAATTTTTCTATATACTACGAGTTAAAAAAAAAAAAGAAAAATCAATAAATCAACACGTCTTGAGAAAAATTAATAAAAGGAAGAAAAAAAAGAGGAGAAAACAAAAAAGTTGATGAAATATTCTCAAAATACTAATGACTGAAAAGAAAAATCGCAAAAGAAAAGGAGAAAAAAAGTCAGCCATTTCCTGTAACTACCCCGTGCTATGTAATGCCAAACTTCCCCTTCACAAACCCCCCCCCAAAAAAAAAGACAAAAAAAAAAAAAAAGGCAAACGATAAATTCCTAAAAAAAATCCATAACAACGGCAGAACAAAATGAATCTGTATATATAAATGAAACTCCAATGACGAAACAGGAGAGCTTCATCAAATGCAGGCTGGTAGTGGGGTCCGGGGGAGGCTTGGGTAGGGAGGGAGGGAGGCAGGCAGGCAGGCAGGCACTAGACAGGAACAGGGTAGGCAGCAGCAGCAGTAGTAATAATAGTAGTGGTAGTAGTAGTAGTAGTGGTAGTAGTAGTAGCAGGGGTAGGGTAGGCCAGTGCTTTGCAACAGATAATAACGCACGCGTGTCCAATGCACTAATGGCCTTGAAACACTGCTTAATTTCAGAGCTACATCAAATCAGCATACAATCAAAACATGCGCGGGTCAAATGAGTGTAACAAATGGAAAACACAGGACTTGTAATGCTCTCCCGGCCCCGCTCCCACGCCCTCACTCACCGGAGAGAGAGAGAGAGAGAGAGAGAGAGAGAGAGAGAGAGAGAGAGAGAGAGAGAGAGAGAGAGATGAGCGGAAATGATAATATCTATATGGCAGATGTATGCACGGCTGTGTGAGTATATGTATGTTTGTATGCATGAATGTATGAATGAGCAACACACACACACACACACACACACACACACACACACACACAGAGAAAGACACCATCGTGTTATGCTGCAAACAACTGCGTGGTGATTAAAACATTAAGACATAAGAACAGCTACAAGATGCCAGCATGCCTACCTGTGTGTCAATGAGTGCATTATACATATATATCCATACCCACCTATCATTCCTATCCATAAGTCTGCCTTATCTACAAAACTCCCCATTGACTGCACTAACATGATAGCCGAGCGTAGTGCATACCATATTTGACAACCAACTCAACTCTTCAACGCTAACTTTATCAAGCTTGAACACATTATTTACTATCCTATTCCTACCTCTGATAACTTATGAATCCTATCTCCAACTCCTTTGTAATACATCCCTCATGCTCTTCAGATATCTCGGTCCCTCGTGGGGGCGGCTGAGAGAGGGACGACATGGGGGCACGGGAGGAGAGCAGGGAACAGGGAATAGTAACTAGGAACTTCAGAGGTTGTGCGTGACAGAAGCACCGCAGATAGTGACCGTAAATGTTTAATGTTTCGTCTGTCTCTTACTTTCTAACAGGCTGTAGTGGAAGTTACAACGGTTTTCAAGGGCGTTTTCATGCTTCCAGCGATAGTTTAACAAGGATTCCGCATCACGAACGTGAAAAACCACAGAGAACACGACTAACAATCTCTGTAGCGTTTGAAAACAGTCCTAGAGAGAGAGAGAGAGAGAGAGAGAGAGAGAGAGAGAGAGAGAGAGAGAGAGAGAGAGAGAGAGAGAGAGAGAGCAAAGAATGCAAGACTATATCGCACATAAGAGGTGTGTGTGTGTGTGTGTGTGTGTGTGTGTGTGTGGATGTGTCGCGTTACAGAAAGAAGCACCTGGTGTAAGGAAGAGAGAGTGGCAGGTGAGGGCTGGACAAGGCAGGTGGCTGGTTGGCTGACTGGCTGACTGGTTGTGCCGGAGCCCCCATGTGTTGCTACTTGTAAACCGGAATTCGCTGTAAACACGAGGCCTGCATGCGTGTGGCTGTTGCAGGAATGGGGAGGCGACGCTAGTGACTCTCTGTGGCTTGTTTAGTACCTGTGGCCTTGCGCGGAGTCAAGAGGGAGGTTTAAGAGACTAGAGGACTTAATACATGAGTGATAGGAGAAGTATTAAACTAAAATTAACTGACAGACCTATTTTCTTGTAGTTTACCTTATCTTAATGCTTAGGCTAGTGCTGATTCAATAGGGAGATTTAGAAGACTAGGGAACTTCATACACGTGTCATAGAGAAATTTGCATTACACTGGGATTACCAAGTGATAGACTAACTTTTTTTTTTTTTTTTTTGTAGTTTACCTTATTTCAGTGTTTATAGGTTAGTGTTTTAGTGCTAAGACAGTAGGGAGGTTTAGAAGACTAAAAAACTTTACAGACGAGTGGTAGTGAAGTATATTTGCATTACACTGAGACTACTAACTAACAAACCTCCTAGTTTCTTGCAGTTTACCTTATCTTAATGCTTAGGTTAGTGCTAAGTCAATAGGGAGGTTTAGAAGACTAGAAAACTTTACAGACGAGTGGTAGTGAAGTATATTTGCATTACACTGAGACTGCTAACTAACAAACCTCCTAGTTTCTTGCAGTTTGCCTTACGTCAGAGCAGGTTAGCCTATGCATACCTGAGTTTACTAGTGAATGGTTATATCAAGAAGCCGGACGCGTGTAGAGGAATAGGTTAGGGTTGGGGAGCAACTTTGTATGACTGAGTGTGTGTGGAAGCTCAGAATGGATGAAGCATGTTTGAAGAACCTGCCTCCTGCATGAGAACTAAAGCAAGATACGTGTAGTGACAGTAATAGTAGTAGTAGTGGTGGTAGTAGTAGTAGTAGTAGTAGTAATAGTCGTAGTGGTGGTGGTGGTGGTGGTGGTAGGGAAAGAAAGAAGGAAAGGAACGTTGTAGTAGTAGCATTATTATTATTATTATTGTTGTTATTATTATTATTATTATTATTATTATTATTATTATTATTAGTAGTAGTAGTAGTAGTAGTAGTAGTAGTAGTAGTAGTAGAGTAGTAGTTGTTGTTGCTGTTGTTGTTGTTGTTGTTGTTGTTGTTGTTGTTGTTGTTGTTGTTGTAGCAGTAGTAGGGAAAGGAACAGGGAAAGAAGCACTGTAGTAGTAGTAGTAGTAGAAGTAGTAGTAGTAGTAGTAGTAGTAGTAGTAGTAGTAGTAGTAGTAGTAGTAGTAGTAGCAGTAGTAGTAGTAGCAGTAGTAGTAGTAGCAGCAGCAGTAGTAGTAGTAGTAATAGCATCAGTAGTAGTAGAATGAATAGATTAGCCGTGGGTGGAGCAAGAAAGGTCTGTAAGTCGTCTTAATTAAATCCGTACGAAAAGTCAAGAGTGAATAATGAGTGTGTAAGAAATTCACTTGATATTTATATTAGCACGAAAACCAGGACAAAGTGTAAAGGGTAAACATGAGGCAGCGACAGAGAGCTGAGAGGAGCGGGACGGGGCGGTGTTAGCAGGATCGCCTGTGTACTGCCTGCATGTGTATGGAAAGTCGAGGGTATGACGCCACTCACTCACACACCCACACCAAGGAAACCTACTTGACCTGGTAACCTGTCGACACCACGCTGCCTCTGACCCCTCTCAACTCTCTCCCCACACACGCCCTCACGACAACACCACCACCGCCACCACCGCCACTGCCGCCACCACCACACGCTAATCTCTCCAGTACCTCAAATGCGAGTACTGTTCAGTGTTATGCATAGATTGTAAGAGTCCATGAGGTGGCAGGAGGTGGTGAAGGGTTTTTGTTTTAGTTAGGTAGACACTTCAGTATATTAATGAGGGTAAGTGTGGGATATTTAACCACCTTCAGTATTGCATGTTGCTGGA
This sequence comes from Scylla paramamosain, assembly GCF_035594125.1. NCBI lineage: Eukaryota > Metazoa > Arthropoda > Malacostraca > Decapoda > Portunidae > Scylla > Scylla paramamosain. The sequence continues at coordinate 26,924,976 of NC_087159.1, read as the reverse complement.
TTAAATGGACAGAAATTTCAAGTAACAACGGTGATATTATCGGGTTTATTATGTGTTACTGGAGTTTTTTTTTTTCATTATTCAGCTGTTCCGTGATACGTACGTAAGGTAGATTAGATTAAGTTAGATTTGGTTTTGCTTCATTATCGATCTTTGTATTGTTACCTGTTACTTAAGTCCTTGATGTTAATTCCTTACTCAGTGATTTTTGTACGGTTGTGTGTTACTTCAGTTCACGATCTTGATAGGTGTGTTAGTCCTTGTAAATTTCGGTCAAACTGTGTTAGCTTTGATCTTAGTCTACAATCTTGCACTGTTACCCGTTACTTCACGTTTCAACTTGCCTCGTTAGATCTTACTTACTTCCTAATCTCCACCAGTTGGAAGTTACTTAAGGCTTCCATCTCGCCTCGTTACATAGCACCGTGTTCTTAACCTTGCCTTGTTAGGTCTCTGCTCATAACCTTGCAGCATTAGGCGTTAGTGTGACCCCCTGACATTCACGTGTTATTATTATTATTGACGTGAATACAGTAAGCGAGTGTGGGCGTTGTCAGCACCTCTTGACGACCTGGCGACCTTAAGGCAGGGAGGGCAGGCAGGGAGGGCAGGGAAGGAGGTAGGCCCTATATACCCGACCTGCAGGAGTGATACATAGGCACCTTGCACCACCACACCACCACCACCACCACCACCACCACAGCGCCTGCCGTCACTTCACTTCCATGACCTTGAAAGTCCCCGGTAACATTTCTTTGTCTAGTGAAACGTCTGAACAGAGTTAATAATCCGACTTTCTCTCCGCGCCGCCACCGCCACTCCACTCTGCAGTAAACGAGTCCACGGTAACCCCTCGCTTGCCCTCCTTTAGTTATAGAAGCCGTGGTGATGATGGTGATAAGAGGAAGGTAATAGTTGCAGTGCTAATAATAATAATAATAATAATGATAATAATAATAATAATAATAACGATACAAAACACAGCTATTATTATTTATACTTCTACTACTACTACTACTACTACTATAACCTCGTAATGACGAACGCATCTGCTATAGTATGTTCTTTCTTACTGTTACTGCTGCTACTTAATAATAATAATAATAATAATAATAATAATAATAATAATAATAATAATAATAATAATAAACCCAATCTCTAATAAACACGAATTCTAGCAGCAGTAGCAGCGGCGTGCCAAGTCTCCGTCTAGCTACCTAAGCATCAAGCACGAGAAAGTTAAGAAGCAAACTCTCCTTCACTGCTTTGAGGGATTTTTGTGAGTTGGTCAGTTTCTAAATTGGAGTGCAGTGCGACCACAACCACCACCACCACCACATCCACCGGCCTCGTATGGGACAACAAACTCTGGGTGGAGGAGGGAGGAGGGAGGAGGGAATGGTGGTGGTGCTAGTTGTGGTGAAATGGTGGAGACAGATGAGTCGCGGACGGAAGGGTTGATGCAAAATGTCCACCACCCGCTCTCCTTTCCTCCCCTCCCTTCCCCACGCCCCCATAGGCAGCCCACTCCTCCCCAGCATGCCCGGGAGATGCGCCGAGGCATGCTGGGAGCTACAGAGGCGAGGTGGGGAATAAAACGATAGAAAATAAGGCACAAGGAAACCTGGCGGTCGCTTCCGGATAACGCGGTCAGGGACGTATGCGAGATGTACGATGATTACCTGATACATTTCCGCTGATTCTCATACAATACACGCGCGCACGGGGACACACATACTCCCTATAGATGCCTCGGTGCCTCAAGCAGTACCCGGAGGAGACTGAGGAGTGATTCACACCTGTATCATTAGGTATCTGAATAAAAAAAAAGGGGGATAGTGTGGCTGCGAGGCTGGAGGGCGGTCATCAGCGTGGCTATGGGGTACGTAAGGCAAACCTGGCCCACTGCCTGCCCTCCCGCCACTCAGCTATTACATCACCTCATCTCCCTTCTGCGTCCCTCCCTCAACCTCACCCGCACTCCCTCAAGCCTTCCTCCACTCCAACATTCACAGCAACCAGAGTTCGAGGCCTTGAGAAAGAGAGGGAGGGGAAAAAATACGCAGGATCGCGAAGCCTCGGGGAAAGCGAAGTGTAGGTGGCGGAGCGGTGAAGAGAGCTAGAGGTGAACGCTTTTCTCTCTGTCCAAGGCACGTTTGGGGATGGGAGGCTCACCAGGGAGAGGGAAGGGGAGGAGGAGGGTGGTGCTGACCCCTGGAGAGCAAGAGGTGGGACTAGAAGGAAAGACCACCTCATCAAGGCAGTCTTCCCATCCTTCCCTCCCTGAATCCATCTCTATTTCGCCAAGGATGAAAGGGACGCGGGAGGGTAAAAAGGGGTGCCCCTTTTAGGATTTTTAAACTATTTTTGATTTTTAACACTTATTATGGAGTGGGAACCAATATCGGTGTTGGAAATTTAAGGCGTGGTTTAATTACGGGAAAGGAAAGAGGAAGAGGAGGAGGTGGAGGGGGAGGAGAGTATAATAAGTATCGATTGCTATCTTATCCTAAAGAAACATCAATAACCAACCAATGCACACACACACACACACACACACACACACACACACATCTATAGTTTAACGAAAGATGACGTGAGGTTGAGATCTTCTCAGGTTAAGTGAGAGAGTGAGTGCGTCCTGTAGGAAGGAGGAGTACACAAGGAAGAAGAGGAGAGGGAGGAGGGAGGAGGAAGGAGGAAACGAGGAGGAGGAGGAGGTGGGGGGGTTAGTGGTTGCGCGGAGCCTCCCTCTTCCCCCTACACTGCCTCAGCCCCATGCTCAGCTGCCCGAGGGGGGAGGGGGGCCTGAGGATGGCGTGGGAAGGGTGAGGGTGAGGAGAGAGGGAGAGGGAGAGGGAGAGTCCTGCTGCCGCTGCGTGACGCCATGTATAAGTCGCTTTCAGTTCATTTTTTTGTATTATTTTTTTTCTTTCTTTCTCGTTTTTATTCCCTTCCTCTGTCTCTGTCTCTTACGTGGAGTATCGATGCCTTCTGAACTTCACTCCTTGATTCGTTGAATACCCGATCACTCTCAACTAAAGCAAGGCTACTTAGCAAGTATTTACTTATTTTATGCCCTTTCTTTGTCTCTCTTCGTGGAATATAGATGCCTTTAGAATTTCACTCCTTCACTTCTAACAATCCGTCTTGCTGTCTCTCTCGGGTGGATCGCTATGACAGCACCCCTCACGCCACACTTGCCCGCCCCACTAATACTCTAGAGTCTAGAGGCACCGGGAGAGCATCTGCCGACTCCACGCGTCCGCTGCACAATGGGACGAGCCTTGACAACACTAACCCAACCCTAATTTAACCCATGCCTAACTCTCTAACCTAACCCCAGTCTCTCCTTCCTTCCCTTACCCATGCCTAACCCTCTAACCTAACCCCAATCTGTCTTTCCTTCACAGCAACGGATGAAAGAACCAAACCTTAGCCAACTCCAACCCTAGCCTAACCCCAGCCTATTTCCAGCTTATCCTTCACAGCCTTGAGAAACTTAACCGAAACTTAACCCAACCCCAGTCTATCCTTCTTCCAAGCCCACGAACACAGGAACTTAACCTTAGCCTAACCCAACTCTAACCCACCTATCCAACCCCACAGCCTTGAGAGCACTAACCCAATCCTTACCTAACCCTAACCTAACCTTATCAACCCCACCCTAACCTAACTCAACCCTAACTTAACCTAACCTTAGCCTATCCTCTTCCCACAGCCACGGACACAGAAGCACATGAACATAACAAGAGACACACGAACCTCCAAACTAGCCATCCAGCACCTCCTCGCCTTCGTATATGACCCGTGCTTAAAAACACTTTGCTCTCTCACCAAGACTGTTTTCACTGGCCACAAAGATGATTAGCTGGGTTTTCAAGAGTATTCCGTCTGTTAATGGTGTAGAAATCTTGTTAATCTGTCGCTAGAACCATAAAAACGCTCTTAAAACGCGTGTAACTTCAACTAGAGCTTTTTGAACGTAGTAAAGGTGCGGCGCAGAAGTGTTTCAGAATATGTTTCTGTATCCAGGTTATCTAAACTCTCAATGTTTCTCCTGAGGGATGTGTGTGGAAGAGGGAGAGGGAAAGAGGAGGGTATTCACCGTGTTCTCTTCCATCTGTGTGCTATTATTGCTCGAGCCAAAAGAAGTGGTGGTTGGTTCTCTTGTGAAGTGTGTTGGTTATTATTTTTCACGAAGGTATTTGCTTATTTGTTTATTTAGTTATGTAAGTAGACAACTAGTTACATGGTTTGTTAGTTAGATAGGAAGATAGGTAGGTAGTGAGTGAGTGAGTGAGTGAGTGAAAGAGTGAGTCAGTGAGTCAGTTTTTTTCTTTTTTTTTATTAGTTAGTTGGCTGAATAGTTGGTTAGCTTGTTTGTCTGTTAGTTAATTTCGTCGTTTCTTCTGGTGCAATTTCCGTTTATCTACATTCAACTGATTAGTGAAATAAAAATGTTGTGTTGTTAAGTCCTGCATATTTTGTCTATTAAATATAGTAATTTCTTACGAACGTGTAATTCTTTTTTATTCAATTTCGTCGTTTCTTGTCGTGGAAATGTCTTTCATTTACGTTCAGCTGATTAACGAAGTTAAAAAGAGTTGTTGTAATGATAAGCCCCAGTATATTTTCTTCCCTCTTATCGTAACACAGTCATTTTCTCTCCTAGATGATCAGTGAAGTGAAAAGAAGAATAACTTGATTTCTTCTTCTTCTCCTCCTTCTTCTAAGTCTTTCTTTCACTGATGTACTGTACGTAGGCTAAAAGAACTCTGTAAAAGCAAACGAAAACTAGAAGAAGAAGAAGAAGAAGAAGAAGAAGAAGAAGAAGAAGAAGAAGAAAGAAAAAATAAGATAAAGAAGAAGAAGAAGAAGAGGAAGAAGAAGAAGAAGAAGAAGAAGAAGAAGAAAAAGAAGAAGAAGAAGAAGAAGAAGAAGAAGAAGAAGAAGAAGAAAAGAAGAAAGAAAGA
>NC_087159.1:26910000-26912500 GCF_035594125.1 Scylla paramamosain | reverse complement strand
GCGGGAGGAGCTGCCTGCGTGAAGCCTCTCGCTGACCCGCACGGGAGGAGACGCTCAACACAGAAAATTGACAAAAATTACGCGCATCCCCGCCGCCTGCAACCGCCTCCCTCCCGGCCATCTTTAATCTAGAAATTGTGCATCTCGACGCACGTAATCCCGGGCGACCAGCGAGTGCGTCCCCGTAGCCAAGTCCCCGCAAACCCCGAGGTGTCCCACAGACCCTGAGACACTGCTGGCCCCGGGGGGAGCGCCCTGCACCCAGGGCATGATGCAGTGTCCTTGAGAGAGACCCTGCAGCGCCTCACTCAGCTCTCGTGCGGTGACGGAACTCCCTCATCGCTGATTACTTCCCTAACTTCCCTCCCACGCCCCGCCAGGCTCTGCACGGCCAGTACTCCGCCTGCCAAGCATTACAAAGTTTCCTTAACCCTGAATTAACACCTTCAGCGTCCCACATCTAGACTATCTCTCCTCTCACCAATGCCCCTAGGATCTCCAGGCAAATCTCCCCGGCCTGCCACCGTCCCAAACCTTAACTCGGTAGAACAACGTACCAAAAGAGAGTAGTAAAGAAGAGGAATGGGAGAAGGTGGAAGAGGGAGAAGGGATTGAAAGCTCTCCACCAGTCACGAGAGTTCACAGAGACCCTTTGGGAGTCAACGGCGGCCCTTAAAAGTCTCCGCCTGAGAGAGAGAGAGAGAGAGAGAGAGAGAGAGAGAGAGAGAGAGAGAGAAAGAGAGAAAGAGAGAGCCCATCGAGGGAGTGAGGGAGTGTACACAATGCAAGCCAGGGCGAGTCGATAAAGGAAATTGGCAGTCGCATTTTCCCTACAATGATAAAACTTCATTAACAAGTTGGCACCCGAGAGAGAGAGAGAGAGAGAGAGAGAGAGAGAGAGAGAGAGAGAGAGAGAGAGAGAGAGCGAGAGAGAAAAGCAACCGATGAGTGAGGCATGGACAGAAACACGGATAGCGAATGAAGAAACTATTGACTGGGAAGAAGGAATAGGGACAAGGAACGGAGAGAATGAGGCGAGGAGCACGAGGGAGGAGACGAAAACGAGGAGGAGGAGGAGGAGGAGGAGTGATAAGAAGTAGCAGAAACGAGAAGGAGGGAGGGAGGATGGGAAGCAAGAGGGAGGAGGCGAGGAGTGTGCGGGTGAGGGGGGAGGAGGAGGACAGGCAAGGGGGAGAGACAGGGTGACAGGGGCGGGGGAGGTAAGACAGGAGACGGCCGTATTAATAGACCCCGCAGCTTCTCGACATGCCTGGTCGGGTTGATGCTCCTTTTATTTTTTCCTTTTTTTTCCTGTATTTTTCCCATTTATCTCGCTTTTACTCGAGTTTTCCCTCCTTCTTTCATTTTCTTATTTTTTTCTTCTTTCCTCTTACTGTTTCATTATTTTTTTCTAATTTTTCTTGTTTTTACTCGAGTTTTCCCTCTTTCTTTAATTCCCTTCCTTTCTTTCTTTCACTTTTTTTTGTTTCCTGCTACTACAGTTTCTTTCTAAATTTCCTTCTATCTTTCTTTTACTTGAACATTTCCTATTCTCTCTTTCCTGTCTTGTTTCTTCCTATCCTTTCCTCCTTGCTTTATTTGATCATTTTCCCCTTCTCTTTTATTTCCTTTCCTTCGTTCCTTTTTGTTTCCTATTCTTACTGTTTATTTTTTCCTTTCCTTACTTGAATACTTTCACTCTCTTCCCTTTCCTTCATTCCTTCATCTCCCCCGTTCGTTTTCTCTCTCTCTTTACCGGTTTTTCCCCATTCTCTTTCCTTCACTCCTTCTTCTCCCTCTTCGTTTTCTCTTCTTTTTTTATTCGTTTTTACTTGAACATTCCTTCACTTTTTCTTTTCCTTTCTTCGTTCCTTGCTTTCTTCCTCTCCATCTTCGTTTTCTCTCTTTAATCTTTCTTTCTATTGCTTCCCTTTTCTTTAACGGTTTGAGCTTTCCTCCCTTTCTTTCCTTCCCTTCCTTCCTCTCCCTTTTCGTTTCTTTTCTTGCTGTTTCTTTCTAATCTCTCTCTCTCTCTCTCTCTCTCTCTCTCTCTCTCTCTCTCTCTCTCTCTCTCTCTCTCTCTCTCTCTCTCTCTCTCTCTCTCTCTCTCTCTCTCTCTCTCTCTCTCTCTCTCTCTCTCTCTCTCTCTCATTTCTCTTTTCCTAATAATTTATCATCAATCGATCTGTTTTTATTTTAGTTCCATTCTTTTCTTCCTTCCTTCCTTCTTCCTTCTTTCTTCTTCTATCCTTTTTTCCTTTCTTCCTTCTTTCCCTCTGTCCTTTCAGTCCTTCTTCCATTCCTTCCCTTTCCTTCTTTCCTTCCCTACAATCCTCCTGCCCTCCCTCTTTCCTTCTATCCCTTTCTTCCTCGCCTCTTCTTCTATCTTTTCTTTCCTTCTTTCATTCCTTCCCTCTTTCCTTCTTTCCTTCCTTCTTCCTTTCATATCCTTAAGTATTTTACCAATCTCTCATCCTCTCCTCCCTTCTTGAAAAAAAAT
>NC_087159.1:26880000-26897500 GCF_035594125.1 Scylla paramamosain | reverse complement strand
ATGTCGGGGGAGCTGCCAGAGAGAGAGAGAGAGAGAGAGAGAGAGAGAGAGAGAGAGAGAGAGAGAGAGAGAGAGAGAGAGAGAGAGAGAGAGAAAGGGGGCTACAGAGGTGGGTAGGGGGGACTGGGTGGCGGAGGATCAGAAGGGGATGAATCCGCGTTGCCGCCCAGTAAGGGTGGTGGGAGAGGCGGAGAGAGTGAGTGAGAGAGAGAGAGAGAGAGAGAGAGAGAGAGAGAGAGAGAGAGAGAGAGAGAGAGAGAGAGAGAGAGCGGGAAGGAGGGGGAGGGAGAGTGGAGGGGAGAGCGAGCCAGCGACCCGAGGCCATCACAGCAACAAAACATGTGGCAACTCTCTCTCGGCTGCCACCACCGCCGCCACCGCCACGGCCGCCGCGACCCACGCCCATACCTCATGATAATTGACGAACACCACGTCCAGCCCCCGCCCACACGCACTACGGGGCCGCCGGCACGCACCGCAGGGCACCGGGGCCAGGGGGCGGCGAGGGCCAGACGGGGACACCGCGAGCTACCCCGGAATGCTTGATACACGAAAAAAAGAGAGAAAAAGAAAAAAAAGGCTAAAATCAATACAAGGACAACACAGGTTTATGCTCAGAGAGAGAGAGAGAGAGAGAGAGAGAGAGAGAGAGAGAGAGAGAGAGAGAGAGAAGTGCTTGGAGGGCGCGGTCCTCACACACAGCCTTGCTTGAGGGAGGGGGGAGGGCGGCACAGGACAGGACGCGGAATCCAGAGATCGCGTGGGAAGATCGAAGGGAAGGTGACGGGGCCGAGATGGAGGTGGAATGAGGCTGGAAAGATGCGCTCGCTCACTGCTGCAGGAGGAGGAGGACGACGACCACCACCACCACCACCACCACTTACACCAACACTACCACGACTGCCATTACCACCAGCACCACAAATAAGGATAGAGAATTAAAGCGAAAAATGAAGAGGAAATAGAATAAAAAGAGCAAGAAAGAGAAAGAGAGGGGATTTTATAGTACGACCTTCACTACCACCACCACAACCATTATTACCGCCACACTGACGATGAGCAAGTGTCAAGAGAAAAATAAAGAGGAAATAGAAAGGAAAAGAGCAAAGAGAGAGAGAAAGAGAGAGAAAAAAAGAGAGAGAGACGATTACTACTAGCAGCACTACCTTCATGACTATATACTGTTACAATGACGATGACGAACGGGAATAGAGAATCAAGCGAAAAATAATGAAGAAATAGAATCAAAAGTGAAAAAAAGAGAAGATGAATACCACCATCACCACCACCACCACCACCACCACAACCACCACCACGACTAGCACCGCCACAACTACCACCGCACTGACGATGACGACTAAGAGAAAGAAATAAAGAAATGAAGAAAAAATAGAATGAAAAAAATATGAAAAGAGAGAGAAATTGCTATACCACCACCACCACCACCACCACCACTACAACTACGACGATGAAGAATAAGAAAAAAAAATGAAGAGATCGAATGAAAGGAGGAAAATCAGAACAGATAGGAAGACAATGGAGAAGGAAAACAACAATGATAAACATATGGAAGGGGAAAAATACGATGAAAAGAGAAAAAAACAGGAAAGATAAAAAAAAATGCAGTCAGGGAAATGAAAAATAAACATATAGAATAAGAAGAGCAGGAAAACTAATGAGACAGAATGAAGAAGAGAAGAAAGAGGAAAGGAAAAATACAAAAATTAATGATGGTGATGATGATGATGATGATGATGATGACGAAGGACGAAATCTTAAAGAGAAGAATCAAAGAGAGGAGAAGAGAGAGAGAGAGAGAGAGAGAGAGAGAGAGAGAGAGAGAGAGAGAGAGAGAGAGAGAGAGAGAGAGAGAGAGAGAAAGGAGGAAAATAGATGCAATAAAGGACAATGACTACCACCACCACCACCACCATTACCAGGACACCAGGACAACGAACAAGAATATATGAAAAAAAAGTAAAGAAGAGAAGAAGGGATGGAAGACAAGAAGAGAAATAAGAACAGGAGGGAGAAAAGAGGACAAAAATACTGTAGGAACACAAGAATGATAACAACGAGGAAGAGGAAAAAGAGGAGGAAGAAGAGAATTACAGGTGAGGAAAAAAATGAAGAAGGGGAAGAGAAGACAAGAGGAAAAAAAAAGAGAGGAGAAAGGACGAAGACAAGAATGAAAATGAAAATGATGATGATGATGATGAGAAAGAGAGAGAGAGAGAGAGAGAGAGAGAGAGAGAGAGAGAGAGAGAGAGAGAGAGAGAGAGAGAGAGAGAGAGAGAGAGAGAGAGAGAGAGAGAGAAAGTAAAGAAAACAGAATGTAGACTAGTTGGTGATTTTTCTTTTTTTCCTTTCTTTCTTTTCTCCTTTTTTTTTTTTTTTGGTGGGGGAGAACTGGAAAAAAATCGGATCTTTTGGGTGGACGAGGAGAGAAAAGTGGAGGGGGAGAGGAAGAGGAGGAGGAGGAGGAGGAGGAGGAGGAGGAGGAGGAGGAGGAGGAGGAGGAGGAGGAGGAGGAGGAAGAGAAGGAGGAGGAGGAGGAGAAAAAGGTAAGTGGTGAGACGGTAGAGCAACAATTTGGTCAAGAGAGAGAGAGAGAGAGAGAGAGAGAGAGAGAGAGAGAGAGAGAGAGAGAGAGAGAGAGAGAGAGAGAGAGAGAGAGAGAGAGAGAGAGAGAGAGAGAGAGAGAGAGAGAGAATGTACTTATGTATGTGAGTGTATGTGCTCGCGCTTCTGTGTGAACATGTGTGTGTGTGTGTGTGTGTGTGTGTGTGTGTGTGTGTGTGTGTGTGTGTGTGTGTGTGTGTGTGTGTGTGTGTGTGTGTGTGTGTGTTCATCAGACACTCACTCCACGCACTTACGTCATGCACGTCAACACTTTGAACAAGCATTTCAAAACATAATAGACTTTATCTACTTACCAATCTATTTTACAGCGTTCAATAACTTTATCTACCCATCCATCAGTGTGCATGTGTGTGTGTGTGTGTGTGTGTGTGTGTGTGTGTGTGTGTGTGTGTGTGTGTGTGTGTGTGTGTGTGTGTGTGTGTGTGTGTGTGTGTGTGTGTGTGCGTGCATCCTGATAGTAAGGTATGTGTGACTGTGTGTGACTGTCTGTGTGCGCGTCTTATATGTAGGAGAGCGTGTGGAGCAATGACAAACATGCCAAGTAGCAAGGAGGAGGAGGAGGAAGAGGAGGAGGAGGAGGAGGAGGAGACGAAGGGGAAGAGAGTAAGGTATCAGCAAAACCAGTCCTTCTTCCTCTCCTCCTCCTCCTCCTCTTCCTCCTCTTCCTCCTCCTCCTCTTCCCCATTCCCCATTTTCCTCTTTCTTTAATCCACCCTACATTGCAGGACTCGTAAGGGGCAACAAACCTGCAGCTGTTTGTCCTTCCTTTGTGTTCCTTTACGTGGAGAACACCTGCCAGAGAGAGAGAGAGAGAGAGAGAGAGAGAGAGAGAGAGAGAGAGAGAGAGAGAGAGAGAAGGGGGGTGGGGGTGGCAAGAAGCGGTTGTGAAGGTGTGGTGAGCTAGACAGGTAAAGAATAATGTAGCCAGGTGTGGTGGTAGTGGTGGTAGTGGTGGTGGTGGTGGTGGTGGTGTGGATGGTCAGGGAGTGGAGTGAAGTGGAGGAGTAAGGAGAGTGTATGTTAAGTAAAGCTTAGATGTGGAGTAACTTATGGAGTGTTAGGGAGGTAATGACACGGTGGTAGTGGATGAAAATGTGGAGCAACGTGGAACAGTGTGGTTAGTCAAGGTGTGGCGTGGAGTGGGGTAAGGAACATGAGTCTAGTGAAGCTCAAATGTGGAGTAGGTGATGGAGCGCAGGAGAAATAATGACCTAAGGGTGGATGAACGATGAGGTAAGGTGGAGTGGTGAGAGTGGAGAGGAGTGGAAAAATACACGAAAGAGTAAGACGTGGAAGAGAAACACAAGAAAATGACGTGGTGAGGGAGAGAAGTGGACTGCGTGGAATGTGTAGGTGGAGGTGTGAACAGTGTGGAGTTGGCAGTTAGCATGTGGAAAGGAAACGTAAAAAAAAGAGGCAGAGGAAATAACGAAGCGGAAGAAGAGGTTGGTGGAGACGCTGGAATATTTGGAGTGAGGAGAGAGGATACAAATAGCATAACTCCACACACTCCACATTATAATTCCACCTGTACCTCACGCGCACACACACACAGACACACACACACACGCGTAACATCACCACACTAAAAAGGAAGAAGAAGAAGAAGAAGAAGAAGAAGAAGAAGAAGAAGAAGAAGAAGAAGAAGAAGAAGAAGAAGAAGAAGAAGAAGAAGAAGAAAAAAGAAGAAGAAGAAGAAGAAGAAGAAAAAGAAGAAACACCCACATCCATTCCAAAACACAAAACTGAACATAACCCTCTCTCTCTCTCTCTCTCTCTCTCTCTCTCTCTCTCTCTCTCTCTCTCTCTCTCTCTCTCTCTCTCTCTCTCTCTCTCTCTCTCTCTCTCTCTCTCTCTCTCTCTCTCTCTCTCTCTCTCTCTCTCATATCCTCCCCTGCAATTAGTTCACCACTAAGCAGAGGAACCAAACTCCCTACAGTACGTGTATTAAGGACCTAAAGATCTGATGCTGGACAGATCCCCCTTGTAATCGTATCTAATCCCTGATAAAAGACTCAGATCTTTCTCGTCACCTCAGCTCACCTACATTTACCTGCACAGCCTCGAGGTCCTACTTCCTGTAACCTGCCTCAGCACCTCTTTCTCTCTCTAGTCTCGTTTTTTACCTCCTCCTCACCTCCTCCTCCCCCTCCTCCTCGCCCTTGCCCTTATAACAAAGAGGAGGTGAAAGAAGCACACGTGAGGAGAAGGAGGAGGAGGAGGAGTAGGAGGAACAGCAGGAGGAGGAGGAGTAAGAGCAAGAGGAGAAAGGAAGTCTAGTGATCAAATAATTGACAAATCGTATTATGAAAAACTGCAGTATGATATTAAGAGTTCAGCCAACACCCTCGGAAAGGAAACGCAGGGTGGTGGTGGTGGTGGTGGTGGTGGTGGTGGTGGTGGTGGTGGTGGTAGTGGTGGTGGTGGTGGTGGTGGTCTGAAGTTAACCTAACGTAACCTTCTCCAGCAAGACAAGCAATGCAGGACGCTATAACTTGATACCTTCCTTCGAGTGATGGTGCGTGAAAACTACCATTACTTCTGCTGCTGCTGTTGCTGCTGCTGCTACTGTTACTGCTACTACTATTGCTACTAATATTTCTTCTACTTCTAGCACTACTGGTCTTGTGTATGAATGTTTCTTGTAGCCAAATGTAGTAGTAATAAAATTATCTCCTTTTATTTGTTTGCATATTCTTATCTTTTCTTTATCTTGCACCACCACCACCACCACCACTAACAGCAAAAACATCTACTACTACTACTACTACCACTACTACTACTACTACTACTACTACTACTACTACTACTACTACTACTACTACTGATATCGATAATAATAAACGGCATTTTCCTCGAGAAACAATTCAAATTACTAAGAAAAGAGAAAGACGAGGAAGAGAGAAAAAAACGAGAGCCAAGGAGGAGAAAATAGAGAAAAAAGATAAAAAATGGGAGAGGAAAAGAGAGAAAAACAGAACACTCACCTCCGCATTAGCTTTACCATACCCGAGAGAGAGAGAGAGAGAGAGAGAGAGAGAGAGAGAGAGAGAGAGAGAGAGAGAGAGAGAGAGAGAGCCTTGGGGACAGGAAGCAACTTAGCCCCAGGTTCTAGTCTTCTTACTTGTCTCCTTCTCACTGTTGCACCCCTTCCTCCTCTTTCAAGCAAGGGGGAGCGAAGGTGGTTGGCTGGCGGGGGACAGAGGACAGAGAGCGGTGGGAAGAGACGGTAGACACTGCAAGGCATTCGCGACTTAGACCAGTATTCAGAAACGCTTTGCTGTCTCACCACGACTACTTTCCAAGGCCACAAAGATGATAAGCCGGGTTCTCAAGAGTGTTTCTCCTGTTCTTACTGCAGAAATGTTGTTAATCTGCCACTAGAACCACAGAAACACCCTTAAAAGACCCGTGTACACATTTAACTATGCAGAGCCTTTTGAAAGTAGTGGAGGTGCGGTGCGGAAGTGCTTCAGAATATATGGGACTAAGACGCTAGTGCTCCTTGTGTCTTCTGCCCCACCTTCGGTCTTATAATGAGTCCCTGGGAAAGAAAGAAGAGTGATAAATGTGTTAGTGGTATTTGATGTGTTTTTTTTAGGGTTCAAGATAAGTTTGGTAGTGAGTGAGGGTATAAATAGATGTATAAAACGCAAATTAATGAACACGAGTTAAGTAAGTGTGTGTTTGTCTGTTGCTATGAGTGTTTTGGGTTAGGAAGTGATGAGGACGGGAGGGAGGGAGGGTGCGAGGGAGGGAGGCAGAGGGGGAGAGTAGGAAGGACGTGATGAGAGAGAGAGAGAGAGAGAGAGAGAGAGAGAGAGAGAGAGAGAGAGAGAGAGAGAGAGAGAGAGAACATGATTAGGTTTGTGGTGAGGTTGTGATGTAATCTCTCTCTCTCTCTCTCTCTCTCTCTCTCTCTCTCTCTCTCTCTCTCTCTCTCTCTCTCTCTCTCAGTGTGTGTGTGTGTGTGTGTGTGTGTGTGTGTGTGTGAAAGTTATCTTCACTTCCTCCTGCTCCTCCTCCTCCTCCTCCTCCTCCTCCTAGTACTACTACTACTACTACTACTACTACTACTACTACTACTACTACCACCACCACCACCACCACCACCACCACAACAAAACAAAAGAGACACAATAAAACAAGTAAACAAAAGCTAAACACATACACCATTATCCATCTCCTCTTTGTCCCCTGTTCGTTCTTTCACAGCAACCCGAGCTCTCTCTCTCTCTCTCTCTCTCTCTCTCTCTCTCTCTCTCTCTCTCTCTCTCTCTCTGGTGAAGCGTGTGAAAGTGACCTTTTTTTCCTATATTATTTTTTTCTCTCTTGCCATTTTTTTTGTTTTGTTTTTATATTTCGTCCATCCATCGGTGATAATTATGTATGTTTTATTTATGCGTCTGTTTGTGAAATTAACGCGTGCATGTATATCACTGTGTTACTGATTGCTTTGATACACGCACGCACGGACACACACACACACACACACACACAAATTCCCTTTCCTTCTCTCTCTCTCTCTCTCTCTCTCTCTCTCTCTCTCTCTCTCATACCATTACTTTCTCACACACACTATACACAATTTAGGCATGGGAGGGGTGAAGGGGGGAGAGGGGGATGTTCCTGCGTCACGTGACCTTTGCGGGAGGTCAGGTCAAGCCGCCGGTGACCTCCTGCGGCCTCTATTGATCTCCGCTTTGCTTCCTCCGACGGCGAGACGAGAAGACGAGGCGAGGAGACTAAAAAGGACGAGAAGAGGAAGATGCGAGGAAAAGTGAAGACGAGGGAACGAACAAACAAGATCAGGAGACGAGAAGACGAGACGAGACGAGGAGATGAAAAGAGAAGACGAGGAGATCAGGAGACGAGGAGACGAGAAGAGGAAAAATAACAAAAAACACGTCATTGGCAGCAGCAACGGGGCGAGAGGTGGGAAGACAAGCTAACGAAGGAAGGAAGGAAGGAAAGAAGAAAGGAATAAAGGAAGGAAGGAAGGAAGGAAGAAGAAGGAAGGCGAGAGGATGAATATGTGTATGGATGAAATGTATAGGCATGTATGTTTTAGGTGTATTCATTTTGTATTACCACTATTCTCTCTCTCTCTCTCTCTCTCTCTCTCTCTCTCTCTCTCTCTCTCTCTCTCTCTCTCTCTCTCTCTCTCTCTCTGTCCGCATTTCGCCTATTTTCTTCACAACACCAGTCGCTCTTTCTCCTCCTCCTCCTCCTCCCCCCTTTATTGTTCGTTTCTTCCTTCTCCTCTTCCTCCTCAGTGGTACTTTCTTCCTCTTTTCCTTTATCGTTCTTCCCTTCATCTCTCTCTCTTCAGTGATATTCTCTTTTTCTCTTCCTTTATCGTCTTTCCTTTTCTCTTCCTCCTTCTTTTCTTCCTCGATGTTCTTTTCTTCTTTTATTCATCCAATCCTTCCTCAACTTCCTTCCTTCCTTTCTTCCTTCCTGTTGCTCTCTTCTTTTTCCCTTCCTTTCTTTTTTTTCCCATTTCTCACTTCATTACTCCTTCCTTTCTTGTTCTTCCCTATTGCGTCCTCTCCTTCCTTTTCCCTCCATTTCTTCCTTGTCTTCTTTTTCCCTTCTTCCTTATGCTCTTCTCTCCTCTTGTTATCATCTCTTCTTCTCCCCTCCTTCTCCTTTATGCTCTCGTATCCACTTCCTCCTTCACCATCCTTTCTTCTTCTCTTCCTCCTTCTTGACGCTCTCTTCTCCACCTCTTTTGTCATCAATTCTTCCTTCCTCCTCTTCCTCCTCCATGATGCTCTTTTATCTACCTCTTTCCTCCCATTATCTCTTCCTTCCTCTTCTTCCTCCTTTTCGACGCGCTCTTCTTCATCTTCTCTACCTTCTTCTCTTCCTTTTTTTATCATACTTTTTTCTTCTTCCTCTTCGTTGACGTTATTTTCTTCTCTTCTTCCAGTTTTTCTCTTTTCCTCTTTCTTCTTGACATTCTCTTCATCTCCTCTACAATCCTTTCTTCCTTCCTCTTTCCCTTTCTCCTGTTCCTTCTCCCCCCTTTTTTTCTCTCTTTCCCTTCCTCCCTTTCTTCCTTGCCTCGGCACTTCCCCTCTTCCTCTTTCCTTCCCATTCATCCTACCTTTGCCTCTTCCCTTCTTCCTTTTCCCTTCTTATTCCTCCTCTCCTTGGCCCTTCGCTTCTTTCTCTTATGCTTCCTCCTTTTCCTTCTTCTCTCAACCCTTTCCTTTCTTCCTCTTTTCCTTACTCTTTATCCTCTTTCTCTTAGCCCTTCCCTTTTTCTCTTTCCCTTTCTCCTTTTTCTCCTCCCTAGGCCTTCTCTTCTTCCTCTTTTCCTTCTTCCTTTTCCTCATCCTCTCATCCTTTCTCTTCTTCCTCTTTTCCTTCCTTCTTTTCCGCCTCCTCTCGGATCTTCTCTTCTCCATCGTTTCCTTCCTCACCTTCCTCCTCCCTCGGCCTTTCCCAGCGTCCCGTAGGTGGCGTGAGGAGCTTGTGACACCTGCAGCAGCTTCCCGCGGCGTCAGGAGGGCGGGGGCAAGGTAGCAGACCCACACCCCGTTAACCTGCGCTCCTAAGCATGTGTCTTCACTCGCCTCTCCGCCCGCCCCTCCTCTTCCTCCTCATTTCCCCTCTTAGTCTGAAAAGGTGCTGGCTCTCTCTCTCTCTCTCTCTCTCTCTCTCTCTCTCTCTCTCTCTCTCTCTCTCTCTCTCCTTTTTTTCCTCTTCCCTCGCCACCTCAATTCCACCCTCCTTTTCCCTCTTCTCTCTTTCTCTTCCTTCGCCTTCTCTCTCTCTCTCTCTCTCTCTCTCTCTCTCTCTCTCTCTCTCTCTCTCTCTCTCTCTCTCTCTCCTTTTTTCCTCTTCCCTCGCCACCTCAATTCCACCCTCCTTTTCCCTCTCTCTCTCTCTCTCTCTCTCTCTCTCTCTCTCTCTCTCTCTCTCTCTCTCTCTCTCTCTCTCTCTCTCTCTCTCTCTCTCTCTCTCTCTCTCTCTCTCTCTCTCACGGTTCCTCGTTTTTCTTTTTTTTCCTCTTGGTTTCGTGGTCGCAACCTCTTGGGCTTTACGTAATCAGGGGCTCCTCTTAAAATTGTTCTCTTTTTTCTCCTAGTCTTCCTCTTGATATTTCTTGGCCGCTACCTCTTGGGATCTTCTTAAAATTGTCCCCCCCTACTTCTTTTTCCCCTCTTGATTTCGTGGCTGCCACCTCTTGGACTCCCTCTTCCGCGCGCTAATCGGAAGCTCCTCTTGAAATTATCCTCTTCTATCTCACTCTCCAAAATTGTCCTTTTCTTCCACGCCCGCTCTTTTTTTTTTTTTTCTCTTTCTCTTTTTTTTCGCGGATGTAACCTCGGAAGTTCCTAAAGTTATCCTCCTCTTCTCCTCTTTTGTTCCTCTTGGGATGCTCCTCTTAAAATTACGCTCTTTCTCTAACGCTTCCTCATCTTTCTTTTTATCTTTTTCCTCTTGATTTCGCGGCAGCATCCTTTTGCCCGCCTGGACTATTTGACAGGCTAATCAGAAGTTCCTCTTAAAATTTTCCTCTTTTTTTCCCTTCCTCTCCTTACGCTCCCTCTTCTTTTCCTCACGCTCCCTCTTCTTTTTCCTTTCGCTCCCTTTTATTTCCCTCCCTCACGCTCCTCTTTTCTTTCACTCTTCTTCTTTTCCCCACGCTCCCTCTTCTCTTTTACTCTTCCTCTTCTCTTTCTTTCTCTTGATTTCTAATTTTCTTTCTCGCTTCCTCTTCTTTTCCTCACGCTCCTTTTTCTTTCATCTTTTTTTCCCTCTTGATTTCCATTTTCTTTTACGCTCCCTTTGCTCTACCTCACACTTCCCCTTCTCTTTCTCACGCCTCCTTTTCTTCTCCTCACCCTCCTTCTTCTCTTCCTCGCGCTCCCTCCCTCTTCTCTTTTTTCCCTCTTGATTTCGCGGCCGCAACCTCTTGGGACACCCTCTTCGACGCGCTAATCGGAAGCTCTCCTCTTAAAATCGTGGCGGAAGGTGCTGCCTTTAAAGAGTTCCTGAGGGAGGGGCGGGCGGAGGAAGGGGAGACTGGAGAGGACTTCCTGAGAGGGCCTGCCGGAGCTGGGAGAGGCAAGGCAAGGCTCCTGTGACGAAGGGGGAACCGCAGCAACCTCCCTTCCGCAGATTCCTAGATGTAAAGGGGATAGATGGCTCGAGAGGGAGAGGGAGGGAGACGGAGGGAGAAGAGGGAGAGAGAAGCGTGGGGTAAGAGGTGGGAGAACGCGAGGACAGTGCTGGGACAGGATTGGGGGAGTAAAAGTACTGAAGATAGGTGGGGAGGCGTGAGGGTAGGGAGGGTGGGGTGTGGGAGGGAGAGGAAGGGAGGATCAGAGGAAGGGAGAGAGAGAGAGAGAGAGAGAGAGAGAGAGAGAGAGAGAGAGAGAGAGAGAGAGAGAGAGAGAGAGAGAGAGAGAGGATAAAGGGAGCGAAAGCAGAGAGAAACGAGAACACACACACACACACACACACACACACACACACACACACACACACACACACACACACACAAACAAACAAATGGATAATCCCTCAACCACAGAAGCACACAGACACACACACACACACACACACACACACACACACACACACACACACACACACACACACACACACACACACACACGTACACACACGCATACTAACACACGCCAACACCTTGACACCTTAACCTCACCTGCTACCTTAACCTAACCTCACCTAACCTAACCTCACCTCCTCACCTTTACTATACAACCACCTAAGCACACAGATCAAGCAAGAATAGTAGTAGCAGTAGTAGTAGCAGTAGTAGTAGTAGTAGCATAACACATTTTAACCCTAACCCAATATTACCTAATCTAACTTCACCTTCATCAAGCATTCAAATCAAGCAGACTGGAGGACACCTAACACCAGCAGTAGTAGTAGCAGCAGTAGTAGCAGCGGCAGTAGTAGCAGCAGCAGTTAAAGCGGTCCAGGCAGCGGCGGACCGTCGTGTGCCCCTCCAGGTGTCCCGCCCCTCACCTGCATCCCAACGAGGGCGCCTCCACCTGAATAATGAAACAAACCCTGCAACAAAGGAAGTCGGGAGTCCTGGGCGAGTAGGAGGAGGAGGAGGAGTAGGAGGAGGAGGAGGAGGAGGAGGAGGAGGAGGAGGAGGAGGAGGAGGAGGAGAGGCTGGGGGATGTTCCTTGTGTCTTTCCCTTCAACTGTGTCTCTGTGGGGCACTTTAAACGCCTCCCACAAGGTCCTAGAGAGAGAGAGAGAGAGAGAGAGAGAGAGAGAGAGAGAGAGAGAGAGAGAGAGAGAGAGAGAGAGAGAGAGAGAGAGAGAGAGCCAGTTGGGAGGCGCTTGGGGAAAGGAGGGAAAGACTGAAGGGTTGAGGAGAGAGAGAGAGTATGAGAGGGAGAGTGGGGAGGGGGAGGTTCTGTTTGGGGGGATGGGGGGTTGGGTTCCCTTCTCTTAAGTGTTTCATGTACAATTTGCATTTTTCTCTCTTCTCTTGATTTACATTTCCTTGTTAACTTTCTTGCTTCGCTATGGCCGCCAGTTATTCTCTCTCTCTCTCTCTCTCTCTCTCTCTCTCTCTCTCTCTCTCTCTCTCTCTCTAGGGTGTAATTCATATCTATATGTGTCTGTCTGCAAGTGTGTGTGTGTGTGTGTGTGTGTGTGTGTGTGTGTGTGTGTGTGTGTGTGTGTGTGTGTGTGTGTGTGTGTGTGTGTGTGTGTGTGTGTGTGTGTGTGTGTGTGTTTGTTTTTCTGCTAGTGTACGACATTTCTCATGTATAGAGACAACATAACATACATACATACATACATACATACATACATACATTACATACATACATACATACATACATACATTACATACATTACATACATACATACATTTATACATACATATATACATATCACTCCATTTCATGTACGTAAGGTAATATGAATGTATGTATGTATGTGCATGCTCATGAAAGTGTGTAGGTGTGTATGTATGTGTGTAAGTATGTGTGTCTGTGTAGGTATGTTTTATACAGGGACTGTCACGTACAGACCTGATGGCTTCTTGCAGCTTCCCTTATTTTCTTATGCTCTTATGTATGTGTGTGTGTGTGTGTGTATGTATGTGTGTGTGTGTGTGTGTGTGTCTAGACATCCAAACAGCCACCTTAACTTAAAACTCCCAGACACCAGTAAATTCTAGCCTATCGTAAACTTCCACTATAGCAATTCGAGGAAAAGTGAACACCGGAGGAGGCAGGGGTGGTGGTGGTGGTGGTGGTGGTGGTGGTGGTGGTGGTGGCTGATGACATTTACGTAACCAAATAGAACATGAGAAGCTGAATAAGGTACGAGATCAATACAAACCAACACTTACGTAATAATAGCACCGCGGCGGAGGAGGAGGCGCCTCTCACTGACTGAACACTGCACAGGGAGGTGAATTGGGTATAGCATGTTGTTTATTGTTATTATCATCATCATGGAGGGGAGGTGTTAACAATTTCACTGCTATGGTCTTTCTTTCTTAATAATAAGAGCACTGTAAGAAATGTCTGCATGGATACAGGAGGAAAAAATAGAGTTGAAGGTTAATTTTAATCTTTTCAAGGCTACAGACCTGTTTATGAGTGTAGCACGTAAGGAAAATGTTTGTCTAGCAGTGAAAGGGTTAAGAGGCTTCTGAGTGACTGGGCATCTTCTGCTTGTTATTGTTATTATTGTTGTTATTTCATTTTTGCTGTGATATCAAGGCACTAGGGATAAACTGGATGTATATTTTGTTTGTTGTTGTTATTGTTGTTGTTGTTATTATCTTTTTTTAATGAGCAATAAGACACCTTTGAGTAAACTAGAAACCTTTTGTTTGTTATTATTATTATTATTATTATTATTATTATTATTATTATTATTATTATTATTATTATTATTATTACTATTATATATTTTTATTTATTTTTTTATCTTACTTATTTATTTATCTATTTATTTATTTTTTATTTTTTGGTGGGTGAAGTATGGAGTAAATTAGTTTAGGTTTCGTTAAGTAAGGTTTGGTTAGGTTAGGGTAGCTTAGGTTAGGTTTGGTTAAGTTAGGGTAGTTAGGTTAGGTAGTTAGGTTAAGTTAGATTAGGCTAAGGTAGGTTTGGTTAGGTTAAGGTAGTTTAGGTTAGGTTAGATTAGGTTAAGTTAGGTTAGGTTACATTAGGTTAAGTTAGGTTTGGTTTGGTTTGGTTAGGTTAGGTTAGATTAGGTTAAGTTAGGTTTGGTTTCATTAGGTTAGGTTAGGTTTGGTTATGTTTGGTTATGTTTGGTTTATGTTTGGTTGGTTTGGTTAGGTTAGGTTAGGTTAGGTTAGATTAGATTAAGTTAGGTTTGGTTTGGTTAGCTTAGGTTAGATTAGATTAGGTTAAGTTAGGTTTGGTTTCATTAGGTTAGGTTAGGTTTGGTTATGTTAAGGTAGTTTAGGTTAGGTTAGGTTAGGTTAGATTAGGTTAGGTAAGGTTAGATTAAGTTAGGTTAGGTTTAGGTTAAGTTAGGGGAGCATTGGGAATAAAACTGGACATTTTTCGCTTTCTATCTATTCTTCTCTTGTAGTTCGTGGTTATTTTTTAATGCATCTATTTATTTCTTGATCTATTTTTTTTGTGTGTGGAGGGGGAGGGAGGGAGGGAGGGAGGGACATCAAGACACCTTTGAGAAAACTAGACATTAGAAGTAAAACTGGACATATTTTGCTTATATTTATTCTTCTCTTGTATTTATTTATCTATTTACTTATTCTCGTGGACTTAGCTGAATGTCTTAAGCACCTGAACAAACAAACAAACAAATACATAAAATACACAAATAAATAAATACTTAAATAAATAAATAAATAAATAAACAAACAAGTAAATAAATTAATAAAAAAAAAAAAGATTACGAAAGTTAAGGTATTAAAGATTCCAGCGTAAGGAAACTCTATGTAAACTATTCCAGGTTCTCTCTGTATACTTAAGTTTGTAACAAGGCTGACCTAACAAACACCACACTGGGACTCACTGAGGGACAAAGGGCCGGTTCCACAATCACCCTTTTTCGTTTGCTAGCTGATCAACAAAAGCATTTCAGCAGGTTCCACAATCAACCACAGCTTTTCGTTTGGGAGCGTACAATAAGGACAATTCCACAGTCTTTTCGTAAGCTATCCAACCAAAACGCTTCCCATATTGGTAAGCTCCCGAACAAATAAGAGGAGTGTTTCTTTTAGTTAAGTTATGAAGAGACTGCGGGACTGGGCCAGAGTAGCAGCATTAGAACCTTTCAGAATAGCACTGTTGTTTACCTAAGGGTCTGCACTGCGCACCACACCTCCCTCTGAGTCACTGCTGCTCCTAACAAGGCTGGCCGACTAAAGGAATGTTTTAACTGGTACAATTCACCGTTAACCCTTTCACCGAGACACGAAACAATTAGCAGGACCAGAAGCAATGCGTGAAGTCTTTATAAGAATCTACATGGAAGTTAGTGACGAAAAAGAATAGATTTTCAAATTACTTCCCGGTTCAAAAACTGAATGTGGCTGTAGAACAAGTAAAGGTGTCTCAGAGTGATTGGTGATTAGGGAAGGGTGTACTGAGTGGCAGTCAAAGGGTTAAGAGAAGTGACTATTAGCAGGGTAAGTCTTTAGAGTAGTAGTTAATAGTAGCAGTTCATTATGAGAGTCGATGGGAAGAAATTTTTGATATACAAGCATTGGTGATACACACACACACACACACACACACACACACACACACACACACACACACACACACACACACACACACACACACACACACACACGTAAAAAAAATATATATAGAAGCATTAGTGATGAAAAAAATATGACGTAAAAGCATCGTGGACAAAAAAGAAAAAGAAAAAAAGAAAAGGACCTATCCAGAGAGAGAGAGAGAGAGAGAGAGAGAGAGAGAGAGAGAGAGAGAGAGAGAGAGAGAGAGAGAGAGAGAGAGAGAGAGAGAGAGAGAGAGAGAGAGAGAGAGAGAAGGTTGCTGGAGATTATTGAAAAAATACATAAGAAAGTGGAAAAAAGTGAAGATTATGGAAGGTTGTAAATGCTAATGGAATGAGAAACGAATGATTAAGTAATTATAAAAAAAATCGAGGAAGAAAGAAAAAAAACTCACGAATAAAAGAGAAGAGAAAAAACTAGAAATTAAAATCTTATTCCCACACCTCCTCCTCCTCCTCCTCCTCCTCCTCCTCCTCCTCCTCCTCCTCCTATGACTAACGTTTTCCAAGACACGATTTGGTTTCTGGTTTCAAAGTTTCACGAAATGAGTGTTTTCTTTTTTCATTTTTTTTTTTTATATTCTTAATCATTACTCTTTATACTTCCTTATCCCTCCCCTCTTCCTTTTCCTCTTCTCTCTCTCTCTCTCTCTCTCTCTCTCTCTCTCTCTCTCTCTCTCTCTCTCTCTCTCTCTCTCTCTCTCTCTCTCTCTCTCTCTCTCTCTCTCTTATGGCGCCTCTTCCCCCTTATCGTAAATCCTTCCCCTCTTCCTCCAACTCTCCCCTCCACCTCGTCACACAACTTCCCCGTCTTAAACCCCTCCCCTTTCCCCTCTCACAACCCTCCCCTTCCCCTCTCCCATTCCTCCCCTTCATCACATCCCCCTCTTCCCTCTCCTAAACTCTATCCTCTTCCCCCTTTCCTCTTTTTCTCTCTCTTCCACTCTTCCCCTCTCATTCTACCACCCCTTCCCTCCCCCTCTTATTCCTCTCCCCTCCCTCTTCCCCTCAAATCCTTCCCCTCTACCACATCTACCTTCCCCCTTACATCCCTCACCCCTTCTCCTCCCACTCACCATTCCTTCCCCTCACATCCCTCTCCCTCTCCCCTCTCCCTCCCTCTCCCTCTCCCTCTCCCTCCCTCTCCCTCTCCCCTCTCACTGCAGTTCGCAAAAGGTCACTACAATTACAAGGAATTATGTCGAGGTGAGTGGGAGAGGGAGAGGGAGAGGGGAGAGGAAGAAGGGGAGGAGGATAAAGGGAGATAAAGGGTAAAGAGGAAAGCTGGGAGATAGAGAGGGGAGATGAGCAAAAGGGAGTAAAAAAGGGATAAGAAAAAGGGGAGAGATAGAAAAATGGGAGATGAGGGGAAAAGAGGAAATGGAAATAAAGGAAGGAAAAGAGGGATATGAAAAGAGAGAGAGAGAGAGAGAGAGAGAGAGAGAGAGAGAGAGAGAGAGAGAGAGAGAGAGAGAGAGAGAGAGAGAGAGAGAGAGAGAGAGAGAGAGAGAGAGAGAGAGAGAGAGAGAGAGAGAGAGAGAGAGAGAGAGAGAGGGGAAGAGGAAGAAAGTAAAGGGTGAAAAGTGAAGGAACTAAGAGGAAGAAATAAAGAAAAGACGAAAAAAAGGAGAAATGGAGGATGAAGTAAAAGAAAAGAATAAAGAGAAGGAAATTAAAGGAAAATATGAAGAGAGGATTAGGGAGTAAAAAAAGGAAAAGAGGAAAAGAGGAAAAAAATGGAGGAAAAATGAAAATAAAGGAAAGAAAAGAATAAAGAGAAGGAAAATAGGGGAAAAATGAAGAAAGAAGTGACATGCCAAAGAGAGAGAGAGAGAGAGAGAGAGAGAGAGAGAGAGAGAGAGAGAGAGAGAGAGAGAGAGAGAGAGAGTAGAGGGTTCAGACAAATATTGATGAAACAGAAGGCAGAGAATGAAGAAAGGGAAGAAGAAGAGGAAAGAAAAGGAGAGCGGAAATAGGAAACAGAGGGGAAAGAGGGGAAAGAGGAAGTGAGGGTAAGAAGAGAGAAGCTGGTCCCTCGGAAGTGAAAAATAAGTGATCTGAGAGGAGGAGGAGGAGGAGGAGGAGGAGGAGG
>NC_087159.1:26865000-26872500 GCF_035594125.1 Scylla paramamosain | reverse complement strand
CTCTTTTTTTTATTATTTTTTTCCTCTTCTTCTTCTTCTTATCTGGTTATTCTTCCCTTCTCTCCCTCACTTCCTCTTCCTCTTTGTATTTACTCTTTCCTCCGTTATCTTCTCTACCACCACCGCCTCTTCCTCCTTCTCCTCCTAACGTTCTTCCCTAACACCTCCTCCTCTTCCTCCTCCTCCTCCTCCTTCTCTTCCTTATCCACTCTTCCTTCCCCTCTTGTTCTCTACCAACCTCCTCCTCTTCTTCTCCTTCTTCTTCTTCTTCTCCTCCTCCTCCTCCTCCTTACCGTTTCTTCCTTTCCCTTCCGTACCATCACTACCTCCTCCTCTTCCTCGTCCTCTTCCTTTTCCTCCTCCTTACTTTTGTCTTCCCTATTATCACCTTGCCCTTCTCTTCCTCTCCTCCTCCTCCTCCTCCTCCTTACCCTTCTCGTCCCTACCACCATCCCCTCCTCTGCCTCTTCCTCTTCCTCTTCCTCCTTACTCTTCCTGGATTCTCGTCAATTAAGGCAAATCTTCCAACTACAGTAGGAATAACGCACCTCGTGGTTCACTGGTGCACGCCTTGCCTCGCCCCCTGTGTCACGGTTCGACTCCTGCCCCTATACAGTGTTGTTTGTAAGTCCCTTCCGGTACTGAATTTTCCCCTCCCCTTGTAGTGACGATGTTCCTTAATGGTGAAGCGAGAGGTGTAGTGGAGATTGTGAGTGTTGTGAAGGTCTCTCTCTCTCTCTCTCTCTCTCTCTCTCTCTCTCTCTCTCTCTCTCTCTCTCTCTCTCTCTCTCTGATACTCCTTTTTTTCTCCTTTTTATTCTTTCTATATTTTCTCCATTGGTCTCTTTTTTCATCTTGGTTTTTTCTTGTTTTTTTCATTTTTTTTTCTGTTTCTTCCATCTTTTTTTATTATTAACCTTTTTTATTTTCTTTTGTGTTGTTATTCTATTTTTCTTCTTCGTTTTCTTCCTTATGGTTTGGCATCTTTTACTTTTTTTTGCTTCTTCTTCTTCTTCTTCTTCTTCTTCTTCTTCTTCTTCTTTTTCTTTTCTTCTTGTCTTTGTTCTTATTCTTGTTCTTGTTCTTGTTCTTCATCATCATCACCGTCATCATCATTATCATCATCATCTTTTCTCCTTCTACATTATCATCATCATCATCACTTTCTTGTTCTTGTTCTTGTTCTTGTTCTTGTTCTTCTTCGTTTCCTGCTTTTTATATTCTCTCCCTTCTATTCTTCTCCCTTTTTTACTTTTCTTTATTTTTCTATTCTTTATTTCTTCTCTTTCCCTTTTTTCCTACTACTGTGCTCCTCTTGGTTTTCGTTCTGTTTGCTTCCTTTCTTTTTTTTTCTTTTTTCCCTCTCTTCCTCTCTTTTTTTCCTTCTTCTGTTTCTTTACGCTCTCTTCTCTACTCTTCTCTTCTTTTTCCTGCTTTGATTTAGTGTTTGTTTTCTTCTTCTTGTCCTTGTTCTTCCTCTTTTTCTTTTTTTGTTTTTTTCTCTTCTTTTTTCCCTCCTTTTTTCTTTCCTTTCTTTACTCTTCTTTTCTTTGGCTTAACCGCGATCTCCTTCTTTCCTCTTTCCTTTCCTGATTTTTCCTTCCCTCTCCTTTACTTGTTTCCTTTTTCCCTCTCCTCTATTTCCTTTTTCCTCCTCGTCTTTGCCCTTTCCATTTCACTAACCTGCTTTCCTATTTCGCTCCGTCCTCCCTCCCTCTCTCTCTCTCTCTCTCTCTCTCTCTCTCTCTCTCTCTCTCTCTCTCTCTCTCTCTCTCTCTGACAAGCATTGGCGGCAGGTGAAATGGAGGTTGCAAGGGCGGGTGGAATAATGAGTCGGTGAGGGAGTGGGTGGGTGGGTGAATGAGAGGTGAGGGTGGGTAGGAGAGCAGAGTGGGCGGCGGTGGGCGGCGAGTGGGCGGCGGAGTGAAGGAGGAAGGCAGGACGGACATGGCGGGCACTTGTTAAGCCACCAGCGGGAACGTCATGGAAGGAAGAGGAAGAGGAGGAGGAGGAGGAGGAGGAGTGAGAGAGGAGGTAGGTAGGTGAGGGAAGGCTGGGAGAGGAGGAGAGGGAGGAGGAGGAGGAGGAAGCAGCATTTGCCTTCTGCGCCCTTTCTCTCTCTCTCTCTCTCTCTCTCTCTCTCTCTCTCTCTCTCTCTCTCTCGTCCCCTCACGGCTTGAAATGAAAGACAGGCAGGGCGGGCGGCGGCCGGGCGGGCGGCGAGGAGGCGGCACTGCGCGAGGGAAAAATGAAAACAAAACTGCGGATATTTGACGCGCGGGGGCAGTAGCAGTGTTAGGAGTGTTAGCAGTGTTAGCAGTGATACCACTCAAGATGCTCCGTGTGAAGACCATTACGCAGGACGCCGCCTTGTGGGGAACTTGCTCTAAGACGAATTCCCTTTTTCCCTGCAGCGGCGGGACCCCGATACAGAGGCGGGTGGGCACGGCCGAGTAACGCTCCGCTCCCGTTTTAATTAAGCTTTGGAGAGGGAGCGTTGCTTGGCCCATCATAATGACAGGGCGGGAGGCATCGCGGGCGGGGGGCGGGCGTGCGGGGGGGCGGGTTGTAATAATAGCGGGGCGCGGGTACACGCCGGTCGGTCGATGAGACACCCTCGCACCACCGGAGGAGAGGCCAAATGTTGTGAGAACTTGATGCGCATCTAAGTCTTCAATTGTTTTGTTGTTTACCGCCGCCTCCTCCTCGTCGCCGCCGCGCACCTCCAGCCACCGCCGCCGCCCCGCCGCGCCGCCCAACGCCCACCGCCACACGCGGCCGCA
Source organism: Scylla paramamosain (assembly GCF_035594125.1). NCBI lineage: Eukaryota > Metazoa > Arthropoda > Malacostraca > Decapoda > Portunidae > Scylla > Scylla paramamosain. The sequence continues at coordinate 26,869,717 of NC_087159.1, read as the reverse complement.
GGAATAAGGCAAAATTTTTCAGCCGCCGGGAAAACAAAAAAAAAAAAAAAAGGGAAAGATAAACAAAAAAAGCGGGGTACGAATGTTTCCCATGAGCTGAGAGAGAGAGAGAGAGAGAGAGAGAGAGAGAGAGAGAGAGAGAGAGAGAGAGAGAGAGAGAGAGAGAGAGAGAGAGAGAGAGAGAGAGAGAGAGAGAGACCGCTCCAATGGACGACGTTCACCATCACAAAATCAATACCTTCGCAATTGGCTCAGGAGACGCCAGCACCGTCACACCTCAAGACCGCACGTAACAACCCCCACCCTCCCGCCCCCCAACCCATACCCAGGGTGCCCACGGGTGCAGGGGCGCGGCGGGTGGCTCACGGCACTCACACCCGGCAGAGGAGGAGACAGGGGCGCGGAGGAAGCGTTCTGGCAGGAGTCATACGGGCGTGTCAGTCCAACGGTGACAATGGCAGAGGAACAAAGGGGGAGGTGATGGGGTAGTGTGTGTGTGTGTGTGTGTGTGTGTGTGTGTGTGTGTGTGTGTGTGTGTGTGTGTGCCATGGGAGGACCTGGAGGGCCGTGAGGAGGAGAAAGAGGAGGAAGAGGAGGAGGGCCAGCAGTCACCCCAAGTCACCCTGGTCTCCAGCCTCCTTCCCTCCCTCACCCCTACCAAGCCGTCTTGCCTCCCTCCCTCCCTCCCTCTCCTCTCCCCCGCCCCCTCCCCGGCACGCTGGAGACGACTGGCCTACACCGTTAATACTCTCCCACCTGCACCTCCCCTCTCCCGCTCCCACGCCCCGGCCCTGCAGCCCGCGGCGGCGTCACTCTTCCTCCGCACACACTCTCACACACACACACACACACACACACACACACACACACATTTCATGGTGATAAATTAGCCTCAGGGTTAACACCATAAAATCTAATCACTCATAATCATTTGTATGTTAATTGAATTCGCCTACTACTAAATAAATTGCCGACTTGTTTCTCGTTAAAAATATATAGAATAGATGTTATGAAAAAGTAACTGTGTATATTACAATGGACAATACCAATGAAACCCCTGGCAGGTTGTGACAAAAGAATGAGAAGCCAAGTAAGTTGATAATGCGGTGATAATTACGATGCTGCTACTATTAATGGCACTACAACTTCTATTACTACTACTACTACTACTGCTACTACTACTACTACTATTACTACTACTACTACGAAAAATATATAAATCAGAAAAAAAATATATTGTAAAGTACAATTAGATAGAAAATCTTTAGTATACAACATACATAAAGATTTAAATGACATACAAAGAATAAAACAAAGAAAGAAAAGAGGAAAAATATAGAGATTCATCCACAGAACAAGAGAGAGAGAGAGAGAGAGAGAGAGAGAGAGAGAGAGAGAGAGAGAGAGAATAAACCCCACGCAAAAAAGTATAAAAAAGGGAAAGAACAACGAAAAATTACAAGAAAAATGCAGCCAGAGAGAGAGAGAGAGAGAGAGAGAGAGAGAGAGAGAGAGAGAGAGAGAGAGAGAGAGAGAGAGAGAGGAATAAGTCAGCACATAAAAGAATAAAATCAGCATTGTTCCCAGCGCACATCACCACGTCCGAGGAACACCCAACAATAATTGAATAACACAGGTGAATAAAACAGAGAGAGAGAGAGAGAGAGAGAGAGAGAGAGAGAGAGAGAGAGAGAGAGAGAGAGAGAGAGAGAGGAGGGGGAAGAAAAGCATGTGTTGAGATTTACATAGAATCCCAGATGTCAATGTAAAACAACAACAACAACAACAACAACAACAACAACGACGACGAGGACAACAACAACAGCAACACTAACTCCATGACTCAGAAGGCTTGATTAATAGTAAAGAAAGATGTCTTCATTATCCAAAGAAAAAAACTGTTTTGCATATAATAAAATAAAAGGAAAGGTTAGGATGATGAAGGAGGGAAAAAGAAGAAGAAGAAGAAGAAGAAGATGATGATGATGATGATGATGATGAACAAGAAGAAGAACAGAAGAAAACAACAACAATAACAACAAATCCACATCACTAAAGAAAATATTGCGATAACTCAATAATAAAGACGAAGGGGAAGAAAAAGAAGAAGAAGAAGAAGATGAAGAAGAAGAAAGAAAGATGAAGAAGAAGAAAGAAAGAAAGAAACAAAAAGAAGGATAATATTGTAAAGATCAAATTACTGCGATATAAACCTCTCCTCCTCCTCCTCTTCTTCTTCCTCCTCCTCCTCCTCCTCCTGTTCTCGCACCACTCACCTCTCCCCCTCAGTCAGCCAAACCTCCTCCTCCTCCTCCTCCTCCTCCTCTTTCCCTCCTTTTTACCCCCCACCTGCCTTCCCCTCTTCCTCTCCCCTCCCCACCTCCCCCCACAGTCGAGGAGAGGCAAGCGGCCACAGAAATCAATACACAGCCTCGTGATAAAACACATTTTTTTTAATAACTAAACAAAAACAAACAAACAAACAAACAAACAAATAAATAAATAAATAAATAAATAGACTAATAAAAAAAAAGGTGCATAGAGAAAAAAGTAAATAAATAACTGAGATGACAATGAATAAAATGATGGACTGAAGGAATAAAGAGAACTGAAGGAGAAAGATGGTGAAAAAAAAGAATAGGACAAAAGAAAAGAAAAGGACAGAAATGAAATGAATAATGAGATAATAATGAATAAATGAATGAATAAATGAATATATACATGAGAGGAAGGTTGAGCCTAATAAGAGAAAAAGGAAAAGGAAATAAAATATAGAAAAGGAGGGAAAGAAGAGAGAAATAATAAAAAAGCGCAGACAATAAATAAGATAATAATGAATAAATTAATAAATTAATAAAACAGAAGAAGATTGATGGTAAAAAGAGAAAGGGAAAGGAAATAGTAATAAAAAAGGGGGAAAAGAGAAGACAATACACAAACAAACGTAGAAAAGCAAGAAAATAAAACGATAATGAATAAATAAATGAATACAGGAATAAAATAAAAGAAGAATGATGGTAAAAAAAAGAAGAAAAAGAAAACAATACAAAGAAAATAAGAAAGACGAAAGGAAAATAAACAAACAAGAGTAAACAAGTGAATAAAAATAAAAATGATGAATAAAGGAATAAATAAATGAATGAAGAAAATAAGAGAAGAATAACAATAAAAAAAAAGAAAAGGTAATAGTATAAAGAAGAATAGGAAGAGAAACGAAAGGGAAATAGAGATAAACAGATGAAGTAAATAAACGTGTGATTAGGGGAAACGAATAAATGAGAAGAAAATACAAGGGGAAGGAAGAGGGAAGGAGGAAAGAAGGGTAATGAGAAGGAGCGAGGGAGAAACTGATAAAAAAAAAAAGAGAAAAAAAAAGGCAAAGAAGGGGAGATGGCAAGGAAGGAGAAGAACAACAACAAGAACAAGAACAAGAATAAGAACAAGAACAAGAACAAGACAATAAAAAACGACTATTTGGACACGAAAAAGAATAAGATAGAGAGAAAGAAGAACAAGAATATGAAAAAATGTCAAGGAAAAACGAACCAAAGAAAAAGGGAAAGAGAGAAAAAAAGAACGAGAGAGAGAAAAAGAAAAATGAAACAAAAATCAAAGGAATAGATAAAAACAGAGAACGAGAGAGAGAGAGAGAGAGAGAGAGAGAGAGAGAGAGAGAGAGAGAGAGAGAGAGAGAGAGAGAGAGAGAGAGAGAGAGAGAGTCAACAGCAAACATTAAATAATTTTCTTCCTGTTGTGATTCGTTTAATTTCTGAAAAAAAAGAAAAAAAAAGAATCGAAAGCAAATTGAATTCCGAGTCCAAAAAAGAATAAATAAATAAATGAATAAATAAATAAATAAATAAATAAGCAAATATACGTACGAACAAACTAAAGAAATAAATGAACAGGTAATGAAAAATATAGAAATTATTCAATCTCTTTTTTCTCTCGTTGTCCATATGATAGATGAATAAATAAATAAATAAATAAATAGATAAATAGATAAACAAACATACATCCAAGCTGATACATTATAAATAAGGAAATGACGAAAAAATTGTTATTTATCTACTGTCCATAAAATAAAAACAAAAGGAAATGAAAGAAAGAAAATAAACAAAGAAAGAAAGAAAAAGCAAGAAAAGAAGTACGAAATAAAAACACGAAAGAGAAAAAGAAAAGGAAGGAAGGAAGGAAGAAAAGAAACAAAGAAACAAAGAAAGAAACAAAGAAACAAACAAACAAACAAACAAAAAACAAGAAAGAAAGAGAGAAAAGAAAGACCGAACGAATGAACGAAAGAAAGAAAGAAAGAAAGAAGGAAACAAAGAAAGAGAGGACGAACGAACGAACGAAAGAAAAAAAAACAGATGTAGAAATTAACCAGAATAAAAATACAGCATACAAAAAAATAATAAAATAAAATAAAATAAATAAATAAAAACAAAACAAATAAATAAATACATAAATAAAATAAAACATAAATTTCACATCTATACATTTTCTCTCTTCTTAGCCGAAAAACCGAATAAATACTACTACTACTACTACTACTACTACTACTACTACTACTACTACTACTAGTACTACTGATAACAATACAAGAATCACAAAGGACTCGTTACAAAATACTACCCATCCGCGTAGGAAGAAAAGAAATATTGGCAAACCACCAGCAATATGTGAAAAGGAAAAAGGGAAAAAGGAAAAAAAAATA
>NC_087159.1:26852500-26855000 GCF_035594125.1 Scylla paramamosain | reverse complement strand
AGAGAGAGAGAGAGAGAGAGAGAGAGAGAACGTTCTTGAATATACGAGTGATAATTTTGTTTTGAATTAAATCACTATTATTATTATTATTATTATTATTATTATTATTATTATTATTATTATTATTATTATTATCAGTAGTAGTAGTAGTAGTAGTAATAGCAATAGCAGCAGCAACAACAACAGCAATTAAAACACTAGTAGTAAATTAGGTTAGATAACATTATTTATTTACTATCATCATCATCATCATCATCATTACAATTAATTACTCATTACGGCTGGGGATGGCGGATGGCGGTGGTGGAGGTGGTGGAGGCGGTGGAGGCGGTGGATTAGATGTGGCCTGCTTAATATTCCACAATAAGCCAAGTCAATCCCGACAATATTTTAGAATCCGTGTATGAATAATGAACAGACTGTCACCTGATTTCAATATTTTACCTTCCACCACCACCACCACCTCTCTCTCTCTCTCTCTCTCTCTCTCTCTCTCTCTCTCAGCCAGCCAATCACGGTAACACCCCCTCTCCCTCTCCCTCTCTTCTTCCTCCTCCTCCTCCTCCTCTTCTACCCCCTCCTCCTCCTCCTCCTCTCACTCTCCTCTTCGGTAAAGGAGGAACATAAAGAGACGACCTCAGCCAGCAGAGTCCCCTGGCGGTGGTCCCTGCAAGCTTCACCTCTCCCTCTCCCTCTCTCTCTCTCTCTCTCTCTCTCTCTCTCTCTCTCTCTCTCTCTCTCTCTCTCTCTCTCTCTCTCTCTCTCTCTCTCTCTCTCTCTCTCCCTCCTTTCCATTACTCTCCCACGCCCTAGCTTCCCTCCCACCCTTCCTCCTCCTCCTACTGACTCCCTTCCCCTCTCTCTCTCTCTCTCTCTCTCTCTGCTGCACTGCAAGGCGTTTTGTCTTTGCAGTTGTTGTTGTTGTTGTTGCTGCTCGTGTTAGGACTACTACTACTACTACTACTACTACTACTACTACTACTACTACTACTACTACTACTACTTGGGGATTTAATCTTGTGATGAAGCAATTTGTGTATGTTCTTTTGTTTATCTTGCAGTAGTCGAAGTAACAATAACGTACAGCAATGAGGTAACCATGTACGATAGCGTGAGGAACACCATACGATATAATGACATGATAACTGCATATTTAGCTGATAAGATTGTTATTATTATTATTTTTTTTTGTCTTTTTATTTAGTATTGAGCATTATTTGTCTCATTTAGTAATAGATTAATTTGTATTATGAGATTTTTTTTTTCATTTTATCTATCATCTATTGAATTATCCAGTTATTCTGTTCCAATTTGTTTTTCTTTATGAGGCTATTTATCTATTTATTTCATCTATTATTTTTATCACCTTTTTTCCGTTTATCGATAATTTTGTTTGACCATTTTATTCCTGTCAGTATATATTTTTTTCTCCCTCTCCTGTTAATGTTTTTTTTTGTTTAATCTATTTATTTTTTATTTAGTTTATTTAGTTTTTTATTTAGTTTCTTCTTTAATACAGTTGCTTTACTTTTCTTATTTAGTTACTTCATTTGTTACGTTCTTGATTCATATTCTTCAATTTTACCATCAATATATTTCTTTTTCCATTTTTTTTCTTTTCTTTTGTTATATAGTTATCAAATTATTCATCGATTCCTTTATCTGCTTCATCTGTTACTTTCTATTTTATCTTCTTTTTTTTTTCTTTCTTTCTAGTTATGTTCCTTCACCCTCTCCACTCCACTTCTCCATCCTCATCTTGTTCTTTGTGGACTTCTATAACCAATCCATCTATTTCTCTCGTCTTATCTTCCCGCATGGACTACTTCACATGTTACTCTTCATTTTATTTATTGACTCGTCTTCTTTTAGTTTTCTTTCCTTTCTAGTCATGTTCCTTCACGCTCTGGATTCCCGTTTTCTATTCCCATATTCTTTGTGGACTTTCATAACCATTCCATCTGTTTGTCTCGTCTTATTTTCTTCCATACACTGCCTCATTTTTTATTTTTTTATTTGTACTTTTTTTCCCGCTTTTAGTTATGTTCCTTTACACCTTGCAGTCTCCCCTTTTCCTTTCCCGCCCTTCCCTCCCGAATATCCATCCAGCCATGCTACAGACTCTCCCTCACTCTCCCTTCCTCTCACTCTCCCTCCTCCCATCCATGTCCACGCCCTTCCCCCTGTCGATTCTTCATACGCACACGCCTATATTTCTATCTTTTTCCTTCCCTTTCTCTCTCTCTCTCTCTCTCTCTCTCTCTCTCTCTCTCTCTCTCTCTCTCTCTCTCTCTCTTGGGTCTGTGATGTCGAATTACCAAGTTCATTTGTTATTCATTGTTATTTGTGTGTTATCTTTCCCATGTTCTTTGTCATGTTCTTTGTCTCTGTTTAAATGTTTGTTTGTCTGTTTGTTTCCTTGCTTGTTCGTTTGTATGTTTGTTTCTCTGTTTGTCTGTCTGTCTGTTTTGCATGCATGTTTTCTCTGTCCGTCTATCCG
>NC_087159.1:26800000-26845000 GCF_035594125.1 Scylla paramamosain | reverse complement strand
TTTGTGCAGCGAGGCCACGGAAGGAGAGGAGGCAAGCAGTTAACAAGATCAGAAGAGCAGTTAGCATGGAAATAGGGGTAGAAAGATAAATACATAGATAGATAGATAAATGGGTAGATGGATAGGTAGGTTAGGTAGATAGATAGATAGATAAATAGATAGGTAGATAAATAAATAGAGATAGACTAGATAGACAGGCACATAGATCTTCTGACCATAAAATACATACAAAAACAAGATAAGAGGAATTTAAGTTACGATCCATAGAAAAATATAAGAACAACATTTTACAATACAATACATACATACATACTTACAGACATACATACATATACATACATATACACATACATACATATCTTTACTAATTACCTATTCGTCCTCTCTCTTATTTTTTTTTTTTTCGAAGTCTGAGCAATGAGGAAAGGAATAAAAGAAACACACTAAAATAGAAAGAGGTTAAGTAGAAGGATAGGTAAAGTAAAAGGAGGAGGTGGAGGAGGAGGAGGAGGAGGAGGAGGAAGAAGAAAAGGATGAAGACACCTGCGTAAAAAAAAAAAAAAAGAAAAATGAAGCGATGGTTAATTAGAAAGTGATGAACGAAAGGAGGAAGAGGAAAAAAAATAAGAGAAGGAGGAGAAGAAGGAGGAGGAGGAGGAGGAGGAGGAGGAGGAGGAGGAGGAGGAGGAGGAGGAGGAGGAGGAGGAGGAGGAGGGAATAAGTAAAGACTCAGGTCATGAAAGAGAGAAAAAAAGGAAAAATAATGAGAGAGAGAGAGAGAGAGAGAGAGAGAGAGAGAGAGAGAGAGAGAGAGAGAGAGAGAGAGAGAGAGAGAGAGAGATGAGATAAACAAAAGAGAGGAGAACAAAAAAAAAGAAGAGAAGAAAGAAAAATAAATAAATGATAGGAAGAAAATAAATAAAAAAATAAATGACAAGTGAAAGGAGATAAACGGGAGTTAGAGAAAGTAAAAGAAAGTGAAAAGAAAAAACAAGAGAGAAGGAAGGGAAAAGGAAGAAGAAGAAGGAAAGAAAAGAAGAGAGAAGGAAGGGAAAAGCAAGAAGAAAAAAAAAATGATGAGAAAGATATAAAGGAAATGGTAAAAAAAAAAATGAGAGGAAAAGAGGGAAGGAAGGGAAGGAGGGAGGAAGGGGAGGGAGGAAATAAGAGAAGAGGAGATGGAGAAGAAGGAAAGGATTGAGGCAGGTAAGGAAAAAAGGAAGACTTGAAGAAAAGATAATAAAAAAGAGAGGAATAAAGGAAGGAAGGAATTACGGACGAAGGAAAGGAAGGAAGGAAGGAAGGAAGGAAAGAAGGAATAAATGAGCGAATAAATGAAAAAATGGAAGGAAAAAAAGAAAATGAAGGAGGGAAAAGTAAATTATAGAGGGTAAAAAGGAAAGAAGTAAAGAAGAAAGGAAGAAAATGGAGAAAAAAGGGATGAAGATAGGAAAAGAGAGGGGAGAGGCAGAGGGAGGGATGAAGGACAAAAGCAAGGAAAGAAGAAAACAGGAAAATAGGAGAAAAGAATTAAATGAAGGAGGAAATTAAGAAGGGCAGGAGGAAAGACAGAAAAAAATAAATAAATAATAAATAAATATTGAATAAATGGTAGAAAATGAAAAAGATAAATAAAGAAAGAAAGGGAGAGGGAAGAAATAAGGAGGAAAGAAGGAAAGGAAGGCAGGAAGGAAGGAAAGAAGTAAGGAAGGAAGAAAGGAAGGAAGGAAGAAAGGAAGGAAAGAAGTAAGGAAGGAAACATACGTAACAGAAGAGAAAAGGAAACAGGGAAAAAGAAGAAAGGAAAGAAGGAAAAAAATAGAGGAAAGGAAAGCAGAAAAGACATAAATCATAAAAAAAGAGAAGGAAAGAGGGAAAAAAATAAAAGAAAGGAAGGAAAGAAGATAAAAAAAATGAGAGAGAGAGAGAGAGAGAGAGAGAGAGAGAGAGAGAGAGAGAGAGAGAGAGAGAGGTATGGATATGGATGTGCCAGCAGCCTTGGATGTCGGGATACGGAATGCAGTGTGCGGGGATGTGGCGGCGGCAGCAACTCCGTCAGCAGCCAGTCATTGTGCGTCAACACTTTTAATTGGCTTGCATGGATCGCCTACTCTCTCTCTCTCTCTCTCTCTCTCTCTCTCTCTCTCTCTCTCTCTCTCTCTCTCTCTCTCTGGTTCCACCCCTCCGTCTCTCTAATTCTCTCTTTTTTTCCAGTCCCCCTCTCTCTCTCTCTCTCTCTCTCTCTCTCTCTCTCTCTCTCTCTCTCTCTCTCTCTCTCTCTCTGTGTGTGTGTGTGTGTGTGTGTGTGTGTGTGTGTGCTGTGTCGGAGCGTCATTCTGCGATCTATTTGTCTCTGTGTTTCGTCTCTCTCTCTCTCTCTCTCTCTCTCTCTCTCTCTCTCTCTCTCTCTCTCTCTCTCTCTCTCTCTCTCTCTCTCTGTTCATTACTATTCATCATATTTGCTAATTATTCCATACATACTTGTTGATGTAATGCATATAACCTTTTATTATTACTATTATTATCATCATTACACACACACACACACACACACACACACACACACACACACACACACACACACACACACACACACACACACACACACATTCCCACTGTTCACCACCACCACCACCACCAGCTGCATTCATTCCTTCTTTTTATTATTTTTTTTTTTACTTTTTTTTATTTATTTTTTTTATTTAGGGTTTTTATTTTTGTTTCATGTTCCTCCCCCCGCCTCACTCTTTTCATCTGCAGCTCACCACTACTCGTGCCTACAGCCGGCCGTCCTGTGCCCGTTAGCTTGGCGTTCTCCCTCTCTCCCCTATACCCTCCCCTTCACTACCACTACCACCTCCACCACCCATATGCATCCTTATCTCCACTCCCCTTCTTCCCTGTGAGTCCTCCCCCGGCATAACTTTCCCCATGTGTAATGTTTGTTCCTCTCGTGAATATTGCAGGTGTAGTTTCCTTCTAGGTGCAGAGTTAGTTAGGTATTGTGTTAGGTTTGATTTGGCATGACTGGGTTGGGATGGAATGGTTGAAGTTAAGGTAAGGTTAGGTAAGGTAGGGTTAAGTTAAATTAGGGTAGGATAGGTCAGTTTGGGTTTCGTTAGATAAGGTAAACTAAGATTAGATTATATTAGATGATGTTAGATTGAGGTAAGGTTAGTTAAAGTAAGTAAAGAAAGAAGTAAGCTAATGTTATTCTCTGTCATGCTATGTTAAGTTCCCTTGGGAGAATTATCAAAGGGGAAGTATTTTGAAGCAAAATTTCCCTGAGCGTCATTTCCCAGTGTAGGATCCACAAGGAAAAGACAGAGGGATGCATGGTTCTAATGTGTACACGTGAAATTTTACAACAGAAGCTTCCTGAAGGTGGCAAATTCCCTCCCACCACCACTTGTAACACCTTCCACCCTCCACTTGCCATCACCCACACAGCGACCACCAACACCCACACAGACGCTACTGACGAAGGATGAAATCTCTCTCTCTCTCTCTCTCTCTCTCTCTCTCTCTCTCTCTCTCTCTCTCTCTCTCTCTCGACTCCATGATCCCCTTTCTGGTTTATTCTCTTTAAGGAATAGACTAAACGCCAGGCTGGAGTTCACGTTTTTTTTTCCTTTTTTCCTGGTAAGTTGTCTACCTTTTTTTATTACTTTTTTCCCCATTTTTCTCCCCCTTTTTTTTTTTTTTTTTAGCCTGGAAGTAAAGCGCTCACCGCCACACCTTACACTCTCAGCCCAAGCCTCACAATCGCAGTCGGTCGGTCGGTCGGTCGGTCGGTCGGCTGGTCGGTCGATGGGCGGCTTTCTGACCGACCATTTCACGACTTGGTTCGGTCTGGTCGGGCGGTTCGTTCTTTCGCTGTTCGTACGTGCGTGTTCATGGGCAGCGGTGGTTTGGTCCGACCGGCGTTCGTTTTCCTTGCCATCTGTCACTGAACTATGACGATTTATGTTCCCTGCGGGTCTGCACCGGTGCGCGGCGGACAGCGGGCACCTGAGGCTTCCAGCAGCAAGCAGCCCCGCGGCTCCCGGTGACGCTTGGCTCTTGATCAATATCCAGCCACCTCAAACTAGTATAGCACACCAGCACCCTCCCGTATGCAGCCTCATGAAAATGCGCACCGGGAAAATAACAAAGACTGCACTGGTCACATGCGGAGCGTCAACTCGGGGCAAGAAGAACACAGCCTGGGAGCGAATTGCAAAGTCAGACGCCCGATGTCTTTTGAAATGCGATTGCTTGTTGGTCACTTTTGAAATAGTCGAAAGTTTTTAAATCTCGCTAATTCTCGTCGGTCTATGGAACATTTCACGTTGGGTGGTGGTGGTGGTGGTTTTATCTCTAAATTTGGCGTCGTGGCTGTGAAAACGTAAGACAGGCAGACAGACAGAGAGTCACCCTCTCTAATTCACGAGTTAACTAGTATTCTGAATCATTCATCCCTTTTTCTGGTAAACTCTGAAACTCCTTGCCTGCTTCTGTATTTCCTCCTTCCTATGACCTGAACTCTTTCAAAGAGGGAGGTTTCAAGACACTTATCCTCCAATTTTGGATGATCCCTTTGACCTTTCTTTGGGATTGTTACTCTCAGTGTTCCTTTTATTTTTTCGCCCTTTTTATTGCCCTTGGCCGGTGCCACTCTTACATAAAAAGACAGAGCACTCTTGCTAATACTACAAGAAACACTTTCCACATTGTACTATGGATAGCACAAGTAATACATTCCATGTCGCCTTCACGAACAAGACAAACAGACAGACGAAACATTCTTGCTAATGCTACAAGAAACGCTCTTTCTACTTGTACTGTAGATGGCACAAGTAATACTACTATCTTGAACTTACATTTGAAAAAAAAAAACTACACTTGTCAAAAAGCAAAGTAGTTTAGCTCGCGGCGAGACAAGGGCGGCGCGGCAGTCATGTTGGGTTGTATGTGCAAGAAACAGATCGTTCAAGTGGGCGCAAGTAACGGGACTCTCACAAAGCTCGTGGCTGGGGCGAGATGAGCGAGGCTGCCCTGTCATGCTCTTTTGTCGCTGAGTGGATGATGATGATGACGATGACGATGATGATGATGATGATGATGATGGTGATAGCGTTGATGATGGTGATGATATAGGAAAAATTCATCATTAGTGTCACTGAAGCCTTAATTCCTGCAGTCTCCTTCTTCCTTTCTAACGATTCACGCATGCATAGCCTACGCAACTTTATGTACTCTCTCTCTCTCTCTCTCTCTCTCTCTCTCTCTCTCTCTCTCTCTCTCTCTCTCTCTCTCTCTCTCTCTCTCTCTACCCACACACACACACACACACACAGAGAGAGAGAGAGAGAGAGAGAGAGAGAGAGAGAGAGAGAGAGAGAGAGAGAGAGAGAGAGAGAGAGAGAGAGAGAGAGAGAGAGAGAGAGAGAGAGAGAGACAAGCACAGTACACGGAAACACGAACAAAACAGTGCATAGTTTCCTCCTCTACACACACACACACACACACACACACACACACACACACACACACACACACACACACACACACATACACACACGCAGCTAGAAAAACACCCGTCCATTTATTCTTTTTCCAAAGCAAAAAAAGAAAAAATCAAAACCACATACAACCATACCACCCTCGCTCTCTCTCTCTCTCTCTCTCTCTCTCTCTCTCTCTCTCTCTCTCTCTCTCTCTCTCTCTCTCTCTCTCTCTCTCGCTCGCTCGATTGTTGCAGAGAGAGAGAGAGAGAGAGAGAGAGAGAGAGAGAGAGAGAGAGAGAGAGAGAGAGAGAGAGAGAGAGAGAGAGAGAGAGACACCTTGTTCCCTATCCTCCCTTACCAATGGCTACAGTACAGTTGGCGCTACAGAACACAAGGTAAGCTAAACATCACCCCATTATCTCAAACAATAGACACCAACATGTAATTCCCTGGTAAGTCCTGGTGTTATCCGGCCGAGCACACGGGCAGCCTCGGTACGTGCAGGTATATATATGGGTGGACAGGTTAGTTAGCTCCCAACACGAAGGAACACAAAGAAAGAACGAGTATTAGTTACGCGTCTTGGACTTTTGTGAGGCGAAGGTGTTTGTGGTTATGTTAGGTTAGACTGTGTGATGTTAAGTAATGAAGAGATATCATGGGACAATAAAGGAGAAGGACTAAGTAGTGTATCTAGGAGTATCTCTCTCTCTCTCTCTCTCTTCTCTCTCTCTCTCTCTCTCTCTCTCTCTCTCTCTCTCTCTCTAAGCATTCAAAACAGTAATGAAACAAATGGATGATGATAATGTTGATGATGATAATGATTATGGTAACAACGTCAACAACCACAACAATGACAATAATGATAATAATAATAATAATAATAATAATAATAATAATAATAATAATAATAATAATAATAATAATAATAATAATAATCATGATGGTGATGACAACAACAGAAGCAACAGCTGAGCAGCCCCGCGCCTGGACAGAGTTGCCAGTAAACAAACAAAACACTCACTTCCTCCTCTGGCAACGCGCGGGAAAAACAAACAAGCCAAACAAACAAACAAATAAAAAAACAATATTTCCACGCACCGCCAAATAAATAAGTAAATAAATTAATAAATAAACAAACGAACAAACAAAATCTAAAACAAACGGACTCACTTGATCTAATTAACTTTTAAATTGGCTAGTAAATAATAATAATAATAATAATAATAATAATAATAATAATAATAATAATAATAATAATAATAATAATAATAATAATAATAGTAATAACAATGATAATACAGTACAGACATTCATCATTGAAAACATGAAATATTACAAGAAAATTAATAAATAAAAGAAATATTCAGCGTGTGTGTGTGTGTGTGTGTGTGTGTGTGTGTGTGTGTAGAACAAACTGTAAAGTAAGAAAAAAAAATGGTGTTTCTTGTTTTTTCTTTTATCGCATCCTGGAAAGTACATACAACAATACATTCTTTTGGAGCAACTGTTTACTGTGTGGAAAGATTGGTTGAACTACAAGGCACCTTATATATATAGATAGATAGACGGAAAGATAAAACACAGGTAGGTAGATAGGTACTCAGATAGACAGAGAGATAGGTAGATAAACAGATAGAGAGATAAATAATTAAACAAAACCACTTGACGGCAGACATTTGAGAACCTTAGCATCAAATAAATCAATAATATTTTAGAGGAAATCAGAATAAAACATCCAGTGGTTCACACAATGCATATTATTCCTGCCAACCAAGTCGATACAAAGCAACAATTGTCTTCTCTTGGGGGTCCATCACTTTTAACTCTTTCACTGCAACACAAACTTTCCCTTACTCACCTACGTGTTTCTAGAGACAGTGTCCTTTACTAGTGCAGTCTCTCGAATTATTCTGTCGCCTGGAAAACTGCGACATGCAGCGATTCACAACAATAAAAGCACAGCACAAAATCCTTCAAGCACCTACGAGAAAAATGGATTACTCGTATTTTACCCTTTGACTGGACTTGATACACCTTTCCCTAATTACTAGTCACCCTGGGAAATCTTTACTTGTTCTACAGCCACATCCAATCTTTGAACTGGGAAGAAATTGCATTTTTTTTTTCAGATACTTCTGGTGATGCTAGTTATTTCGTGTCGCAGTGAAAGAGTTAAAGAATAAATTTTCACTGTTTAGCCACCAAAATCTTTAGACGTGGCTGCAGGACAGAAATAAATGAGTGCTTTGTGACTGAAGAAAGCTGTGCCAAGTAGCACTGAAAGGATCAAGAGTCATCGTCATATGTGTTTCGTCTCAGTTTCGTGTACTGCAGCGAAGCACAATAATCAGTGTGAGGTTTGGAGCAGCGAGGCTTATAAGACTTGATACACCTCGGGTTCTTTACGTGTTGGACAACGGTGACACAGAAAACCTTGACCCTTCGTTAATTATTGTCGCCTTCTCCTCATTCCAAGTTCCTGCTCGGCGGCGCGGCACCGCAGTGGTCGCTATGTTGAGACGCTCCTACTACTTGAAAATATTCTCGACCTCCCACTTCAGGGTTCTCCAGACACTTCAACCCTCAGCCAGTATTCTCCTCCGTGACGGTGTTTTCTCTTCGTGTTCATCTTCTTCCTCCTCCTCCTCTTCCTCCGTGGCAGTGTTCCCTTCATGTTCCTCCTCATTCTTGTGGCGGTGTTCGCTGCGTGTTCCTCATTCTTGTGGCCGTGTTCGCTGCGTGTTCCTCATTCTTGTGGCGGTATTCGCTTCGCTGTTCCTCCGAGACAGTGTTGGAGTAATACTCCGCGTGTCGCTAACTCTGCGTGCTTCACCAAGCACATCATTCCACAGCCGCGCACAGCGGCCACTGACTTCTGCGGGCTGATCTGCGGCGATTAGTGAGGGTGTCCACCTGTCTCTCCTGCTGGCGTCCACGCCTCTCCCCAAACACCCTGTTGGTCTGTAGTGCCACTCAACGTGCACCAGCCTGGGGCGGGCCTGGTCTTGCTCCTCACAGTCCGTCGCCTTCCCAAACATGGCGGACCACAGACGTTCGTAACTACCAACCCTTCTTGGCCTGAGCCGACGTTCCCTTCGCCGTTCTCTTAGCGGCCTCGTAGATTCTGCACGCTCCCCGAACGCCGCATTTCACATTTACACGTAGCGGTCGCCTACCACCCGTGGGCTAGTCTGCGAGGGGCGGCGCGGGCTTTCCTCTTCGATGGGAGGGGAGGCTGGAGAGAGCTCGGAAGTTTCCTCGGCAGCCTACGTTGCTCTCCGTCGTCGTGTCCGTTTCTGGAGTCGCGTGAGCTTTGAGGCACGACTCCCTCAGTCTGCGTGTCCACAGTGTTCGCTTCGCATTGTTCAGAGACGCCGTCAGTCTGCGTGTCCACAGTGTTCGCTTCACATTGTTCAGAGACACCGTCAGTCTGTGTGTCTAGTGTTCGCTTCGCACTGTTCAGAGACGCCGTCAATCTGTGCCTCGCCTGGCGGGGGCGTGGCCTCTGGAGCCGAGGACGGTCCCTGGGGGCTGGCGGGCACCAGCCACTCCCTGGAGTCTGGCATCGAGCCGCACATTTCCGGTACCAGGAACTCGAGCTTGGCTTGGGAGGGCGCCCACCCTCCCAAGGTGAAGGTGCAGTTCGGGACTGGTGGGCTCGATAGGTGCTTGTGTCCCAACGCGTAAATGGGCGGGGGTGGAGGGGTGGGCCACCAATAGGAAGGCCATCCTCACCTTCCCGCCAGGCTTCACCTCGAAGGGCACTTTGAGCAGCCTCTCAGCAGTGTCGCACACCAGGCGGCACACTACCACCTGGGATCATGTCCTGAGGCTGCACCGCGCGTACAGCCGGATCTCCAGCTGTTGCTGGAAGACTGGCACCTTTCCGTTGGCAAACCTTTGGACGAGCGTTATCTTGCCATCTTTCCGAGTGGCGTGCACGCCGTCACGCAGCGACTCCTTAGCCAGGGGCACGTGCAGCAGAGGCGTGTGCCACCAGCCCTTGCAGGACACTGTCAGCTTGGTGGGGGGTGCGGGCATTCTCTCTGTTGAAGACTGCTTGGAGCGGCGCGCCCTCAACTCCAAGCTGGTGGTGGTGTCGGTAAGGGGTTTGTAATTTGTTTAGCTCGAGTATATGTGTGCGTGCATGCGCGAGTGGGTGTGTGTATTTGCTGGCGTGTTCCCTGTTGTGAGGCGCAGGTAGGCTCACTGCTCGCAGATGGCTCGATTCTTATTGTTTTCCTCTTCATTTTTAGAGAAAGAAAAGAATTCGATCGGAAAATGCAAGACACACGATACACGGAGACGCCTCACGGCAATAGGAGGAAAAACAATCAGGCAACACCTCGGAGGTCAAGAGTAACGCAACAAAGTGAAGGAGGACGTGAGCTGTTTCTGAAACCACCTTGATTCGCTTGTATCGCATGTCCTCTACAATCTCATCGTTCCATCGTATTCCGCGGACTTTACTTCACGGCGTGAACTTGTACAGTCCAGTATTGCTCAAGTAACCAATGCAAAATGACAGTTCAGCAAAAAAGTAGGCATAAACATTCCAGAGCCATTTTCTTTCTTTCGTTTTAGTTTAAATTATCATGTTCTTTCTTGTTTACCTAGTTCTGACTAATGCGCGTGAGATCTACAACCAGAAGACTGAAAAGGCGCCGCTGCTATCATCATCATCATCATCATCATCATCATCATCATCATTATCACCTTTTTAACTTATATACATTAAGCAAACAAACAATAACTTCACACGTTTAAATCCTGTTCATTTCTTAATAACTTCAGTACTCATATATCATTTACATTTACCTATCTCGTTTCGTCTCTCTATCAATCTATCATTTATTTGCCTATCCCAAATATTTATGATTTCAATTATTCTAGTTACTTATCACGTTCATTAACTTGACGTGTTCTAATCTTGATATATCATTTACATTTATCTATCTCATTTCATCTATTTATCAATCTATCTATCATCTCATCTATCACCTATTTATCTATTGTTCATCTATCCCATATATCAATCATTCAGTTATTTTTGTTATTTATTACATTTCTTTCACACACACACACACACACACACACACACACACACACACACACAACAGCGCAATAAAGGAAGAGAAAGTGTGTGTGTGTTGATGTATTGTAGCACTGAGAGAGAGAGAGAGAGAGAGAGAGAGAGAGAGAGAGAGAGAGAGAGAGAGAGAGAGAGAGAGAGAGAGAGAGAGAGAGAGAGTGGAAGAGTGAGAGCAAGAGGGAGACTACAAAGGGAGCAGGCACATGTCCTCTCCCTCTTCCTCTTTCTCCTCTCCCACACCAGCACCTCACGTTGCTCAGTAGACACTTGTGCGCGGTTGGTGGTAGTAGTAGTAGTAGTAGTAGTAGTAGTATTGGAAGTGGTATGCTATTATTATCATTATTATTATTATTATTATTATTATTATTATTATTAGTAGTAGTAGTAGTAGTAGTAGTAGTAGAGTAGTAGTAGCAGTATTGGAAGTGGTTGTGCTATTATTATTATTATTATTATTATTAGTAGTAGTAGTAGTAGTAGTAGTAGTAGTAGTAGTAGTAGTAGTAGTAGCAGCAGCAGCAGCAGGAGCAGCAGCAGCAGCAGCAGCAGCAGCAGCAGCAGCAGCAGCAGCAGCAGCAGCAGCAGCAGCAGCAGCAGTATTATTATTATTATTATTATTATTATTATTATTATTATTAGTAGTAGTAGTAGTAGTAGTAGTGGTGGTGGTGGTGGTGGTGGCAGTAGTAGTAACAGCAGTAGTAGTATAATAGTGGTGATGTTAGTAGTAGTAATAGTAGTAGTATAATAGTAGTGATGGTGGTGGTGGTGGTGATACTATTATTATTATTATTATTATTATTATTATTATTATTATTATTATTATTATTATTATTGTTATTATTATTATTATTATTATTATTGTTATTATTATTATCACTATTATTATTGTTATTATTATTATTATTATTATTAGTAGTAGTAGTAGTAGTAGTAGTAGTAGTAGTAGTAGTAGCAGTGGTGGTTGTAGTAGTAGTAGTAGTAGTAGTAGTAGTAGCAGTGGTGGTTGTAGTAGTAGTAGTAGTAGTAGTAGCAGTGGTGGTTGTAGTAGTAGTAGTAGTAGTAGTAGTAGTAGTAGTAGTAGTAGTAGTAGTAGCAGTGGTGGTTGTAGTAGTAGTAGTAGTAGTAGTAGTAGTAGTAGTAGTAGTAGTGCAAAGAGAACAGCTGAATATAACCACCACTGGTGTTATTACTCCCACAATTTGTCTTTCCCCACTAACAAGCTAATTAACGAACAAACCAAATGAATCACTAACTAAATGAATACATGCATAAATAAATAAATAAATAAGCAACAGGTACATAATAGAACAACCAGGTAAATGAAGCAGAATGATGATAACAAGTCAACAACAACAATGATAATGATAACGATGATGATGATGATGATGATGATGACAAGGAGAACCGTACATAACACATTCCCCTCTACACTCTTCTCACCCACCACCACCACCACCACCACTAATAATCACCTTTTAATACCTGTCACCTCATAATTCTATCAATACTTTATTTTTCCTCCTCCCCTCGTATACTCAGAATCTCAATCTCTCTCTCTCTCTCTCTCTCTCTCTCTCTCTCTCTCTCTCTCTCTCTCTCTCTCTCTCTCGCTCGCTCCTCGTCCTCGCCCTCTATATATCTCTCCCTTCGCTTCCCTTCCCTCTCTCGCTCCGTCCTTCCCTCCCTCCCTCTATCTTTGCACAGGGCCGAGGCATATTCTCTCTCTCTCTCTCTCTCTCTCTCTCTCTCTCTCTCTCTCTCTCTCTCTCTCTCTCTCTCTCTCTCTCTCTCGCCACCACCACCACTACCCCTGCCTTCCTCATCCAGTCATCAGTCCTCTTACTCCCCTTCCTTCCTCCTCCTCCTCTCAATACTCCTCTTAAACTTCCTCCCCTTTACTCTCCCCATCTCCCATCTTCCCTTTTCCTCCTCCTCCTACTCCTCCTCCTCCTCGTCTCCCCAGCACATATACAGAGCAGGTTGGCCGCTCTGATTAAAATTCAATGCAGTATCAACGGTACAGTTCCTCAAAACAATGAATTTTTGGTGAGACGAAGACGAGATCAATACTTGCAGTTGTTTCTCCTGGAGGGGAGGAGGCGGCGGCGGCAGCGGCGGTGGTGGAGGTGGTGGTGGTGGAGGTGGTGGTGGTGGTGGTGGTGGTAGGCGAGGGGAAAACGGAGCTAATGGGAAAGGTTTAGGCTGAAAGAGTGACACTGGGAGGGGAGAGTGAGGGGACGGGAGGGTAGAGTAAGGGGGAGAGGAAAAGGGGTGTATTCGTGTGTATTGGACAAGGGGAAGATGGACAACAGACGAGGGGTGAGTGAAAGGGGTGACATGGGGGTTATTAGAAAGGGGTGAAGGTGTGTAGTGGGATTTAAGAAGAGATCTCTAGGCGGAGGCAACACGGAGGAGGGAGGGGTGACTGCCTGTGTGCGGGTGTTGGGGTGATGACAGGAGTGCGGGGAGGGGAAGAGGGAGACAGTTCTGAATTTTGGAAAGGGGAAGCTGTTACGTCAATAAACTAGACAACAGGGAGAGAGAGAGAGAGAGAGAGAGAGAGAGAGAGAGAGAGAGAGAGAGAGAGAGAGAGAGAGAGAGAGAGAGAGAGAGAGGGGGGGGGGGGGTGGGCGACGCAGGGACAGGAGTCAGTGAGGGACGCTAGCAGAAAGGAGGACGCCAGGACAGGGGATGTAGACAGGTGTAATGCCACAGGTAAGCAGGTGTTATGTCTTGTTAAGTAGTACAGGTGTCTGGCAGGTAGACAATGCCGCGTGGACGAGTTTGCTGTCATGATAATATTCTGTACTTTTTTTGTGTCTTTTTATTGTATTTTATTGCAGGGATGGAGGAAGAAGCGGGGAGAGTAGTATTAGTAGTAGTGGTGGGGATGGGGAAAGACCTTCATTCGTCAACCCCCCTCCTCTGGCACCCCCCCTCTCTTCTCCCCAGCAATCATCTCTCCCTATCTGTCTCCTCGCCTCCACCAACGTCTCGGTAATACATCACTCTGTTTGCATTTCCATAACACTTGTGAGCTTGTGTGCATGTGTGTGTGTGTGTGTGTGTGTGTGTGTGTGTGTGTGTGTGTGTGTGTGTGTGTGTGTGAGTGCTGCATATGTGCAAAACTTGTCTGCTTCTAGTATTACTACAATGTATTAATAACAACAACAACAACAACAACAATAATAACAATAATAATAATAATAATAATAATAATAATAATAATAATAATAATAATAATAGATTCATCACACCTGAAGCGCTGGAGAAACTTAATGAGAAAAGATTAGGGTGCTCAGATTACATGTGTGTGTGTGTGTGTGTGTGTGTGTGTGTGTGTGTGTGTGGAGGTAATAACGAGGTGTACAGAGGGCAGGGGGAATGGCCATTGCTGTGTGCTGTGCCGCGCTGTGCCGCTGCTTGCTTCTGTTGCTGTTGCTTCCATCCCTCACCACTCCCTTCCCCTTCCCTTACTTCTCCCCTCCTCCTACCTTCCCTCTAACCTCCCAGTGCACATCCATGTCCCTCCCCCCCATCGTAAACACACTTGTGACGCATGTAACGATAAACACCCAGGAACACACACACACACACACACACACACACACACACACACACACACACACACACACACACGTGTCCTCACGACTCACCATATCATTAGCATTACATCCCTGCAGGTATTATGTGCTTCTCTACACACACACACACACACACACACACACACACACACACACACACACACACACACACACACACACACACACACACACACACACACACACACACACACACACAAACACACAAAGCGTTAAAATATACGTGAACCGAGACGAGGCGCTCACCTTCAAGCTGCACAATAACCGAAGACCTTCCTTGCCTTCGTCGGCACCCGCAACTACCCCTCCGTCAGCGGCTCTGCGAGAGAGAGAGAGAGAGAGAGAGAGAGAGAGAGAGAGAGAGAGAGAGAGAGAGAGAGAGAGAGAGAGAGAGAGAGAGATTTAGCCGTCTGCCCGTCACTTCTGCCTGTCTATATGCATCAATACGTGTTCCATAGATACAGGAGAAAAAAAAAAATAAATAAATAAAACTATAGCAGGGAATATTGACTAAAAGTTGCAAGCAGATCATGACAGTTGGCCCATAAAGAGCAGAGGAGCTGAGTCCCCACGTGTCAGGCTTTCACGATGGATGCGTGGATGTATGGATGAACGCACACTCACACATGCACACACACATGCACGCACACCCACCCACAGCCAGCCACACGCGTCAAGGAATACATACATAGGCCCAGTACATACATACGCACATACATGCATACATACAGCCTATCTATCTACGTACGCGAGGTGGCAATTCTAACAAATCACCGGACGCCGAAGTGAGACAAACATTACACAGGCAGCGAACAACATGGATCTATAAAAGGCGGCGAGAGACAAGGTTACGTTACGGGAGGCGCGCCGTGCCCACAGAGGGAGGCACCGGCGGGTATGAGCAAAGGGACTCGCTTGTACTGCCTCTTCTCCTCCTCCCCCCTGCCCCTCCTCTCACCTCAAGTCCCCTACCTCCCTTAAGCGGGCAGGTGTTCTGTTTTGCCGAGGCTTAAATCCCGAGAGAGAGAGAGAGAGAGAGAGAGAGAGAGAGAGAGAGAGAGAGAGAGAGAGAGAGAGAGAGAGAGAGAGAGAGGACCTATACTGCTAAGGTTGACGAGAGCGAGATTGAATACCCTGTGTGTGTGTGTGTGTGTGTGTGTGTGTGTGTTTGCGCGCGCGGCCAAGCATGAGTGAAGCGAATAAATAAGTGTTGCCATAAATAGAAATGACCGGCGATGGATGGAGGAGGTGGAGGAGGTGGTGGAGGAGGTGGAGGTGGAGGTGTGTTGGATCTGTAAACCCGTAGGCGGCCGCAGCACCGGAGAGGAAGGAGGAGGAGGGGAGGCGTGGCCGAGGCTCAGTATCCCTCGCACATGCTAGTTGAGGTGGTTGATCAATAGCTTCCTGCCATACGTGTGACAAATGCTGCACGCTGCTGCTGCTGCTGCTGTTTACGTGGCCTGCCTCGGAGGACGGGAGGAGGAGAGAAGGCGGAGGAGCGGGAGGGAGAGATATAGAGGGAGGGAGGGAGAGAGAGAGAGAGGAGAGAGTGAGAGCTGCAACCCGCGCTCACGACGCTCTTCTCTCTTTCTCCTCCTGTCTTCCTCACGAGCCGCCACCTCCCGCCACCAGCCATTCCGCGTGGACAAGAAACAAGATGGGAAAAAAAAAGAAAAAAGAAAAGGTGGAAAAAAAAAAAAAAAGCAACCAGCAGCAGCAGCAGCCCGACGTGTTTCTTTGTTCGGCAGCGGGACGGGAAGTGAGGTGCCTCATCCCGCGACACACACACACACACATACACAGGCATCCACAGAACTCGTGATGACTAGGGCGGGGAGGGGCAGGGGTGGGGAGCGGTAGGGGTGGGATGGGGAGGGGGAGAGGTAGGGTGGTAAAGGTCGATATTTCATTTATTCATTTATATTAATTTATCATTAGGCGTGGCATGATGTGGTGAGTGAGCGAGCGATGGGTGACGTGAGTGAGTGAGAGTGGCACGTATGTACAGCGTGGCGATGATTGGTTAGCTTAGTGTTACTCATCCCCCCTCTCCTCTCCCTCATCCCTTTCCTTCCTCTCCTCATCATCATACAAGTCGATGTTTTGTATATGTATATACGTGTCACTCCATTATGTCAAGTCAACCTTTCGGATTTCATAACATCCTGTACTAACTTTTAATATTTACTTGCTTGCTTTGTCTTGCAGCGTAATGTGATATCATTAACATCCCTCCATGCCAGAAATTAGGCTGAATTTTATATTAATCAAAACTTTCATAATTTTGTAACCCATTAACAAATTGAGTACATTATATGCCATTGCTGTCTAAATAAGGATACAGTATGGATCTCTATTAAACCACTCACAACCTTCCATTCATCCATCAACTACCGACCTTTCTTTAACATTTCATAACACTACATTTCATCATCGTTCCCTAGAAAACCCTGAAATATCCCGTTATCTCAAATCATACCTGACCTTCCACGTGCCTGTCTCTCCAGGCAAGTCTAGGGACCGCAGGAGCAGCTAAATGCATTCAAACCCTTTAGCAGTATACACCCCAAGGCCACCAAGTTGTAGCTACACCTCCCTCACGTCTCTACCCATTACCAAGCCGCCCCTCCACCCTCGCCGCCCACACGAGGAGAGGGAAACGGAGAGAGGCCCACGTGGTCGGTCACAAGGTCGCGGCCGCTTGGTGCTGTGGTGGTGGTGGTGGTGTGGTGGTGGTGGTGCTGGCTAGGCTACCGGCTACCCACCCGCTACCCCCACTGAGCACCTGTCCCAAGGGAGGAGAGGAGGCAAGCACGGGCCAAGTCAAAGTTTGTATGTTGGGTGATAGCGTTTCGTTATCGTCCTATAGCAATGCTTATTGAGAAGGGTGCTGCTTGGTGTACATGAGCGGTATCTTGTTCCACATCTTGATAAATTTTTTTTTCTTCTTTTTTTGTAAAGTTTTGTTTTGAGTAATGAATAATAATGAAACGTGTTCAAATGGTATCTTAGCCTTGGTGTGTGTGTGTGTGTGTGTGTGTGTGTGTGTGTGCGCCGTTATCTTGTCCACTTGGCGACGAGATGATGTAACTACTCCAGTGACAATAAAAACCACATTTTTTTTTATATTTTTAATTTCGAATACTATAAAAAATACTGACTTCATTTCTAAAATACCGGCAAGACCTGGTCGCCTCTCGCGGACACGCACCTCACCTCCTGGGCGCCTCCCCGGTGGCGGTACAGATTTTTCCCCCCTTTTTTTCAATTAAAGCTGACCTGACTTTGTGGTGCAGAAACCTAAGGCGCGAGAGGCCGCCGAGTCTTGCGTGAATATGAAATGCCTCACCTCCGCGGGAAGCGAAGACCGCATCGAGGTGGCAACATTCATCTCAACAATGGATGCATAGCATTAACCTGGTGTCTTGTAACGCAGTAGGTGTTGATGACCCATGTCTCATACTATTCATGTTCAGATCTCTTAGAAAAGGAAGCAACACGTGAGGCGTCGCGTCACCGAGACACCCCCGTACTGTGCCGGACCCCACCAAGTGATGAGGAAACCTGTCTGACGTCAGTTATTTTTCCAGGCACATCCGATTTCTGGGATTTCACAATCTCGCATACTATTTACCCCGTGGACGCGGCATTGGCTCCGACGCCCGCGCTGCTGTCACTAAACACTATAATGCTCTAGGCAAGCTGCATATGAACAGTTTGACTGAATACATAAGGTTTGCTAATACTAATCGTCACGCCACCGTCACGAAAACATTCCTAAACTGAAGGGACATTACGAAACACAACGCACGCAGCACACAGACACACCTTCCCTTCAGCCACGCAGCCAGTGACAGCTGGTACAAGTGGAAATGGTCACACAAGGTTAATACCACAACAGAATGCACAATAAATACTGCAATCAGGAAATTGAACACACTGGACAATCAACACGTTGAGACTTAATTGCAGCATCGTTGGTTTATGTTAGTTCTGCTACTACAGGTGTTGCAGTACGTAAAGGTGCAGTACTGGGATGTGTTATCATCAATCAATACTCATGCTTGTGTTAGTACATCAATGTCTACCTGATAGCAATTCACTACAAAAGTTAGCTGCACAGCAAACTTGTAATACTATTGTTATTAAGGTATAAAATTGTTAAGTAGTGTAATGAATAATTTCATGAACAGACATCACAATAACACATTTCACTGGTGAATTTTAAATAATCCAAAACGAGATGTAAAGAAGCATAAAAAAAAAAAAAAATCCTTGAACTCA
This sequence comes from Scylla paramamosain, assembly GCF_035594125.1. NCBI lineage: Eukaryota > Metazoa > Arthropoda > Malacostraca > Decapoda > Portunidae > Scylla > Scylla paramamosain. Next base: position 26,826,527 of record NC_087159.1, on the reverse strand, counting down.
ATCGAGAATGACTCCACCTCAATATAGTTTTTCTTGCAGCACTTTCAGAGGTGGACTGGTGAGGGAGGCACAGTCATGGCCACACGTCCTGTAAGCCGTCACTCTTCCATTGTATTTAGCATCTTCCCTCACTCTTCATCTCTGATCTGCTGAGAATCTGTCAGTCGTCTGATTTTGTTACATTCTCATATCAGATAACTCGAGATTGAGGAAAACACTAAATATATTGGGAGTGAGTAGTGGCATGTTAGCTGAGTATGACCAAACAAGATGGAATCACACTCCCGCGAGTCCACCTGACTGGCTGAGTGGAGGCAGACCATCACTTCACTCTACACTTGCTGACTGTACAGAGCTGCTCTACACGGGATCCACAGCCCTTAAACTTTTAAAACCTGCGGTTTTTGTCTTTAAGTTCAGCTTTACATACTTACATAAACATGTATCTCAACTACCAGTCAGCATCTTTATGATACAGGAAAAGTATGTATGCGAGATTCTTATACAGTATAAGGATTTTATTTTTTTTATTTTTTTTTTTAGTAATTTGCCATATATCAGAAACATACATTTATAACCTCAGTAAAACATGTATGAGATGCTGTACATGGTGATGAAAGATTTCAAAGGCTAGACAATAAAGGTTATGTGGCCTGCTGAGGTCAGAGGAAGAGCGCCACCTCTACCCTCAAAGAAAACACTGGAAAGGATCAAATGGCCAACCTTTGTGCCAGAAACTGCAGGCGTCTCCCTGCCTCCTCACACCTGCTGTAAGAGGTGATCCATGGTACAGATTTCATGACATGCTCATGACTGATTCCCATTAAAGGCACCTTGGTGGCTTTTCAACTTTAGCTCTTATTTTAAGACAACGCACAACTGAGGCACAAACAATGCCTCTCATAATGTGATGGAAAGAAAATAACAATTAACCTAAGCTAACATGTAAAAAAAATAAATAAATAAAATAAAATAAATAAATAAATAAAAATAAATAAAATAAATAAATGAAATAAATAAATAAATACTCAGCCTCAAAATGTCACACATCTGCAGGGAGAGACAGGTGGGGAGGGAGGGAGGAGTAAAAAAATAAAGGAAACACATGCCTGCAACTCTATGTCACTTAACTTCAGATCTGGTATGAAGCTCACAAGGCAAGGATTAGGTACTCTGTTAAACAGACATGCATGCCACAAGGGCGGCATATGAGTTGTGCAACACAAATATTTGTTTCAGACATAACCTTCAAGTCTTGAAGTGTTAATCCTCTGTTAATAAAGCACTTCAGCAGCACCCCATGAACACTACAATATATGGACGGATCAGAAAACTTAGTGGGTCCCTACAAGCTTTGTGTCAGTGGTTACTGCAGAGTTGAATTCTTAAGATACTCTACTATTATTTAACAGCACATAACACACCACGATGGAGATTCAAGAATAAGTTATTCTTCAAGCAATAAACTAGATTCATAAAGAGACTTTCACTTCTTGATGCATGCAGCATGAACTCATCCAACAACCAAAATTCATTCCTAAAAATAAAGCATTCCATGACAAATAAATGTACCATATGTTCCATAATTACCAGGCCAATGTTGCCACACAATGCTCAGAGGCTTGTGAGGCAGACTGATACCAATGACTAAAGACACAATCCTTAGGATCAACAACTCTTCCTTACCAAGTCTTCAAGGGAGAGGGGTGCACACACACAAACTCAAGTATACCACCTTCCTCTCATGTAACCTTGCTCAACACAATAAAAAAACACGAACACAGACTTTCTAACAGTAAACACTAATGCCCTTTCAATACTTAACTAGCCGCAGTTTATAACATAAACATGTCCTTAGCGACAAATGATAACATGTACAGTTGCCTAAAGTAGTGATGCTGTATTCCACACAATGTTTCATACAAACACCCAGTGTTTGGATGTGTCTGATAACTAGCTCCAGCTATTGCATCTCATCTTTTCTTTGTCTTTGCAGAACTCTGAATGTGAAGTAGTTCAACAGTCTACACATCAATATCCATTTTGTTTACAGACAAAATTAACTGGTCTGTGACATCACTGCTTGGGACAACTAAACAGAGCTGCATCAAATACCTAGAATGACTGTATGTATTCCTTTGCTGCATTCTAACCTCTACACAAATACACTAGTCCACTCTCCTAAAGCAGGCTGGCACTCATGGTTCTTGATCCACCAGCAGCCTGTTAATGCCCATCATCTGCCTGCAGGCTGAGGTGTGGGCTTGACATCACAGCAGCACCACATAATTATCACTAACTTACATCACTGTTTGCTAAAGCTGTGCTGTCTGTATTTATGATATGGATAGAAGTTATGCACTAATACATGGCTTATGACAAATCAGATTCCACAATAAAGATTCACTATTCTACAACAAGCAGGTCCTCTCATTCAGAATAAGTCCCACTATATGAATGACTGGTGAGTAAAGAGTTTGTCCAGTTATTTGATTACTAGTGTGTACACAACTGTTCTGTTCCTTTACTATGTGAGTAGATACTAAATACCTTGCCTCTTGTCCTTGGTGAAGGTGAGGGTTACCTTACTGCATGAAAATATAATGAACACACCACTGATTTTTCTCACATTTGAGGCTCAGCAGCAAAAGGCTAAAGCAGATTTTACCAGGTAATATCTTTGGTATAGAAGCAGGAACTGATTTGAATATACAGAATTGTAATGAAATTCAAACCAAGTGTGTCTTAGAATGTCATTCTTACATGATATAATACATAAATAAAATTATGCATTTATTTACATGTCAACTGTAGATCCTTTGTTTTTAAAATCAGTTCTTGCTGAACATCATATCAAGCTTGATAAAACTTAACATGTTTCACATTTCTACGACTAAGGAATAATTGCAACACAGCTGATCAAGAAAGTACTGGGGCACACACAGGCAAGAATCTGGCCACTGTTGGGTAATGACCAACCAATCCCATGCAAAAGGCATAGTTGTAATTTTTGCTGTGAGAATTTAATTTTGAATTCATGTATCATCTGAAGTAATACATGAGTGTGTCTGAGCACCTCCCATTTTTAATCCACCTGCCCTAGGTATGGAAGGTGATACTCTCTTCAGCAGCTGTGCAGTGCAAGTACCAACACAACACACCACCAGTAAGACACACAGTGTGTCACTGAAATCTTCACCAACAAGTTCTCACACCTTGGCTTGGCTTTGTAGAACCAAGTACACAGTCCACCTCTTGTATTCATACAGTATGTTCCTTTCTAGGAAACTAAATACTCTTATAATTAGTCTATAAACAAAAACATGTATATATAAGGTCACTGGAAGTTGATCTGAACTGAGGTTCAGAAGTCACCATCAGAAGAGAAGACATCAGCTGCTCTGGAAGTTTCATAAAGAAGACACAATAAGTACACATGCCTTTGACAATCTGTACTCTTGGCTGTCTCATTGCAACATCCTGTCCATCCTAATCTTTTTTCCTTTCCTGTACAAGAGGCATGCACCACTTTCAGGTGCCAGGTGAAATAAAAATTCTGAAACCTGCACCAAGCATGACAACATCAGACTTGCTTAGAACTGCATTCACTACAAGTGGAGATCAATACCTCAAATGAGTCTGGTACTCCACTGTGACTCACTGGCCAATGAATTATTTGTAATGATTGAGACAAACAGGAATGTCAGCTGAAAAATGTTCAGAAAACCATTCTTCTAATGTGCTCTTGGTCTGTGTGGTGAGGCAGATGTCACCTCACTTCCAGTTCATGCCTCCCTTGCTTATTTCAAGTAATGGAATATAAAACTCAAATAAGAAAGCTGGTCAGCCATTGGGAAACTGAATGTCCACTGTGGAAGAGAAGTCTGTGAGATAAATATGGATGAATATCCTTTAGAAGCTAAGGAATTCTAAAATGAATGCAGAAAGAAAAGAAAATAATAATATGGGATGGTGTAGTATCTAGAGGGTGGATAAAGACAATTTTTTTTTGATGTTTGGGAATAAAGAAAAGGGGAAAATGAGTGGGAGACATCTTTGGAATGTATAGGACAGCATAATAACATATCAAGAGGACAGACAGAGGGTGGGAGAGGTGAGGTGTGATGTAGTGTGTGAAGAGATACAAGCAAGGTAACTTGGCAGCACTTCTACCACAGTCATCCCTTGCTGAGGTCTTCCAGCACAGAAGCAAGGCACAGAGAGATAGGAGGACCAGCACTGTTTTCTTTTGTTCAAACCTTAATTCTGAACAGCAACAATTCTTCTTTTATTAAAACACAAATACTTAGAACATAAGGTTAACTTTACCCATGATTGTTCTAGAAACTTTATGAGCACAAACTTAATTTTCCTAACAGAAACCTGAAGTACCACAACCCAGTACCAACTGGAGACAATGACTGGCTGCAAGGAGCACTTCCTGCAAACAGTAACAACTGCCATTCCCTCTGTGGTGAGAGGAACATGGCCTGGCCACACATTGGAGCTGTGATGGTAAAATTCTGTGACTGTATTCCTGATCTCAGCAATGCCCCTCTGAGGGATGTCATCCTGGCATACAGACAGACAGTCCTATGTGTGCAGCAAAGGTCATATAGTGAAAATAAATATAACATCAATAAATAGGTGACAAAAAATGACACCCATAAATGTTAAACACCAAAGCAGCCATAACACTGAGAGATTCAGGTAAGGATGCTGCACCTTGGACACATGTCAGTCCAAAACCATCCACAGCCCTTGAGATTCATGCTTAAGAGGCAACCACCACCACCACCACCACCACCACCACACATCCGTGGTCTGAGTTACACCCACACCAGCCGCTGGTCCGCGTCAGTGAGGGTTCTTGAGAGGTGGTTGCGGATTGGGAGGGAAGAGAAGCGGCTGTCGCCTGAGGTGCAGGGGTGTTCACCAACCACCATGAGGCTGTTGGGAGATGTGCAGAGAGTTAAGGCAGCAGGCCAAAGAGGAGTCTTGCTGTCCACTGTCCTGCAATGGCTTAGCTTATCCTGGCCAAGGTTAGGCTGGCAGAAAATAACACCTTTATCCCTGATGAAAAAGTCCCTGTGAGCCATCAAGGGAGTCCTAGATTCATATGATAGGTTGTTATCTCCTTTGGATTGTTTTTCAAGGAACAGTGGCAGTAAAATGGCCATTAGGAGCCACTTCTGAGTCATAATGTATATCTGAATAATCACATTACAGCCACAGTTTCCTGAGAAAACAATGTACAGATGACTAAAACCAAAAGTCCACCTTAGGTACATTAGTAGGAAAAGTGCTCCCAGTGTGAGTGAGTGAGTGAGCGGGTGAGTGCATGAGCATGTGACAGTGGTTATGTTGCACTTTTCCTCTATAATCCCTATTTGTAAGCCTTGGTGGTAATCTTCAAGCCCCAGCTTCACCAACAGCTCCTTGTACAGACAATATCTCTGTACCACCTCCATGCCTGTGTTGTTTTTTGTGTAATGACAGAAGTCAATCTTCATTTTGGGTGTAGTTTATAAGTATATAGTTCAGCAGTTTTTTTCTCTGTTCCATGGTGTAAGATATGCCTGATGGTGAAATAAATCTACAATTATTATTAATTCTGTAGAGTCATCTTTTTGAGCATTGGTGATGTGGATATAAAAACAACACACACACAATAAGAGTGAACTGAAGGCTGTCTTGAGTGTCTGGTTAATCACGTAACTACTGGAGTGCATTTCCCGTAAGTATTAGTGGGGCATGTGCCGCTAGTGACCAAAGAGTAAGTGTGAGGTGCGTTCAAGAGTACCTGACAACCCATACACAAGAGCATTAATACTAACATGAAGTCCAAACTTATATCCAACTACCTACACACTTATCAGTAAGTGTAGATAAAAACCAGAGCAACTTACCTTAGTGGCTGTGAGTTACCATTCACTGCAGACGTCTGGGGCAGGAGTGTGTCTTCTCTGGTCTTACCCGTGCCAATTCTTGGGGGTGGCGTTGTGGCTGTACTCACGGCATCAGGGTTTTGACTTACTGTTGGACTAGCATTGGTTTCACTCTGCATGGTGTTGGTTCTCTCCCTCCCCACCACACCACCAGGCAGGCTGAGGGTGGTGGGTCGCCTGCAGCCTTCAGCCTCATCACTCTGGGGGTTTGTTATGATAGTGGGGGTCTTGGCTGGCACCTCAGTGTCAGGTGTAGGAGTGCTGTCAGTCTTTGCACTTCTGCTGCTGCTGTGTCTGTTCCTCCCACTGGTTGATTTCTTTGGTTCCAAGTTGAGCTTCAAAACACCTGATGGTGAGAAGGGATTTTTAATTTAATACAGGAGTCCAGTTCAGTACAAAAGGGATTAATTGTAAAAGATTGTTATATATGTTTTTTACTCATCATTAATATTTTAATTACGAAGGGCTCAGATGAAAAAAAAAAAAAAAAATGGCTAAGAAAAAAAATAAATAAAAAGGGCCACTTAAGGTGTATGGTGGTAAAACACAAGCTGTCTCTATTGCAACAATTAAGAGTACGTAAAATATCACAAAAATAATTTACTGCCAAATGGAGTGTTTTGCCAGTACATCAAAGGCAGACAATGCATGGAGTAAGATACCAGTGCGTTAGGGAACTGATATTCAATCTCTGAAAGATAATAGTGTAAAGGGATTGTAACACTGTGAAAAGAGCATGGAGAGGTGGAGAGGTTTGAGACAAGCCAACAAGTGAGGCCTTTCAAGGGAACTTCAAGGGAACAAGGAATTCTGAAAGGGTTCTTACTTTGAAATTCTTTACTTTTCATTTTTGGGAGACAAATAGTGGGCATTTTTCTCCTGAATTAATTTTTTATCCTAAGTCAGCTTCCCTTGTGCATGAAAACTATAATGATTAAATAAATAAAAACCAGACTCAAGACTGAAGTGGAACATAGTAACAACAGAAGTAGTCAGTAGAATGATGCACAATATACTTCAGTCACCCTTACAGTACAGAAAACCAGCACCAGTCAAAAAAACTTGAAGTTTTAGGGTACACTATGATTATGGCAGACTAAAGTTGAAAACTTCTTAATTACAATAAAAGCAGACATTAGCAAATGAATTAGTGTGTCCAACAGATCACAGATGAAAAATATAGCAGAATGGCACCCTGGGATGATAAAAGAAAGGCAAGTTATAATATTTTTCTGTTCTATCTTCCTGTAATGAAGAGAACATTCAAGTACTGGTGGTGTTATGAAAAATTACTTTGTTACAGTTTCCAGTCATCTAAACATTACACAGCATGGCATGTAAACAGGAAGCTATAATGAAATAAAATATTTAGGCAAAGAGGTCCCTGTACTCTTGGGCACTATGAAGATGTAATAGTCACATTTATCCATCTATGTAACAGGTCAGCAATTCCACACAGGGTGGCCCAGACAAAGCAACATTCTTCCCCCTGTTGGCTCCTGCTGGAATGGACAGTGTTGTGGACCACTCTACTACACTCCACTACACATCTACAGAAAATCAAATTCTACCTTAAAGTAATCAATATTCATCACCTACCATTGTGGCTTTCAAAACAATGCAAAACTAATAATTCTGAGAGGAAGTAGCAATATTATTCAACAAAAGTCTTCCCTCAGTAACTTACTGTCGCTTCTCATGAGAGACTTGAGTGAGGTGAGGAGTTCCCTGGCACGGGAAGCAAGGAAGTCTGTGGTGAGGGGCCGTGTTCTCTCGTGCCCTGGGGAGGCGGCTGCTGCTGCTGTGGGCTCGCTATGGTAGCTTGAGGCAGCAGTCGCTACACAATGGGTGCTGGCAGCCCGGCTCACCCTACACAGGCACAGCAGGTGAGAAAAGATGAACAGCATGCACTTGTTTTTTTTTATGGTCAAAAGTTAATTTTCATTGCCTTCAATTCTTAAGGGAGATGAAGGGATCCCTTAAAATGCAGTAACCCATCAACATTAAGATTTCAGTTAATTTTCCAAATGATGGCATAAGTGAAATGGCTGTAAATTATTATGATGCACATACTTTCCTTTTTCTCTACAACTGCAAAATAAATCAAGTAAAATAAATAAATAAATACAGACAGACAAAAATACAGTAATTACCCAATCATCCAATCCTAATTTAATCTGATCACCTTACTTACCCACAACACATAGTAACAAAATACAAACCAAAATAAATATAAATTTAAACATAGATCACAGAATCAATGACAAAACAAACATGTCAACAAACAACAAACACACAAAGAATAACAAATTACAGGTATCTTTAAGACTTACACCAGAAAAAGTATAAACCTAAACACCGATCTGAGAATTAATGGCACAACAACCACATCTACAAACAAAACATTAAGAATAACAGCTCACATGTATCTTGAAGACTTACTTTTTGTGCTGATGGTTATGAGTCGGCAGTGCCCACACACTGCCTGCCTTCTTCATGGCCTCTGCATTCCTCCTGTGTGCTGGTGTGGAGTGGGAGGCAGGTGCATCCACTGGCGGTGTGCTGGGCCGACCCAACCTGTAGGGAGGGTCATCCTCGGCCTCGGCAGGGACGCTTGAGGAGGTCTTAGTGGTGGTGGTGCTGGCAGAGGAGTTGATGGAGCACGTGGGGCTGATGGTGGGACTGTGGCTAGGGTACAGGTGGCTAGCATTGTTCAGGGTGGAGTTTACAGTATGAAGGAAGTCCACAAGCTGCCTGGTGGCTGCCTCATATGTGTGGCGGCTCTGCTCAGCCTGAAGTGATGATGCAAGGAAATGAGGAGATTGCAAAAGGTCAGTTGATCCACACAAGGCAGCTGCTTTGTGTGTGTGTGTGTGTGTGTGTGTGTGTGTGTGTGTGTGTGTGTGTGTGTGTGTGTGTGTGTGTGTGTGTGTGTGTGTGTGTGTGTGTGTGTGTGTGTGTGTGTGTGTGTGTGTGTGTGTGTGTGAACCTCTGTGCTTTGTTTCTGCAACTGACACTGGTTATTTTCTCATTAAAAAGAAGACAATGACTAATTCATGTAGCAAAAATATCGTCAGTATTATATAATTTTAAGAAATTATACCACACATCTTAGCTATTGCAGTCACAAACCTGCCACCCCTAAAAGTGGTGATACATCTCAAGTAACACCCCACCTAAAGGAAACATACTTACTTGACCTGAAAAATGCACGCAGTCATGTCCCAGGAGGTGTGCAACAGTGACAAGTACAACAAATGACAACAGTGTGAAAATTTGTTTTAACATCAACTTTGTAAATGAAAAACTGGCAAAATATTTTATAATGTTTTTAAGCTTCTTTCAAGTAAATAATCACTCAAGCAAATCATTATAATACAAATTTATAAGAAATACAAATTTATAAGAAATAATCATAATAACTAAGAATACCATTTTATTTTAAGTAACATGACTGTGAAGTGTGAGCAGTAAGTAAAGTAGAAGACAAGCATTATTGACATGGCTGACGATGTAAGACCAGTCCCAGACTGTACAATGCTGGTGAAGAGGACAAAATGGTGGGATGAGGAACAGACTTTTAAGAGCACATAAAAAGGAATTTATAACATGAGATGCCATAAAGACCACATGTAGATGTTGAGGACTGTCTAAGTAAAGGGTGCTTACAATTGAATTGTGAAGATGCAAAAAACTTCAGAGGTGCAACTCTCAGTGAGTGAGTGAAAGCAGAAGAGTACAGAAAAAACTGATGAGGTGGAGGCAAAATGTGGCATATGTTTGTTACACAAAACAAGATTTAAACAGGATACTCCTACAGCCATTACTTGTGGAGTGCTCTCAAGAAAGGTAAATGGTATATGATCACATTCCTATGGCAATTTAGGTAAACCATGAAGGAAAGGAATAAGCATCAGCTATGAAGGATGACAATGATAACAGGATAATGAAGCACATGATGGTGGACAAGACTGCTCAGTGTGTCGTGAAGCACCTTGCTGAGCTGTGCAGTAAGCAGTTGCACTTGCTGCTGGAGCTGTGACACCTGTGGAGAGGAGTCTGTCCCTGCAGGGTGTGTCTGGCTGGCTGCTGGCCCCACGCTGCTCTTCAGGCTGCGGTTGTCCACCATAAGACGCTGGCACTCCTGCACCACCAACCAGATAACAACAAAAATAGGTAAGTAATATTTCAATATTTCCAACCACAAAATCACACACACACACATATGCATTCTACTTTATTCTATACACCAAGCTGGCAATCCCACACAGAGTGATCCAGACAAAGCACCACACACTCATACACACATCATTCACACTCTTATCCCTGGGTAAATCATGTGCAGAATATTCTAGTCCAATACAAAATATAAAGACAAGAGCACAACTGATGAATTAATACAATTAATAAATAAATACCATGGTCACATATTGGAGAAGCATATACCTACACACCTCACATCAGCCATTACAAAATGACACACTCCCTTCAACACCTGCATACCATCCTCCACAGGTCTACACAATCCCTTCACCCATCACACAGACAAGCTTCCACATCCAAACATTACTTTCACCACCTAAATACTACACCCCACACTGTCCCATTCTCCAGTCACAATTAGTACAGGAAAGGTGGAAACAAGAAAGGGAAGGAGGAAGACAATAAGTCCACATTCCCTTCATCTACCACACAGACCAGTCCCCACGTCCAAACACTCCCTGTGCCACTCACCATTCTGACCCGCAGCAGGTCCTCCTCCAGTTGCTGAATGGTGGAGTCCCGGTCAGCCAGGACACGGCAGAGCTGGTCCACTCTGTCCCCCAGCTGGCCACGCTCTACCAGCAGGCTCTCCACCTGGGGAAAATTAGTAAATGTCGACTCTCAATATGAAGAAAGGAGAAAACAGCGATGTCCTATTAAACCAGTGCCCTATTATGCCAAGTCTCAACCTCAAATAGTAAACTGTGATGTCCTACTATGCAATCTCAACCAGAAAAACAACGGTAAATCATTATGTCCTAAGTGCCAACTAGACTCTTTTAAAAACACCAGAATCTCATAATACCCATAATAGCTACTTAAAAACAACACGCAGCCATGCAAATATCTATGCTGGTTAATACTTCGTTTTACTTGAATCAATACAGTGTTTCTTGCCTATTTTCAGGTTGACTCCATAATCTTGAGGTCGGGTTCATTAATATTTTCCTAAATCTCATAATACCCAAAAAAACTCCTTTGAAGCACGCAGTTATGCTAACACCTATAATGTCTTGGTTAGTACTTACTTCATTCGGATCAATTCAACATTCCATGCTAGTATTGAGTCCTTTTCATAATCTTCAGGTTTGGTATATTTTTCTGAACTTCATAATGATCACAATAGCTTCTTAAAAAACCAGCTACACAAAATCTATACCTTGGTTAGTACTATGTCTACTACTGAAACCTGTATTCTGAAACGCTTTGCTCTCCCACCATGATTAATTTCAAAGGCCACAGAGATGATTAGCCAGGCTCTCAAGAATGTTTCTCCTGTTAACAATGTAGAAATCCTGTTAATCAGTCACCAGAAATGTAAAAACAAACTTCTAAACCTGTATCACTTCAACTTGAGCCTTCTAAATGTAGTAGAGGTGCAGTGAAGAAGTGTTTCAGAAAATGACCATGAGTTCCTTTCATAATATTCAAGTTGGGTATGTTAATATCTTCCTCTAAGTGGCCAAGTTAGACAAAGCATATCCATTACAAGACTTACAACATATTAAGGCAAAAAGATGTTCATATTTCATTCTATCTTATTATAGGAAAGGTGGAAGTGAGCAAGGGATGGAGAGAGGATGAGAATATGTAAGTGAATGAGGGAAAGGATAATAAAGCAAGGAGAAATGCAGACAAGTGAGTGAGTGAGTGGCATACAATAAGTCCAGAGAGAGAGAGAGAGAGAGAGAGAGAGAGAGAGAGAGAGAGAGAGAGAGAGAGAGAGAGAGAGAGAGAGAGAGAGAGAGAGAGAGAGAGAGGAGAGAGAGAGAGAGAGAGAGAGAGAGAGAGAGAGAGAGAGAGAGAGAGAGAGAGAGAGAGAGAGAGAGAGAGAGAGAGAGAGAGAGAGAGAGAGAGAGAGAGAGAGAGAGAGAGAGAGAGAGAGAGAGAGAGAGAGAGAGAGAGAGAGAATAAAATGAATAATTTTACAAGTGATTAAGTTAGTAAATTAATTCATTGAAATGCAGTACTGTGTGGAGAGGCAACTGAAAAATACATACCCTTCATACAAACATCACACACTGCCGCATACTTTCCTTTTTTTATACATGGAAAGGAGTGAGAGAAAAATATAAATAAATAAAATAAATAAAAAAATAGATAAATAAATATAAACATATAAACAAGAATAAGCAAATAAATAAAAAAAAATATAAAAAAATTAAATTAGAAAATAAACAAAAACTTATAAAGTACATGAATGAATAAATAAATAACTATAAATATAGATATATATTATCTAAAAGTACAGATGATACACAAGTTCCAGTGCAGATAAACTTTGCCAATTCAGGTACCTCCAGTTGTGCCTAACACTTTCTCTTAAAGGACTGGATAACAAGCAACTGGATAACAAGTGTACAGGTGTTTTGAGAATATTCCCTATCACAGATGCCTCAAATACTTTCAAGAGACAGGAATCAAAGTGGCAGGCTCTGTCCTATCTCCATCCATATCTTGCTCCCCATTCCTAGCTGCTATTTTAACCCTCTGACAGCTACTTGGTACACCTTACTTTAATTACCAATCACTCAGAGACATTTTTACTTGCTCTACTGCCACATATAGTCTTTGAACTGGGAAGAAATTGCAAAATGTATTTTTTTTATCACCAACTTTCTTGTAGATGCTTATAAAGACTTCACACATTTCTTCTGGTACTGCTAATTGTTCCGTGTTGCAGTGAAAGGGTTAACTCTGTGACTTACACATGAAAGTTGTGATTCATCACAACAGAAGATTCTTTGGGTTACAGAAGAAATATAGCTCCACCCATCTGCTTACCTCTGTATTCAGTCATTCTTTTTAACTCCACAACTTCCGTGTTACTTTATCACAGCAGAAGTTTCTCTGGGTTATATTGTAGAAGACACATAGCTTTGTCATTTTGTATAAAGAAACACTGGAAAGCATGTATGAGCATAACAAATAAGAACCAAAATGGATACAAGAGAATTAAAGTTTTGGCAAGCTCATGCATCATAGTCCACATCTGCACTACATACGTTAAGCACAAGATACCCATTCGTACCCAATTTGCCCATGAATGCTTGTCTCCACACAAGCACTGAGAGGAAGGAGTCACCAACCTGAGAGTCCTTTCCAGAACCGGTGAGTTGTGAGTGGCCATTCTGAGTCCTGCCTTCCTGTTCCTGCTGCCTCAGTAGTGCACTTATGTCTGAAACATCACAAATAATACATTAGAAAAGTAATATACAAGTGTACAATATAAAAAAAAAACTAAATAAACGAATCTTCTGTTTTCACCACCTCCTGAAGGATGCCAATGGAAAGAGAGACAGAGGTGTCAGAAATAGATAATGAAAATAGAACGTGAAAATAAGCATCTGGTGTGCTGTACAGTAGGATCCTTCTGCATTTGAAAATAAATCCCAGGACAACATATATGCCTTTAATGTCCTGCTACAGTGAACACAAAGTGAATAAAAAGCTTTAGTAAAAAAAATACCAACCAGTTATCAACCAAATGTGTACTCTACTTGACAAAGTGGCCCATAAATGTTTGTAATGAGGAAAAAAAAAAAAAGTGTGAATCATATACTAGGTAATTACACTATAAGACTCAAACCAATGAAAAGCTGATTTCAAGGAAGAGGAGTGGCTTTGTAGCAATGCAGCAACTGACAAAAATTACCCCACCAGTTGTAGAGTTATCAGCACTATAGTTTGGCATAGAGGTCTCAGTGCCAGACTTCAATTCCAGCCACAAGCAAGTCTTTACTTACTTTCCATGTCCTGTTCCAGATCAATCTCTCAAAATTTCAACCCTTACAGCGCACCACCAATCAGTAATGAACCAAGCACTGCACATTTGCGCAGGAATCATCAAAATCATTACCATCACACACAATGGCCTTACCTGAGAGTTTCACAAGCTTCCTGCCATCACTTGTGGAGACAGAGCCAAGATTATTCCAGTCCTCAATGGTCAGGCTGCCACCAACCTCCTCCTGGATGTGCTGGAGTTTCTCATGAGGCACAAACACATCTTGCTCCAGGAGTCTTCCAAACACACCGTTGTCTGGGAAGCTATGCATTGATTTTCCCTTGCTTTTTTCAGTCTCCAGGTGTTTTTTCAATTCATGTGAGTCTATGATGGGAGGGAGTGACTGGGGCTCCTGGTTCTGAGCCAACACTGCCTTGCTGTCACCATTCATGCTAAAGCTGTGGTATTTTTCATGGCTGCTGTCTGTACGTCTCACTGGTCTTGAACTTAAGCTCAAAAATTCGTCATTTTTGAAGTAGAACTGTCCTTTTGGAGACGATATGACAACAGGTATGCTTGCACGTCTGTATGAGTCCGCCAATGACTTGGCGTACGAGCTTTTGAAATGTGGAGAGGGTGAGGAGGTGAGGCCAGCTTCCCTCAGTGCCTTTACTTCTGAGACTGATGGGAAGTCCTCCTCATCCTTGGTGCTCCTCCCTGTGGTGTCCCCATTCATAGCTTTCTCTAGGGAGCGCTTGGCCGCCTCTATCCGGGACGCCGTGCTGATCTCCCCACCCTCTCCCTTGCCATTCCATTGGTGTGTGCTGTGCTGTGTCCCTCCGGCATCCCTGTCTTCTCTGCGAGGAAGCTCAGGGCTGGTGCTCACTGCTGGCGTCCTCTCAGGGGCAACACTAATCTCTTCCTGTAGGCAGTCTGTGTCCATCCTGCATCATGAGTTCACTGCAACACAAAGAAACAGTGGCATTCAAGATATATGTCATGAATCTGCAAAACTACATATTTCCTTTAATACAATTGAATAAGAATATCAAAAGAAAAGAAAAAATTATAATTTTAAATCATGATGATAATTCTGTTTACAGAAATGTCTACCTACATGCCAAGCTAAGATCCCTTGAATGTGAATAGAAGAGATCAAAAGAGATGCTTTCTCTCCTGTAGGAATAAAAATACCTTAGTAGGGATTTTGGTACCCTGCATTTCTTTTTATCTACAATGACAGTATTCTTCCAAATCAGCTGTGTGTTGCTAGGCTGTGAATCCTTACCACAAAAATGCAAGTTGGCAAATACAAAGCACACTGGCCTTCAATGCAAGCTCTGATATCAAGTGACAACTGATCCTCACAGGCAACAGGCAGGCCTTGAAGACAGGGTGACTAATGCTGATGCTGCTGCTGTTGTGTTTTTTTACCAAGTGCTCATACCTGTCTCATGCCTTGCCTCACAGCTCACCAATGGTCTAGCACAGTTTCATACAACTATCATGTAAGAATTAAGAGTATTTACAAATCAAGCAAACACCATGCAGTAGTATATGCACATCCAACTAGCACAGACACTTCAGAACTGCCACACAGTCTTCTAAGTGCCACTTAGTGCCTCCTGACAGCTAAATATAATCTCCTAAAGGCCAGGCAATCAGGAACATTTCTAAATTAAGCATAATACCACATATGGCCTTCCTAATAATGCTGGGAGGACATAACCTAAAAGCAGGATGTATTTGTGCTGATATAACTAGAATTTACATTTATCTATCTATTTCTTCATGGAAATCCACACATCTGGCACATCAGATTCCCACAGACTTCACACAGAATCCATCAGCTGACTGACATGGAATCACTCATAGTGGCCTCATCTTTGGACTTGTCATTTTCTCATTAGTCAGCTCATATCATATCAATTCAAAGATGACTTGTTGCTGGCGGGCTGAAAGACCTCGGCATGGCTTCTCTCATACAAGAGCTAAATGCTAGTCTTTGTGTGAGGTGAAAGACTGACACCAACAGCACAGAGCGCTCTAGTCTTTGTGTGTAGCAAACGGCTGATACTAAAAACACCAATCACTCATTATCTTGCTTTACAATCAATTCTTAATATGCTGATCGAGTTCAAGACTCTAAATGCTCACAGTGATGAGATTCACCTGATATAAATGGGCAGAGATTCGTGATCTTGAGGAACTGCTTCACCAAAACTATACCTACTTAGCATCCTGTGCATGACTTTACCTTAGTAATAACAAGACTGCATTCCCTACTTACACAACACTCATGTTTGTGCAATAACACTTTTAGAACAACACTTTCAAAAGAACCCAAGGAACAGCATGAGGTGGGGAATAGCACTGCTTGAAACCATTATTAACAAAAATGACAAGTGATTGCTGGTGACAATTGATCCACAAGGGACAGAGTGACGGCTGCTGCTGTCACCCTTGTCGTGTTTTTCACCAAGTCTCTTGCCTCGTCTCAAACCTCACCAATGGTTAAGAGCAGTTTGATTATGTTGAAATAACATTAGTGTTTTCATCTGACGGTAAGGTTAGGTTTAGATCAATTCAGTTCAAACCATCCCTTCATTGTGTGGATTGATTTGAAAAACAGCATAATTTTGGGTCAGAAATAAATAGTATGTGTTTAGATATTGATAGGCTAAGGTTATATCCAAAATTCCTGGGCAGTTTCGTACAACCACTATGTAACATTTAAGGGCACTTCAGAATCAAGCACTGTGCAGCAGTATATGTACATCTGACTGCCACACACAAATCATTTCAAAACTCTCGGTGGCAGCATGAAGAGGCAAACAAAACAGCATGACACCACCACTAAAAAAGGTTGCCACCGTGGGTGTGTTATACCATGCTATACTAGCGAGTCAAACCAGCCAGACTGACTCCTACACTCGTCAAAATTATCACTGCATTGTGCCTGTTCTGTGCCAAGCTGTACCTTGACTAGCGAGTCTACACTTTAACCAGGGGTGGAGAGAGATCTATAGGAAGGCCAAACACCACCACCATCACCACCAAAGTCCCCCAACACGTCTTAACACACAGCCATTATTTCGGTACACAGCATTTTCCAAGTATTAAATCATCATAATATTTGTAAATGTTAATGTCGGTTAAAATTCGATCACACCACACCCCGACGCACTGACACAGACCGAGGGGAGCGCTGGTGCAATCCTGGCCCGCCGTCTACCTCCCTCCGTCAGTAGTACATTTGTGGTCAAATTTCACCAGTTTAAGTTACGCCACCCAGCCCTTGCTTCCCTTCACTCACCTCAGCACGTGCTTTCCCCCGAGCCTGAGTCCACCGGGGGATGCAGCAGGGGCGGGGAAACGCCTCACAGGTACGAGGCAACACTGTGCTACATATACACACACAGGTACCAAGCTCACCTGTGGGAGGAAAACAACAACAAAGGCGGTGATTGGTGGGGTGGTCAGGTACACACGCACCTAGCGTCTCTTATTTATCTCGTTTTTTTTTTTTCTTTCCTCCTTTATCTCTGCCTTTTTAAATCAGGTGTGACTCCGTTTATGACTTATTTTCTGGTTTTATTGTGAGTGTGGTTTAGTTTTGGTTTATAGAAGGAAAGGGTGGTTTTCATGTATTGGGTCTTTGTCGTGGTCTTTTTTGTTGTAATATCGTTTGTTCTACTATTGCTCGCCTTCACATGATTCGATTTATTAATCCTATCTATTACGTGTGTATTTTCCATGTCTACAGTCAAACACGCACCGAAAATAACGAAATAATATAGCCAATGAGAGAGAGAGAGAGAGAGAGAGAGAGAGAGAGAGAGAGAGAGAGAGAGAGAGAGAGAGACTATGCATAATTCTTGCACGAATCTGCGAAATCTGCATAAACGCACTAAATAACATCACAGCCATACTCCAATACTCTATAAAACACTTCATAATCACGTCAACTAAACACAAAGCCAGCATAGCCGCACCTTACCTGATACCACCACCGCACCACGTATCTATCAAAACTGCGTGGAGTTTAACGCGGATCAATCTATAATGGGCGATACTTGAGAAGGCAGACACAAGCCAGTGGAGCCTCGCGGC
This sequence comes from Scylla paramamosain, assembly GCF_035594125.1. Taxonomy (NCBI): domain Eukaryota; kingdom Metazoa; phylum Arthropoda; class Malacostraca; order Decapoda; family Portunidae; genus Scylla; species Scylla paramamosain. The sequence goes on along the minus strand of NC_087159.1, from coordinate 26,808,476 downwards.
CTCCCCTATACACTGCTGGGGAAACAAAACACGCCGCCGCCAAGGTAAACCACCGGATGCCGCCCCGGAAATGGGTGGGTGGGAGCAAGGGAGGGAGGGCGTAACCAGGGCGTCCCTCCTGCACTTCGTTATGGAGGGGTTTGAGGGAGTGAGCCAGCTTCGTTTTCTTATGAAGGATGATAGATGCGAGTGGTGAGTGACTGACTAGTGGGCCATATTCTGAAATACTTCTGCGTCGCACCTTTACGGCATTCAAAAGCCTCTAGTTGAAGTGACACGTTTTTTTCAGGGTGTTTTTACGGGTTAGTGACATAATGACATGATTTCTGTATTATACACAGGACAAACACTCTTGAGAACCCGGCTAATCATCCCTGTGACCTTTGAAAATAGTCGTGGTGGGAGTCAGAGAGCAGAGCGTTTCTGAATAGGGAGCACTGACTGACAGTGAAGTAATGATTAACCAGACCTACGAGTAATCTAACTTAACCAGGGCGTCTCTCCCACACTTCGTTATGGAGGGAGTGAGTCGCTGCCGCTTTCTGACGACGGATATGAGTTGCGCTGATTGTATGACTCACGGTGAGGTAATAGACGTGGGTGACTGGCTATCAGATCTGAAGCTTCACGTATCGCCTTCTCAAATAGGAAGATATGACACTGAAATTTTGTAATGTTTTAGGTATTATGGTATCACACTACATTATAGTTCTACAGTTAAGCTTGGTGACTCATCTTCTACGTCATGATAAATGCTACATACTATGCTGCGCCTCACGTCTCATCTTAATCAGTGAGTTATGACACTAAGATTTTGTATTGTATTCTAGGTGGATGGTATCATACTAGGTTACTATTGCTACTATAAGTAGGCTTAGTTATTCTCTACGTCGTGATGAATGCTCAACATGTCAGCATCTAGACCGACAAGCAATGGTAAGACAGAGCGATACCGATGTTCTAGTTCAGGCAGATGATTATTCTGTTATAGCTATGTTTACCTGCTCCGTTCTCTTCTACGCCACACTCTTAAAATTCCATGCTTCAAATGTCGTAAACCCAATAATAATTGCCACAACTCAGGGAGACCGTTATTCTAGTTTAGGTCGATGACAATACAATGCTACGCTTACTTCCTCAGTTCTCTACGTCGTACCCTTGCTGTTCTATGCTCCACATCTCTTGAAAAACAAGTAATGACAGCGTGATACTGTAGTTCCGAGTAGGTGACAACACACTGCATTCCACCTCTAGTATATATTTACGCTCACTAACCAGTTTTACGACGTCACTCTGCTCCACATCTCACGAACCAATAAACAATGACACGGCAGCGTGATACTATTGTGTTGGCCTCATGATGACACGCTGAAATCCTGCTGGAGTTACGCTTACATAGTTATACTCACCACTCAGTCCTCTCGAACACGTCACACTCTTACTTTTTTCGCGACACTTTCTCTGCACACGTCTGATTCCACCGCGGAGTTGGTGCAGAACAGCCCAGCGCGCGCTTGTGTGTGTGTGTGTGTGTGTGTGTGTGTGTCTGTGTGTGTGTGGAGGTGGGGGGGCAAGACTGATGACGGAGGGATACCGACTAGGGCGAAATATGATAACTGATTTAACGTGTCCAGGAGCCGGCTCGTCCACTTAATGTTAGGAATGTGTCCCACTCACCTACCTCCCTCCTTCCTACCTCTGGCTGCCTGCTTGCCTTCCTGCCTCGGCCCTGAAACACAGCTGGGCACATACGAGGCTTGAAAAACAGCTTTTTTTTTTTTTTTTTAAATTAACCATGACGAAGCAGATTATTGTGTTTTATACTTATCTGATTTCTCTCTCTCTCTCTCTCTCTCTCTCTCTCTCTCTCTCTCTCTCTCTCTCTCTCTCTCTCTCTCTCTCTCCAGAAAGTAATACCATGCCTCTCGTTAGTGACTTTTTAACGTGCTGCCTTGTGTCTGTCAGAGAGGAGCCATAGAATCGACTTAATCTGATATGCTTTGCGTCGAAGGGGAGGGGAGAGGAGGAAGGGCCGCCAAAGTGGATTTGTAGATTTGATATTTTAGGGCGGTTGACAACTGAGAGCGTCCCGCTGCCTCGACGGCGGTCGTCAGGAGGATTAAAATCAATCATTTAATCAGATTAGACGTCGACTCCCTCCCTTCCCAGAACCTCCCGTCCCCCCCCCAGCACAGGAACAGCAGCAACGAAAGGATTCTAATCTTGCTCCGTCCCCGCGTCCCGCTTTAGACCCTCCGCTGTGCCTCGCCCTTCCCTCTCCTACGGATTATCATTTCCTCGTATTCATCCACCTGTCTCTCCCAAGGTTTCCTAACATCCGCCTCTCCTCCGCACACTCTTCTGCCCATCTCCCAACCTTCAAGTCCACAAACTCCTAGATATGACGATGGTTATCAACATTTCTGAGGGCACTCTCAGGAGGCCTGGCTGCGCTGAACCTCACGAGGGGGAAGTGAAGAAGGTCGTCTGGTAGCAATAAGGTCTTCTGGGAGGCTTGTACGCGTCCAATGCTTCAGTAATGGACTAAATCTGAGGGAAAAGTCTCTGTAAATGAGCCTCTTATTCTATTTATTCTGCTATTAGTGCTCATATTGATGACCTTGGTCCACTACTACTACTATTACTACTACTACTACTACTACTACCACTACTACTACTACCTAAGAAGAAGAAGAAGAAGAAGAAGAAGAAGAAGAAGAAGAAGAAGAAGAAGAAGAAGAAGAAGAAGAAGAAGAAGAAGAAGAAGAAGAAGAAGAAGAAGAAGAAGAAGAAGAAGAAGAAGAAGAAGAAGAAGAAGAAGAAGAAGAAGAAGAAGAAGAAGAAGAAGAAGAAGAAGAAGAAGAAGAAGAAGAAGAAGAAGAAGAAGAAGAAGAAGAAGAAGAAGAAGCAACAACAACAACCACCAGCACCACCACCACCACCAGCACCACCACCACCACCACCACTAGCACCACCACCAGCACCACCACCACAACAACAACAACAACAACCACAACCACAACAACAACAACCACAACAACCACCACCACCACACTACTACTACTACCTAAGAAGAAGAAGAAGAAGAAGAAGAAGAAGAAGAAGAAGAAGAAGAAGAAGAAGAAGACAACAACAACAACCACCACCACCACCACCACCACCACCACCACCACCAATAACAACAAATGACTGACTGACTGATGAACTACACAGCTAATCAACTAACCAACTAACTAACAAGGCAACCAACTAACCAAACGCCCTATCTGACTAACAAAACACATCACAACTCCTAACGAAAAAAAAAAAACAATAAAAACTAACGAACATAAAAAAAAAGTTCTCTTACCTTTCCATCCCCCTCGGCAGTGTTACCAGGTCAGGGAACACACTCAGAACACCCACCCCTCGTCCCTGAGTATTGGAAGCCTTCAGAAGATCAGTTGTTATCCTTCCCCATAGAGAGACTGGACAGACGACCTTAGCACCTGTCAGGACGAGACGGAATAGGGTCACCGCTGTCATTGAGGGCCTTGACGTCAATAGGTAAAGGGGATTAGATTATTAGGAAGGTTAGTGTTTTGATAGGTGAGTGGGCGAGAAGATGAATGGGGTTATGGGTGAATGGATGTACGGATGTATGTATGTATGTATGTATGTATGTATGTATGTATGGATGGGTGAATGGATGGATGGATGGATGGATTAATGAATGAATGAATGAATGGGTGAATGAATGGATAAAAGAATTAATTAATTAATTAATTAATTAATTAATTAATTAATTAATGGATGTACATATGAATAAATAGATAATAAACGAATAACTGAACGAAAAGATCGGTAAACAATTAGATAGAAAATAAATGATGGGAAAATTAGAAAAAAAAATGAGACGGAAGAAAAATAAAAAAAAGAGGAAGAAACGATGATGAAGATGGTGATGATAATGGAAAAAAAAAGAAAAGAAAACCAATACAGAAGGAAACCAAAGACGAAACAAATACACCACCACCACCACTACCACCACCACCACCAGGTTTTCAGTAAATAATCACTTTCAGAAACGGTTTCGCCATTATACTGAAGTCATTGCATAAATAAACACAAGCCATATAGTCCAGCTTACATTACTGTACGTTTGTGTCTGACCAGCAGGTGTGTGTGTGTGTGTGTGTGTGTGTGTGTGTGTGTGTGTGTGTGTGTGTGTGTGTGTGTGTGTGTGTGTGTGTGTGTGTGGGTGGGTGGGTGGGTGGGTGTGTGTATGTGTGTGTGTGGGTGGGTGGGTGTGTGTGTGTGTGTGTGGGTGGGCAGGTGGGTGGGTGTCCTTGTGGCCTTGTGTACAATTTCATTAGTTCGCTCCAATTTAATTTGTCTTCAAATTAGGTATTCATATGAGAGAGAGAGAGAGAGAGAGAGAGAGAGAGAGAGAGAGAGAGAGAGAGAGAGAGAGAGAGAGAGAGAGAGAGAGAGAGAGAGAGAGAGAGAGAGATTTTTATGCAACTCATCATAATTTTTAAACATACCAAAACTAAACAATAACAACAACAAAACGAAACAAATAAATTATTGTATTTATAACCTAAACAATAATAAAAAAGACTACACAAGGCTAAGAGACAGAAGGGAGAAAAAAGAAAAATCATCACAGTTAATGGAGAAACAGATTACCTTTCCCCTCAGTACCTCGCTACCGAGGACGGTATTCTGAAACGCTTTGGTCTCTCAACACGACCATTTTCAAAGACCACAGAGATGATTAAAGCCGGGTTTGCAAGACTGTTCCTTCCATTAATAATGTAGAAATCTTGTTAATCTATCACTAGAACCGTAAAAACACCCTCAAAAACCTGTGTAACTTCAACTGGAGGCCTCTGAAAGTACTGGAGATGCGGCCAGAAATGTTTTTCGGAATATGGTCTAAATAGGTCTTCTACTGCTTGCTTGCTGGCTGGCTGGCTGGCTGGTTGGTTGGCGGCCTGGGGGAGAAGCAAATCGATGTCCAGGGAATATATATAGAGTGAGTTAGGTGCACCTGGCCTCGATAAACTGTGAATTTAACCAGATCTGCGGCGCTTCGGCATTAAAGCGATTCTGGTTCGGTGACACACTGGGAGAATTCTGATTTGGTGGAACATTTCGTGCCAGGATGTGGGCCGCGCGTCACTCCTCACCCCGCCACGCCGCCCCGCCCCACCCCACCCGGAAAACAAAGTGAAAGTGAGAGAGAGAGAGAGAGAGAGAGAGAGAGAGAGAGAGAGAGAGAGAGAGAGAGAGATGAAAAAAAAAAGGTTTTCAATGCGCTGAAATAAAATTAGTGCTTGTAATTAATGCGGTGAAGTCTCTCTCTCTCTCTCTCTCTCTCTCTCTCTCTCTCTCTCTCTCTCTCTCTCTCTCTCTCTCTCTCTTTAATGTAATGCAAAACACGAACAAATATAAAGAACACTTAAATGAATGAGGATGGAAAAATATGTATAATACTAATGGTGGCTGTTCTCGTTAGCAAAGGCCACCTGCTGCTATGAGGGACCAACTCTCTTTTTTCCTCCTCTCTCTTTTAATTACCTGCTGATTAAAACAGACCGAACATAGGTAAACAGGTTTGGAAATTATTTGCTTGCTTAATCTAATCGCGAGTGTTGTTGTTTGCCGAGTGAAACACACACACACACACACACACACACACACAAGGTAGTACATAGTGATGATGCTACTCGTACATGAGGTGAGTAAACTAAACTATTATGCGTTACGGAGATTGTGTGGTTCTGTAGCTGCTAATGATAAAAAGACAAATAAAACTAAATGTGTGAATGAATAAAATAAATAAGTAATAATAGTTAAATGAAATGGATAAGAATAAATAAAAACAGATAAATAATAAATGAAATGAAACAAAAATGCATACTCGTACACTAAAATGAAAATAAGACATAGAAAATGGAAAGAAATAAGAAAAAATATATAAAAATAAAAATAAAATAAAAAGATAAGTAAAATGAATGAAATAAAACAGATAAATGACAAAGAAAATAAATAAATAAACAAAACAAAAATAAAACAAAGAATAAACAAGAAAGAGAAAAAGGAGAAAGCTACTCTTGTGAACGCCGTCGACACTCATACCCCAGTCAACGCCATCTATTGAACACTTATGATAGGCTCGGAGCAAGAAGGGAACAGTCTGAGAGGAACACCCGCACGCCAGAATCTCTCCCTGACTCACGAATTATTGCTTATTGCTGATAGCTTTAGATACTGACGGTTCCTTTTTTGTTTTACTTTTATAATCTCGCTATTTTCTGCGTGATTTATTGCCCATCTCGCGCCGGCTGCTATTAGTTTTATTCACAAATTCTGCTTCAATGTTGCTAAAAAGCGAGACGAACAGACAGACAGACAGACGGACAGAGATCTAAACAGACAGACAGACTGACTGACTGACAGACAGACAACCAGCCAGCCAGATTGAGACAGACAGACAGACAGACAAAGGGGCAGGCAGACAGAAAACTAACCATGCAGCCAGCCAGACAGACAGACAAACAGACGGCCAGATAGACAGACACAAACGGACAGCCAGGCAGCCAGCGAGTGAGACAGACAGACAGACAAATAGACAGCCCGACAGACAGACCAAATGTTCTTAGATTCTTCTTTTTTTTTTTTTCGTAGAAGCACGATAACAAAACAAAATAAACGAAGCCAAGTGCACGCGCGCGCGCGCGCGCACACACACACACACACACACACACACACACACACACACACACACACACACACACACACACACACACCGTTTATTATTATTTATTATTATTACACACCACCACCACCATCACCACCACCACCAGCTCATATATTTCCTTTCAATTTTCATTGTAAAACACTTCCACTTGTCACTGTAATCCCCCATACTTTGTAACCACTAAGAACCCTTTAATATTGACAAGCATATATTTTCATTCTTACGGCTACAACATTAATAAACAGCTAATTATTGTTATTATTATTATTATTATTATTATTATTATTATTATTATTATTATTATTATTATTATTATTAATGTAATTTTTCTGTATATATACACACACTCATACACTCTCTCTCTCTCTCTCTCTCTCTCTCTCTCTCTCTCTCTCTCTCTCTCTCTCTCTCTCTGCCACGAGTTTTGATACGTGCCATTTCATACAGGCCGCGTATCTATTATTTATTTGATCCTCTGCTAATGCATGCTTGTATATCTGTGTGATTTATGCATCTGTATACTGCCATGCATTTATTTGAATAGTTTACGTGTTGGTGTAATTTTCATATTTGCATAATACTCGTGCAGGGTGAGTCTCGCTCCCTGGTGCCGTGCCGTACCTTGCCGTGCCGTGGCGTGCCAAACTAGCGGCGCCTGGCAGGGGTGTGTGGCACGCTGCCCGCAACCCCCAGGGCAGCAATATCAGCAGGGGCGTGATGGGGCCGAGCACAGGAAAGGGAAAACACCGAACGCTGAGTAAATGGCAGAGAGACGCAGGGTGTATGCAGTTCATCCTTCTCTCTCTCTCTCTCTCTCTCTCTCTCTCTCTCTCTCTCTCTCTCTCTCTCTCTCTCTCTCTCTCTCTGTGTGTGTGTGTGTGTGTGTGTGTGTGTGTGTGTGTGTGTGTGTGTGTGTGTGTGTGTTTCGCAGCTACACACACACACACACACACACACACACACACACACACACACACACACACACACCTCTAGTAATAAATATTTGTTACTTTTCTTTATGTAAGTTTCACGTCAGAATGTAAAAGTTGTTTCTCTCTCTCTCTCTCTCTCTCTCTCTCTCTCTCTCTCTCTCTCTCTCTCTCTCTCTCTCTCTCTCTAACGTAAACCCCACCCATGAATACTTACCGTCACAGGAACACAAGAGAACAGACTGCATTAAACACCTGACCCACACCACACAGATCCTGCACACATTCATATCCTTGCCTTCACTCACCACCGCCACTCACTCCTCACTGCCATTCCTCCACACTCCCTCACACACCACACCACTCCTCACTCTCACCTGTACCTTCTACCGCTCAGTATCCCTTTACTTAAATAACCTTAACTTAACTGGTCCTCCCCCTCCTCCTTCTCCTTCTCTTCCCCTTCAGGCATTCCCACGCTCTTCGTCTTCCTCCTTCTTCAGGTACTCCCTACCCCTTCCTCCCTCCCTGGGCTTACTCTATCCCCCTTCCTTCTCTCCCTCAGGCACTCCTACGGCCTCACATCTCTTACAGTCACTTAGTATCCTTCCTTTATATTCCTTCCTTTCCCTGATCAGTGCCTCGTTCTTCCTTCCTTCTCTCCTTCCCTCTCTTATGCACCGCCGAAACTTAATGTCATGTTGTGTTCGTTGTTGTGGTCGTCTCTCTCTCTCTCTCTCTCTCTCTCTCTCTCTCTCTCTCTCTCTCTCTCTCTCTCTCTCTCTCTCTCTCTCTCTCT
>NC_087159.1:26785000-26795000 GCF_035594125.1 Scylla paramamosain | reverse complement strand
ACGAAGCTTAAGCCAAACTAAGCCAACCTAACTAACTAGACCTAAAATAAACACGCATAACATAGCATAACATAACCTAACCTAACCTAACCTAACATAACATAACATAACCTAACGTAACCAAACCTAACCTAACCTAACGTAACCTAACCTAACCTAACGTAACCAAACCTAACCTAATCTAACCTAACCTAACCTAACCTAACGTAACGTAACCTAACCTAATATAGCGAAACACAGCATAGCATAATTTAACCTAACGTAACTTAACCAAACGTAATCTTACCTAACCTAACCTAACCTAACCCAGCCTTACCTAATCAGATTTTAACATGAAAATTGTCAAGGTTGTGACACCAGTAACGGTGAAGGAAATAATGACAATGCAAGTACTGTCGACAAGGGGTGATGGTGATGATGAAAATAATGATGATGATGATGATGATAATAGTAATAATAATAATAATAATAATAATAACAATAATAATAATAATAATAATAATAATAATAATAATAATAATGATAATAAGTGTAATAATAATAACTACAGGTACCCGTATACTAGTAATGCTACGTTATATAACAATGATAACAGCACTACTACTACTACTACAACAACTACTACTACTTCTACTACTACTACTACTACTACTACTACTACTACTACTACTACTACTACTACTACTACTACTACTACTAATAATAATAATAATATATAACCAAGGTAAGAGAGAGAGAGAGAGAGAGAGAGAGAGAGAGAGAGAGAGAGAGAGAGAGAGAGAGAGAGAGAGAGAGAGAGAGAGAGAGAGAGAGAGAGAGAGAGAGAGAGAGAGAGAGAGAGAGAGAGAGAATGCAGGAGACACTCAATTAAACCTGCAATCAGACAGACAGATAAACAGACAAGCAGACAGACGGACAGGCAGCCAGGCAGACACTGGGCAGTTACACACAGACAGACAGACAGACACACACACAAACAAACAGACTTTCAAGAGCAATATTTTAACCGGAAACTGTATCTCGATCCAATGTTCCAAGCAGTCCTCCTCTTCCTCCTCCTCTTCCTCATTCTCCTCTTCCTCCTCCTCTTCATCTTTATCTTTTGTTTTCTTCTTGCTTCTCCCTTGCCTCTTTTCCTCCATTTGCTTTTCCTCCTCCTCTTCTTCTTCCTCCTCCTCATCTTATCCTTTTTTTTTTCTTTTTTCTTTTTCTTCTTCCTCTACCTCATTCTCTTTCTCCTCTTCCGTCTCCTTCTCTCCATCTCTAATTTTCTCCTATTATTTCTTCTCTACATCTCTCTTCGCTTTTTTTTTCTTCTTTTCTTCTCCTCCTCTTCTTTTTCTTCTTCTTGTTTTCCTCTTTGTCTTCCTTCATTCCGCTTTTAATTTTAGTCTATTCTCTCTCTCTCTCTCTCTCTCTCTCTCTCTCTCTCTCTCTCTCTCTCTCTCTCTCTCTCTCTCTCTCTCTCTCTCTCTCTCTTTAACTTGAGATTTCTTCTTTTTTTAATCTTCCTTTTTCTCATTTTTCTCCTTTCATCTCCTCTTCCTCCTCCTCCACCCCTTCTTCTTCTTCTTCCTCCTCCTCCAATTTATCATATTGTTCTTCGTCAACATTTTTCTTATTCTCTCCCTCTTCCTTGTCCTCTTCCTCCATCTCCTCCTCCTCCTCCTCCTCTTCCTCCATCTCCTCCTCCTCCTCCTCCTCTTCCTCCTCTTTTTCCTCTCTTACAAATTCCACCGATCATCATTACTTTCTTAGTTTTTTCCCTTCTTTGTCTTCTTCTTCTTCTTCTTCTTCTTCTTCTTCTTCTTCTTCTTCTTCTTCTTCTTTTTCTTCTTCTTCTTCTTCTCCTTCTGGATGTGGTATTAATATGATTTGTGTCAAGAATAAAAGTCTGCAGGTAATTTATATCCTCTCTCTCTCTCTCTCTCTCTCTCTCTCTCTCTCTCTCTCTCTCTCTCTCTCTCTCTCTCTCTCTCTCTCTCTCTCTCTCTCTCTCTCTCTGTGTGTGTGTGTGTGTGTGTGTGTGTGTGTGTGTGTGTGTGTGTGTGTGTGTGTGTGTGTCGGTGACTTATGATTAAACGGAGCCTCTCAGGAAGGAAGGAGAGAGAGAGAGAGAGAGAGAGAGAGAGAGAGAGAGAGAGAGAGAGAGAGAGAGAGAGAGAGAGAGAGAGAGAGAGAGAGAGAGAGAGAGAGAGAGAGAGAGGGGGGGTAAACAGGAAAGAGAACAAAAGGGAAACAGAAAGAAAGAGCAAGAACGTGAACTAATGAGGAAGAGGAAAAAGGAAAAAAGAAAGAAAATCAGGGTGTGGAAAGAAAGGAGAGAGAAAAAGAAGAAAAGAAAACAAACATTATATGCACTACGTGAGGAAAAGGGGAAACACGAGAGAGAGAGAGAGAGAGAGAGAGAGAGAGAGAGAGAGAGAGAGAGAGAGAGAGAGAGAGAGAGAGAGAGAGAGAGAGAGAGAGAGAGATTCTAAAAGGGGGATCTGTGTTACGTCTTGTCTTCTTCCTTCCTCCTCCTCCTCCTCCTCCTCCTCTTCCTCCTCTTCCGCTTCTTCTTCTTCTTACTCCTCCTCCTCCTCCTCAAGCTCGACTCATCACCAAGCTCATTGCAAAGGACAGCCTCTCTCTCTCTCTCTCTCTCTCTCTCTCTCTCTCTCTCTCTCTCTCTCTCTCTCTCTCTCTCTCTCTCTCGTATTGCCCAGACAGTTGTATTTATCTCTGAAGCCACAAATTTAATTACCACGACCTCTCTCTCTCTCTCTCTCTCTCTCTCTCTCTCTCTCTCTCTCTCTCTCTCTCTCTCTCTCTCTCTCTCTCTCTCTCTTTAAAGCGATAAATATGAAAATAAACATTAGCTGATATTTTCGCATCATTAACTTCAAATAAGGATGTGTGTTTATTTTCTCGCTCTCTCTTTTATTTTTTCTCTTAGTTTTTTATTTTTTTGCTTGGTACACGCACGTTAATGTCGTGTTAAGGAACATTACTGGAGCTGTGATGCTTTTTTCTTTATTTTTTTTAACATCATCCTTTTTTTTCTGTTTTTTTTTCTTTATTCGTAGTTAATGAGATTTTTTTTTTTTTGACGGTGGTGGAGTGTGTTTGGTGGGTTTGGTGTGGTGGGGAAGGGAAGGGAAGGGAAGGGAAGGGAAGGGAAGGGAAGGGAAGGGAAGGGAAGTGATGGGAAGTGAAGGGAAGGGGAGGGGAGACAGAGGTTGTGATGAAGGGGAAGAGGGTTAGGGGAAGGGGAAGGAGAAGGAGAAGAAGGAGGAGGAGGAGGAGGAGGGGGAAGAAGAGGAGGAGGAGGAGGAGGAGGAGGAGGAGGAGGAGGAGGAGGAGGAGGAGGAGGAGGAGGAGGAGGAGGAGGAGGAGGAGGTGTGTGTGTGTGTGTGTGTGTGTGTGTGTGTGTGTGTGTGTGTGTGTGTGTGTGTGTGTGTACAAATCACGTCAGACACACGCACGCACGCGCACACACACACACACACACACACACACACACACACACACACACACACACACACACACACACATACACACGTGCAGGAAATATACATGAAGGTATAGACAAGGAGAGAGAGAGAGAGAGAGAGAGAGAGAGAGAGAGAGAGAGAGAGAGAGAGAGAGAGAGAGAGAGAGAGAGAGAGAGAGAGAGAGAGAGAGAGAGATTCGAACCCTCAGAATTCCCGACGACAGGACAAGATTAAAACCAAGAACCACCACCACCACCACCACCACCGCCACCGACCCCACCACCACCACCGCCACCACCACCACCATCACCACCTCAACTCAAACAGCGATGGACTGGATGGAAGAAAACGTAATTTGGGCCAATTGTGCTTTTTTAGTACGATTTTTTTTTTTGTCTTTATTTGGTGAGGGCGGCGCGGCATTGATCCAGATGGGCGGGCGGCGGGCGGGGTGGGGCCAGGTAGGGCGGGGAAGGGCGGGGCGGTGGCCAGGAGAGAGAGAGAGAGAGAGAGAGAGAGAGAGAGAGAGAGAGAGAGAGAGAGAGAGAGAGAGAGAGAGAGAGAGAGAGAGAGAGAGAGAGAGAAGCAACAGACCCACCCACCCTCCAGACCTGCAGTGCACACACACACACACACACACACACACACACACACACACACACACACACACACACACACACACACACACAGGTTTCCAGGTGAAGCTGCAGCACTCTACTCGTGCTGCTCTGGGTTTCTGTGCTGCAGGGAAGCGAAGAGGAGGAGGAGGAGGAGGAGGAGGAGGAGGAGGAGGAGGAGGAGGAGGAGGAGGAGGAGGAGGAGGTGAAGGAGGAGGAGGAGGAGGCGGAGGTCAGAGAGGGGCGTTACCTCCACGCTCGTTCCCCTCACCTTCCTTCCCTCCCTCCCCTCGCTTCCCCTTCCCCACGATGGCTGGGTACATACATGTTGGCGGAATGGGGGAGAGAGTGACGGGGGGGGTAAGAACACCACACAGCACCACCACACCACCACAACATACAAACAATACTTATACACCACACTACCAACGCACACACACACACACACACACACACACACACAGGCGCAGTACGTGAAAATGACCGATGCGTGAGTGGGTGTGAGTGTGTGAGAAAGAGAGACTGCATGCGTGTATATGTATGTACGTGAGTGTACGTATGTATGTATGTATGTGTGTGAGTGTGTGTGAGTGTGTGTATATGAGTGTATGTGCGTGTGTGTGAGGGGGAGGGAGGGAAGCAGGGACGGCCGGGCCAGGCGACTCTGCTTCCCCCGCGGTATCCAATGGCAGCGAGAGGCGGCGGCGGGGCTGGAGGAGTGCGAGGCGCCTGGATCACACACAGCGCGTCCAGGGCCCGAGGAGAGAGGTACTCGAGCCTCGCCGCGTACTGGGACCCGCTAGTCTTACTTTGTACTCTTCCTGAAGTGTGGTGGTGTGGTGGCCATGAAGGCGGTGGTGTTGGTGCTGCTGGTGGCCCTCTGGGTTGGGGGCGAGGCCAAGAAGAAGGACGGACAGCAAGAGGATTTTGAGTTCGTGGAGGTAAGACGCCAAATGTCGGCGCTTCGATTTTTTCCCGCGGAGCAAAGAAGCCGTAGTGAGCCCGACATGGAGGCGGCCCTTGCTCCCTGCCGCCCTCCCTCACACCCTGGCGCCCTCACACGCTCCCTGACACCCTCACACCCTCCTTGACACTCTCTACACTCTGATATCAGTAATATTCCGTCATTTTACATTATGAGTCACGCCCAGCTCCTCCTCCTCCTCCTCCTCCTCCTCACGTCCTCCTCCCATTTCAGCCCCACCCTCCTCCTCCTCCTCCTCCTCCTCCTCCTCCTCCTCCTCCTCCTCCTCCTCCTTCTCCTCCTCATACACCCATCGCCCCGTACCTCCTCCTCCTCCTCCTCCTCCTCCTCTTCCTCATCATCCTCATACCCTCCTCCTCCTCCTCCTCTTCCTCCCTCCTCTTCCTACATGACCTTGCGAGGTGTGGCACTGTAATGTCCCTCCTCTCCGCATTCCTTCCTTCCTTCATTCCCTTCCTCTCTCTCCTCCTCTTTCTTTCCTTTCCTCTCTCTCCCCTCTCTCTCTCTTTCTCCCTCCGAAGGCAAAAATTATATTACTGACTAGCCAATCTACGTCGCTGCTTCTGACACACACACACACACACACACACACACACACACACACACAGAGAGAGAGAGAGAGAGAGAGAGAGAGAGAGAGAGAGAGAGAGAGAGAGAGAGAGAGAGAGAGAGAGATTCAGTGCTAGGTAAGAGGGGAGGGGATTTAGGTAGGGGGGTAGGGTAGAATCTGATGAAGACCCTTCTCCCCCTCCATCCATCCCCTCTTCCCCTCCCTCCCTTCCTTCCTCTTCAGTGATCCTTGGCTGGTGGAGGAGGAGGAGGAGGAGGAGGAGGAGGAGGAGGAGGAGGAGGAGGAGGAGGAGGAGGAGAACATGCTTGTCTTCTCTATTATTTCTTTTGTTTCTTTTTCCTCTTTAGTGTGTGTGTCTTGTCTCATCTTCCTCCTCCTCTTCCTCTTCCTCCCTTCCTCCTCCTCCTCACCCCGTCTGACTCACTTCCCCCTCCCCTCCCCTTTTCCTCGTCTCCATGTCACCCCTGCCACTGTAATACTCTGCCACGCCTCCTCCTCCTCTTCCTCGTCCTCCTCCTCCTCTTCCTCTTCCTCCTCTCCTTCAGTAATTATGACAGAACACACGACCAGCTTTTAGTTCTTCTGATTAATGAGTCCCCCTCTCTCTCTCTCTCTCTCTCTCTCTCTCTCTCTCTCTCTCTCTCTCTCTCTCTCTCTCTCTCTCTCTCTCTCTCTCTCTCTCTCTCTCTCTCCGGTCTGTTATATTGTTTTAATTAATTTGTAAAACTTGCTGTACGTGATCTATTTAAAGTTTCCATGTGTGTGTGTGTGTGTGTGTGTGTGTGTGTGTGTGTGTGTGTGTGTGTGTGTGTGTGTGTGTGTGTGTGTGGTTATTTGAGGAATTATTATTATTATTATTATTATTATTATTATTATTATTATTATTATTATTATTATTATTATTTCATTATTATTATTTGTTAGATACGATAAAAATAGCTTTTTCTTGAACAATATCATGACTTTTAAAACTATAATACTCTCTCTCTCTCTCTCTCTCTCTCTCTCTCTCTCTCTCTCTCTCTCTCTCTCTCTCTCTCTCTCTCTCTCTCTCTCTATCGACAATCACTATCGTTCCTTCAAGAATTCTCTGCATCACACTGCGGAGGAAAGAGAGAGAGAAAAATGTATATAATTCCGTGAGGGACAAAATTATTTCCCGGTTTTTATAAGACTTTATTTTTTCTTATTTATTTATTTGTCGTATTCGTAAACTTTCATTGTCTTCTTGTTTGCGTTATTTTTTTCTTCTTTCTTTTTCTTGGTGTCTGATTTTTTATCGTTCTTTTTTGTGTTTTTATTTTTTGGGTTTATTTTACACACACACACACACACACACACACACACACACACACACACACACACACACACACACACACACACACACACACACACACACACACACACACACGCACGCATGTTTTATATATATATATATATATATATATATATATATATATATATATATATATATATATATATATATATATATATATTCTGGCAGTTTTCTTTCTTTTCTTTAAACCGTGTTTTTTTTGTTTTCGTTTCTCTCTCTCTCTCTCTCTCTCTCTCTCTCTCTCTCTCTCTCTCTCTCTCTCTCTCTCTTCTCTTTCTTGATCTAATTTTTCTTTTCTAATTGTGTTTTCTTTGGTTTGTGATTTACTTCGTATATCTTGTCTTTCCTTTTTCTCTTTTCTTTAGATATTGTTTTGTTTTGTGTCTTGTGTGATTGTTTTCTTTTTCTTCATTTTTCAATTTTTTTCATTTTTCATCGTGTTTTTATTTCTTTCTCATTTACTTTCTATATATTTTTTTTTTTTTGTACATTTACCTTTGTATATTTATTGTATTATTATCGTTCTCTTTCTGCTACTGATCTTTTCCCCTTTCTTTTCTCAAATTCGTATTTTTTCTTGTTTTTTTGTTTTTGTTTATTTTCTACATTTACTGTCCGTTTCTTCATCTAATCGTGAAATCCTTTCCTCTTCTGGATTGATTTTTATTACTCTTTTCTTAAAGAAAAAAGTTCGTTCCATTGGCAGGAAAGAAATTCTCAGCAGATTTTGTGGTTTTATTTTTATTTTTGTTTCAAGCTCCAACAAATCATCGAATTATTTCCTCCCTTTTCTACAATTTTATTGCTTACTTTTTCTAAGCACCCACTTTGTTTTCGCTTTTTCTTGTTTTTTTTCTTTTTTTCTGTGTTTATGATTTAATTTCCAATTTTTCTCTTCCAGTTTCAACAAATCATAGAATTATTTCCTCCCTTTCTTTAATTTCATAGCTATTTTTTTCTAAACACTCACTTTTGTTTGATTTTTTTTTTTGTATTTGTGATTTTTCATTATCAAACACTTTTATTTATTACTTTTAAAAGCCTTGCTGACAAATACACGCATCAACTTTTAAATTTACCTTCTATTTTTTAATCAAATTAAAACTTCCGTTCTTTCTTTTACCTTTATATTTACTGTTTTCAGTTGTTTTTAATTCCTTTCCCAAGTAATTTATTTTATGTTTTTATTTTCTGCTTCTTTATGTAATCGTAGCTTTCTCTATTTATTTATCTTTCACAACCTAAACCAAACTAACTTTCAACTTTCTTTCTTATTTTTTTCTTGAACTAATCCAAACTTATTTTTTCATCCTTATACCTCAATCACCAACTTTCCAATATATTCCTATCTTACATAACTCTCCACCTTTAGGTACGATAATAACACAGTCCTCGTTCGATAATAATTACACGGCTTGACGGAGTACTTACCGACGCAACACAACATCAACAGCGAAGGGAGATGAAGCGGATAATGAATTGAGGTTACAGAGATCCTGAGATTAAACATAAACGTCGATGATCTCCGCTGCTCACTTTGCTTTCTTCCATATCTCGTTACATTTCCTTTTTCCTTCTTGCATGTATTTGTCTCTACTTTATTTATTTTCAGCTTGTATGTTTTCCAAGTAACAAACGGCAAACAATTCGAAACATACCTATACACAAACACAAGTCTACATAAGAACATAAGAACATAAGAAATAAGGGAAGCTGCAAGAAGCGACCAGGCTTACACGTGGCAGTGACTGTATGAAACACACCTACCTATTTCCATCTGTTATCCCCATCCATAAACTTGTCTAATCTTCTCTTAAAGCTCTCTAGTGTCCTAGCACTAACTACATGATTACTGAGTCCGTTCCACTCATCTACCACTCTATTTGAGAACCAATTTTTTCCTATCTCCTTCCTAAACCTAAATTTTTCAAGCTTGAACCCGTTATTTCTTGTTCTACCCTGGTTGCTGATCCTAAGAATTTTGCTTACATCTCCCTTGTTATAACCCTTATACCACTTAAAGACTTCTATCAGGTCCCCTCTTAACCTACATGTAAACTTCTATACACCAACACATCTATACACGAAAGCACCTATACACTCAGTTATCTATACACGTAAACATTTATAAACTAACCTAACCTATACGCGAAAAATCTATACACTTAACTATTTAATCATGCAAACAATGGTATATACGATTAAAAGAGCAAGAAATATAGATACACATCCATAGAACACACAAACATTTATACAAGTAAGCATCTATACACATAACTGTCAGTAAACTTAGCTACCTATAGACACACACACACACACACACACACAAACAACGGAATATGCAAGTAAAAAAAAAAAAAGAAGAAGAAGAAAAGGAAAAGAAAGAAAGAAATACACATGAACATCTACAATAAAAAGGAGATATCAAAAGGTGTGCAGTGTATGAAAGGGTTAATGAGTTAGATTATTTACGATTGCTGGTAAAAAAAAAAAAAAAAAAAAAAAGCGAAAAAAAAGGAAAAGAAAAAAATACGTACGGTTGCTGACAAAGGAAAATGGGAAAAAGAAAATGAAGAAGGGAGGAAAGAAGAAGAAAAACAAGAAGCGCGTAATTATTCTTTCCCTCGTTCTTCGCTGTTTGTTTTACTTTTGTTTTGTTCTGTTTGAGCGTTTTATCCTTTTCGTGAATATTGAGTTTCCTATTTTCTCTGTATGTTTCCCTTATTTCTGTCTGTTTCCTCTTTGTATCTATTATTTTTTCATCTCTTGTTTTCCTTTCTTCCTTCTTTCTTTTACCTCCTTTACTGTCTCTGCGTTTCCCCCGTTCATCATCTCTGCTTACTTCTCTTTAACTTCTCTGTCATTAGTTATCGATGGAGGAGGAGGAGGAGGAGGAGGAGGAGGAGGAGGAGGAGGAGGAGGAGGAGGAGGAGGAGGGGAACAGAAGGAGGAGTCTATGGTTATTACTGTAATTATTTGTGATATATATTCTCCTCCTCCTCCTCCTCCTCCTCC
>NC_087159.1:26775000-26782500 GCF_035594125.1 Scylla paramamosain | reverse complement strand
AATTAATATAACCAAGTTGGCGTGAGTGACGGCAGACTGTGCTAAGTTGACCTAATGCTGCTTGATTAATATTCCGCCTCACTCGTCTCGTCTCGTCTTGTCTTGTCTTGTCTTGTCTTGAGTTGCCTTTGTTTTGACTTGATTTGCCTCCACTGCTTTCAACTGTTCTTCTTATTCTACTCTATTCTTCTTATTGTTATTGTTATTCTTATTCTTAGAGAGACAGAGAGAGAGAGAGACGCAGAAGAAAGCTTATCTTTTTTTTTTTTTCTTTTTCTTTTTCTTACTTTTTTATTTGTTTCGTCTTGTCTTGTTTTTTTTTCCCCTCTCTCTCTCTCTCTCGTCTTGTCTTTGTTTTGACTCAATTTGCCTTCATTGCTTTCAAGTTTTCCTAAGTTTTCTTCTTGTTGTAGGACTTAGTTTTCTTTTTCTTTTTCTATTTACTTTCTCCTATCTAACTTGCTTCCATATTTTGGCTTACTTCTTTTCTTCTGCGTCTGTGTCAGTCTCTCTCTCTCTCTCTCTCTCTCTCTCTCTCTCTCTCTCTCTCTCTCTCTCTCTCTCTCTCTCTCTCTCCTTCTCTGTCTCTTCTCTTTTTCTTTTTTTTTACCAAGATAAGATTGCCTTTTTGGTGAATTATTAATGTTCTCTTTGTCTACGTATTCTCTCTCTCTCTCTCTCTCTCTCTCTCTCTCTCTCTCTCTCTCTCTCTCTCTCTCTCTCTCTCTCTCTCTCTGCTTGTCTGTCTTCGATACAAAAAAGAAAACTTAAAGAAATAATTAGGCACCGTTGTGAAGAATGAATAATAATCACCATCATCATCATCATCAGGATAAACATGGCAGGGATCACAACGGAGTAACAAAACATGAATATAGATGGAACACATAAACACACAAAACAAATGGATGCACACACACACACACACACACACACACACACACACACACACACACACACACACACACACACACACACACGGGGGCGGATAAAATAAAAAAGAGAAAATGAAAAAAAAAATTCAAATATTTATCGAACCAAATAAATAGAACTATAAATTAAGGAAGCTCTCTCTCTCTCTCTCTCTCTCTCTCTCTCTCTGAAGCAACCGTCACTGCCAGTCCACCACCATCACAACCTTCTTTCTTCTTCTCCGTTCCCCCTCCCTCTCCCTCTCTCACTCTCCAGCGCCTCTTCTAGTTATCAGCAGGAAGAGTGAGCACAGAGCAGACTTCCACGCCTTGGGCTTATCGCGGGCAAGTCCATTTTTTATCGAAATTTTTGCGTATGTGCGGTACGACACTTCCCAACATGGCGCAGGGTAGTTGTGGTGGCGGAGGAGGAGGAGGAGGAGGAGGACGACGAAGAAGTGAACTGCGCTGCCAGACGTCACTGTTTATCTGTTATAGGGAAGTGTCTCTCTCTCTCTCTCTCTCTCTCTCTCTCTCTCTCTCTCTCTCTCTCTCTCTCTCTCTCTCTCTGGCTTTTTTATTTTTTCTCTCATGTTACCAGATGTTCCTTGATTGGATGGGATATCAAAAGCTACGAGGGAAGGAGGAGGAGGAGGAGGAGGAGGAGGAGGAGGAGGAGGAGGAGGAGGAGGAGGAGGAGGAGGTAAAACAAAAAGATCAAATATAAATCTTTCCCTGATATTTTCTATTTCCTGGAAGTGAGCCAAAGTGATTCTGTGTAATAATAATAATAATAATAATAATAATAATAATAATAATAATAATAACAAAAATAATAATACGATTAGTGACGTTTCTTTTGTAATATTTAATCTCGATCAACAACAAAACATTCTCTCTCTCTCTCTCTCTCTCTCTCTCTCTCTCTCTCTCTCTCTCTCTCTCTCTCTCTCTCTCTCTCTCTAGCTTTTTTTTCCCCACATCCTTTTCTTTCTCACTCAACACACAATATCTCATTCTCCAGGATACACACAACTTCTCTACATTTTTTCCCTAAACAATTATTTTCCCTCTTATTTATTTTCCTCCCTCCTCGCTAAAGTTAATCTATTGTCACGTAAACTTTCTCTGCTTTTTTTTTATCCTTCATTTTTCCCCTCGACGTGGCAGAGAAATCGAGATAGAGAGAGAAAAATGGAGTCTTATTATTTTGCTTTTCGTTCCTTCTTTTGTGTTCCCTTGCGTTGTTCCAGTTGTTTCTCCGAAGCCTAAGTCGCCGCCAGGTGCACGCGTCCGGACACTCACTCCTGCTTCAACCTTATCCGCTTTTCTGATAATTTGTGTTCGAAACTTTTTGCGGAATGGCTTCAACTTTGGAAATCCTCCTCTTCTCTCTCCTTTCTTTTTTCTCCTTCCTTCCTTCCTTCCTTCTTTCTTTTTCTTTCATGGACTTCGTGAATATTCCTCTCCTCCTCCTCTTCCTCCTCCTCCTCCTCCTCCTCTTCTTTTCCTTCTTCGTTTTCGTCTTCCATCTATCTCAGCTTCTTTTTCTCCTGTTGTTCCTTCTTCTCTTTTTTTTCCTATTATTTTTTTCACGGACTTAGTGAATATTCGTCCTCTTCTTCATTTCTATTCGTCTTTTCCTTCTCTTCCTATTCGTTTTTTTTTCTGCTGCTTTGAATGGTTGTTTAATATTATTCCTTTTCTTCTTGTTCTCTTTCTCTCATTCCTAGTAATTCTAATGTCTTCTATATATCCCTCTTCTTCCTTTCCTTCCTTCTTCTTCTTCCTCCTATTCTTCTCTTATCGCTTCTTCCTCTAACAAATACTTTCATATGTGTCTCTGCTATCTTTTTTATTATCTCCTCCTCCTATTGTCCCGAATCTACATATTCCTCTTGCTCTTTCTCTTCTCCCTTTTCTTCTTTTTTTTTTCTGCGTAATGCTATTTTTATATATTCCTCCTCCTCCTTCTTCTCTTCTCTCTTTTCTTCTTTTTGTTTATTCTACTATTTCTTTACATTTTAGTTCTTATTGCCTCTTCCTCTTTTCCTTTTACTTAATTTTACTGTTGCTTTTATATCTATATTTTCTTTCTCCTTCTCTTCTTCCTTCTTTCTATTATTACTGTTTCATACCCTCCCTCTTTTTTCCTCATCTCTCTCCTTATCTCTTCCTTTTTTTCTTAATTTTACTGTTACTTTCACATATAAATCCTTTTCCTCCTTTTCCTTCTCATTTCTCCTCTTCACCGCTGTTTTTACGTCCTCGTCTTCTCTTCCTCTTTTCTCTTTTTCACTCTTACGCTGCAAATAAATCTGCTTTTCCTTCTTTTTTTTTATAAGTCTTATATACTCAGTCTCTCTCTCTCTCTCCTCTTTCTCCTTCCCACCTTTTACTTCTACTGCAATTCCTTCACATCTACAATCAGTCAGTCAGTCCATCAGTCCGTTAGTCAGAGATGCGTGGGTTCCGTGCAGACCTCTGTGTATTCTTGACGCTATAGTTATTTTCCCCAGCTGAATATTCATGTCTCACTCACTCAGGTGTTTACGATCTGTGTTCCCCGAAGCGCGCGTCACCCACCCGGCAAGGCTCTTCCTATCACTCCCTGGAAGGCTACGTAGATGCGCACGATTAACTCAACTCCTTGTGTTCCTGTAGCGTCTTCAAGGCTTGGCAGAAGTGTGTCTAGTTCGTCCGCTATTTAGAAACACTTGGCTCTCTCACTTTCACCACCACTGTTTTCCAAGGCCACACAGATGATCAACCGGGTTCTCAAGAGTGCTTCTCCTGTTAATTAAGTAGAAGTCTCGTTAATCTGTCACTAGAACCATGAAAACTCTCTTAGAAACAAGTGTAAGTTCAGTCAGACTAAAGCCTTTTGAATGTAGTGATGTCGCAGCGTAGAGGAGTTTTAGAATACTGTCCTTTGTCGCTGGCGTTTTCAAGGACACGCTATTGGGACAAGGGAGGTGGCTGGGTAGAGAATGTTATTTTGTGTCTCTGGTTATGCTGCTCTTCTTGTTTTCCATGTTCTTCTTTCTCCTCTTAATCTGTCCTCCTTGTTTTCCTCCTTGTTTTCCTCCTCCTCCTGCTCCTTAACTACATTTATTTTTCTTCATTTTTCCTTCCTATCAATTATGTTATGCTACCTTTTTTTCCTCCTCCTTCTCCGCTTCCTCTTCCTTGTGCACATTCTTCCTGTTTCATATCAATTTCCTTCTACTTCTGTTCATGTTCATCAATCCTCCTCCTGCTCCTCCTGCTCCTGCTGTTCCTGCTGCTCCATTATGCATCGTGGCGGTGGCGGCGTGGCATGCAGCGTGACGGGCTGACAAGGCGAGGCGAGGCTATCGTAATGGGAGGGTGTCTGTCAGCAGCGCCGCCCCGTGTTTCCAGAACGAGTGATGACATCCAGAGAGAGAGAGAGAGAGAGAGAGAGAGAGAGAGAGAGAGAGAGAGAGAGAGAGAGAGAGAGAGAGAGAGAGAGAGAGAGAGAGAGAGAGAGAGAGAGAGAGAGAGAGAGAGAGAGAGAGAGAGACTGTGTGTGTGTGTTTATAAATCGTTTTCCTTCGTCTCAGTTTTTATTTTTTTACTTTTTTGTGAGTTTTTTTATGGTCTCTCTCTCTCTCTCTCTCTCTCTCTCTCTCTCTCTCTCTCTCTCTCTCTCTCTCTCTCTCTCTCTCTCTCTCTCTCTCCCTTGAATTACTTGCCCTAGATCGATTTTTCCTCTTTTTGTCTTTTTTTTCATTTTTATTCGTACCCTGTGAACCTTTCCCCTCTTACTCTCCCTCTCCCTCTCTCTTTCTTGAGTGTGTGTGTGTGTGTGTGTGTGTGTGTGTGTGTGTGTGTGTGTGTGTGTGTGTGTGTGTGTGTGTGTGTGTGTGTGTGTGTGTGTGTAGTCTTGTGGTATTATTGTTATTATTTTTGTTTTTATCGTTGAGTGAGTGAGTGAGTGAATAAGAAAATGGAGGATTAGTGATAATAACAATAATAACCAATAACTGATGGGGGAAAAATAACTGGAAGAAGAAGAAGAAGAAGAAGAAAACAACAAAAAAAGAACAAGAAATAAAGAAAAGAACATTAACTACAGCTACTACTAACACACACACACACACACACACACACACACACACACACACACACACACACACACACAGAAGTACGAATGATAAACCTAATGGGCTTGTTCTTTCCGGCAAAACGATCACCTAATGAGTTCCCGGCATGGTTATTGCTCCCAAACTTTCAAACTGCTCCACACTGCAACCATCCCCGCTTCCCTTCACTTCCCTTCACTTCCATTTCCTTCCTTTCCATAGATATTTTTTTCTTTTTTCTAATCTGTCAATTATTTTTTCTGTATCTACTTTCTTTTCCCTTCTATTCTCTTTCATGTAGCCCTTTCTTTCTTCCTTTCTTCCTCTTCCCTTTCTCCATATTCTCCCGTTTCTTCTATTCCCTTTATTTTTATTTTTCAGTTGGTGTGTTTATCCTTTTCTGTCTATCTAGTTTCTTTCTCCTACTCCTGTCTGCTTTTCTTTCCTTCCTTCTTCTTCTTGTTCTTCTTTATTTCTGTTTATCCACTTATATTCTTGTATCTGCTTCTTCTTCTCCTCTCCCTTCCTTTCCTTTTATATCTTCTTCTTTTCTATCTATTCAGTTTTATTGTTCTGTCTACTTTACATTTCCTTTTTTTCTTTCCTTTCTTTCCTCATACAGTTCTCTTCCTCTTTCCTCTTCCTTTTCTTTATCTTCCTTTTCCTTCTTTTTCATTATTATTATTTTTTTATTGATTTTTTTTTTCACCCTTGCTACATTTCCTTAATTTGTTTCTTTCCTTTCATCCGGTTATCTTTGTTCTTCTTCTCCCTTTCTCCTTTTTCCTTTCCTTCCCTCTCTTTCCCTTCCTCTTCCTTCCCATCGTTAATATTTTCCTTCTTCCTTCCTTTGTTTGATTCACTTTGTGTCGAATTTTTTTTCATCTATCTCTCTCTCTCTCTCTCTCTCTCTCTCTCTCTCTCTCTCTCTCTCTCTCTCTCTCTCTCTCTCTCTCTCTCTCTCTCTCTCTCTCTCACCACTTAAAACCTAGCCAATCACTTTCATGCATTTCCCTCACTCACTACCACCACCACCACCACCACCACCACCACCACCACCACCACCACCACCACCTCGCTCCGGAAAAGTCTCACAAATGATCAGTCATAATTGGCAAAAACAGGAATGGCAGTGCGCGTCTCTCTCTCTCTCTCTCTCTCTCTCTCTCTCTCTCTCTCTCTCTCTCTCTCTGGGTGATTAGAGACGGAGGTTGTGATTGAAAGATTGATGGCGCCCGAGGGAGAGAGAGGGAGAGGTGGTATGGGAAAGAGAGAGAGAGAGAGAGAGAGAGAGAGAGAGAGAGAGAGAGAGAGAGAGAGAGAGAGAGAGAGAGAGAGAGAGAGAGAGAGAGAGAGAGAGAGAGAGAGAGAGAGCGCATTAGGGACTCATACTAAATGCACATTAACACACACACACACACACACACACACACACACACACACACACACACACACACACACACACACACACACACACACACACACACACACTGGTCATTAATTTAAACGTTATCTTTTTGGCAGTCCTCTCCTCCTCCTTTTCCCCTCCTTTCTTTTTTTTTTTTCTCCTTCCCTCCCTTTCCTCCCCTTCCTCCTCCCCCCTCACAAGGATGACTTTTCCCTCGGAATACAAAGATGGCGGACTTGTGACTTCAATAACAACTGACGCCCCCCTCTCCCTCCCTTCTTGCACTTACAAATATGGCTGACTTCACTATTATTGTTATTATTGTTATTATTATTATTATTATTATTATTATTATTATTATTATTATTATTATTATTATTAACATTAATATTATATTGGAGATTTTACAAGACTTTACATGATTTTGATATTAATTTCGCGTTGTTTAAGCGTTATTATTATCATTATCATCATTGTTGTTGTTGTTATTGTTGTTATTGTTGTTATTGTTGTTGATATGAAATACATATGAAAAAAGATTTACGTGAGAGAGAGAGAGAGAGAGAGAGAGAGAGAGAGAGAGAGAGAGAGAGAGAGAGAGAGAGAGAGAGAGAGAGAGAGAGAGAGAGAGAGAGAGAGAGAGAGAGAGAGAGAGAGAGAGAGAGAGAGAATGTTGCTGGTGTAGAATGCGTATGCAAAACTTTAACGTGAGAGAGAGAGAGAGAGAGAGAGAGAGAGAGAGAGAGAGAGAGAGAGAGAGAGAGAGAGAGAGAGAGAGAGAGAGAGAGAGAGAGAACATATCCTCGCTTGACAACACACGTAGAACACTTCTGTCATCGATTAGTACAAGCTGAACCACCCCCTCCTCCTCCTCCTCCTCCTCCTCCTGCTCCTCCTCCTCCTCCTCCTCTCCCAGTCCTGACCTTGTCTTCTTCATTCATTTCATATTCCTAGTTATTTTTAGATGAGTCCTCTAGTATTTTTTTCTTCTATGTCTTCTTCTCCTTTTTATTTTTCTTCACCCTCCGTTTTCTTACTTCTCCTCCTCCTCCTCGTGTTTTTTTTTTTTTCATCC